>NC_069659.1:266333373-266646407 GCF_027244095.1 Hemicordylus capensis | reverse complement strand
ATCTGCAAATCTGGCCACCTCGCTGCTTACCCCTACTTCTAGGTCATTTATGAATAAATTTAAAAGCACCGGTCCCAGTACAGTTCCCTGGTGGACCCCACTTCTTACTTCCCTACATTGTGAAAACTCTCCATTTATAACTACCCTTTGTTTCCTGTATTTCAACCAGTTAGCAATCCACACATGTACTTGTCCCCTTATCCCACGACCGCTAAGTTTCCTCAGGAGTCTTTGATGAGGAACTTTGTCAAAAGCTTTTTGGAAGTCCAGGTATACTATGTCAACTGGATCACCTTGATCCATATACTTGTTGACACTCTCAAAGAACTCCAAAAGCTTTGTGAGGCAAGATTTACCTTTGCGGAAGCCATGCCGGTTCACTCCCAGCAGGGCCTGTTCTTCTATGTGCTTTACAATTTATCCTTGAGGATGCTTTCCATCGATTTGCCTGGAATGGACATTAAGTTAACTAGCCTGTAATTTTCCAGATGGCCCCTGGATCCCTTTTTGAAAATTGGTGTTATATTTCTACTTTCCAGTCCTCCGGTACAGAGCCCGATTGTAGGGATAAGTTATATATTTTAGCAAGGTGGTTGACAATCTCACATTTGCATTCTTTGAGGACTGTTGGATGGATGCCATGCAGCCCTGGCTATACCATCAACTCCTCTGGTCACCACTGGGGGCAAGCCTTCTATGTTGCCCCTCCGAGACTTTGGAATGCACTCCTTGCTGAAATAAGAGCCTTTTCATATCTGAAAGCTTTTGAAAAAGTATCTAAGACACATTTATTCTGCCAGCTTTTAACTAGAAATGGCTTAAACTGTTTTGATGTTTTCATTCTTGTTTGAATTTGTTTTATGTTGTTGTGAACCACCCAGAGACATAAGTTCAGGGTGGTGTACAAATATAATCAATAAATACCAGAAGGTATGGAAATTAAGCACAGGTAGGACAGTATAAGGAGGGAGCAGGCAGAGTAGAGAAGTCTGAGATAAATGGAATAGTGGGAGGCAAGAAAGGGCGGAACAAGATAAGTTAAGGAGAGGGACCCGAAGAGGAGCATTAGCTGTTGAAAAATCTCACAAGACCTAAGGAATCAAAGGGGGAAAGGTGAGGAAAGGAACAGGATTTCTAGCTAAAATTCAGGGTAGCTAAAAGAAGTACGGCAGAGTCAGCAGAAGGTGGAAGCACAGAAAATGCAGAAGAGAGGGTCAGCAACATGTTTCCTCTCTTCCAGAGCAGGCATGTTTCACCTTACAGAATAGGATTGGGGGAATTGCAGGTGAGGCCATTAAGTCAACACAGTCCCTTATTACTTATACACTTCATTAGGCAGGATGTCAGCCACTGACTATGGGGAACCATTTAAAGCAATCTGCAGCTGGTGACCATTTTGGATACACCAGCCCTTGGAAACAAGAATTGGAATATGTAACATGTTTAAGCCCCCTTTCATGTGCTTCCTGCACTTCAGCATTTTTGCCACTACATTTCAAACATATCTCAGAAAATATATTTATACCTCACCTTTCAGTCAGGACAGGTTCTCAATTTAAATCTACAAAGAGGTACAATAGGTTTGGTGATAGTGCTTATAAGAGAGTCTGTCCTGGTCTCTGGCCACTGATGTCATAGGCCAGGTTCCAGGGTCTTCCCTTCAGAGGCAGAGAAGAGGCTGTAGATGAATCTGGACTAGCTGATGGTAAAGATGTCAGTCCACAGAAGAAGCAGCCCCTCCATTACAGGAGAGAACACACAATTTTTAGAGCTGGTTATTAATAAAAGCTGGTTCTAAGATGACCCTGCAAAAATGTGTTACCAACTCCTATAGGAAACCTCTGAGCAAGAACGAGAGCTTGTAACAGTGTTTATGTTCACATTTAAGTTCTGATTTGGGCCCAATCCCTGAAAAGGCAAGACCCTGAAACAACCTTATTGTCTGAAAACTAATTTGTAAAATACAGGCTTTTCTTTAGTGTGACGTCCCCTTGTTAAAACATATGACTGTTCAGAGACACTTTTAAATGTCTCTGCACTATAAACATTGTAGTTAACTAGTAAACTATACAAACTCAGAAGATGTTTAAAAGGAATGTGTTATAAAAATTATAACACAAGCATTCTCAAAGAAACCAGGATTTAGCCCCTGTAATATAAACAAAGCTTCCACAGGAGTTTTTCCAGTATTGCTATTTATCAGTTTAAACTATTGAATGTCTGAGAGTAAAAAGGGCAGACAGAAATCTATTCCATAGCATGTTCACTGCTTGGATCATCTGCAAGAACTCTTACACTCTAGTCTGAGGCCTCCACTATCAGCTGTTTGGCTTGCAGTTTGCAACCTCATGCCAATCCCCAGCAAGGTAAGGGGTGGGAGGGTTCTAAACTCAGAAGATCTAGGAACATAGAAAGCTGCCACACACTGAGTCAGACCATACGTCCATCTTGTTCAGTACTGTCTACACAGACTGGCAGCGGCTTCTCCAAGGTTGTAGGCAGGAATCTCAGACTATCTTGAATATCAGAATATCTTGGAGATGCCAGGGAGGAAACTTAGAACCTAGATGCTCTTCCAGAGCAGCTCCATCCCGAGGGGAATATCTTAGTGCTCATACTTCCAGTCTCCCTTTTATATGCAACCAGGGCAGACCCTGCTTAGCTAAGGGGATAAGTCATGCTTGCTAGCACAAGACCAGCTCTCTTCCCATGCATGGCCTTATTTAGGCCTTCTTTTGACAGTTTGTTTTCTGTTCTCAGGAACAACTGCTGGAAGCATTCATTATCGTTCATGTTTTATTAACTCTATGGAAAGGTTCCAGCCTAAGTTAGTCATGACTAAATCTCTTTGAAATTAAGCTAGTCATGTGGGTCTTATTTATTTCAATGGTACTTAATCATGGCTTAGTCTGGATCTTGCCCAATGTATTTCAGTGTTGACCATTTCTCATTTGTGACACATATAATTCCCCAACAAATATGCTTACTTAAATTTGAGGACAGAGCACCAAATTTCAAATGCATGTAGTACTACCATTATTACCTAGTTAGACAGATGCATATAATTAAATTCACAGATCTTTGGATGCTGTTCAAAATCTTTTATCTATATCCCAATACCAAATGTACCAAATTAGTTCAGGTGGACATCATTGTAGTGACAACATGCATATTTAGAGTGCAAATTGCACTAGATTCCAGTTTGTTTTCTGGCCCCATTTGAAGGGCCCAGGGAACCTTAAAGAGCATCCTATCCTCTATGCAGCCCCTTCCAGACTCTCTGATCTGCTGGAAAGAGACCTGTTCTGATTCTATTACCATCTGAAGACAGAGGTCTTTGAGATCACAGGGTCTTTTCCATTGTGCCCTCCATGTGGAATTCCTTTTCTAGGCAAGCCCATTTGTCCAATTCAGCATTCCAAAACTGCTTGAGCTCATGATTCTCTCTTCTGCTCTTTGGACCCCATAAACTAACCAACCATCTGTCCATCCCATAACAAAGTCCAATTTAGATTTCAATACTGCAGTACTTGCCATCAAATAACTCAGGCAGGGCAATATCCTCATAACACTACAAGAGCTAGATGCTTTGCTGAAAGTGCATGGGATCAGCAAGCCCTTCTTTTAGTTCCAGTAGGACCCCCTCTCTTGCACTGAATAAAGAATTCAGTATGGGGACAAGCAACATCCTCGTTGCAGCTGCTATTTCCAAAAATAAACAATGCTTTTTCATTCCAGGACATTCTCATTAAGCATCACTTAGATTATTTTTGTTTATATGTTCATTGTTGCACAATTGTTTATAGACTGGTGGTTTGGATAGCTTTCCCTCAGTATGAGCCATACTTAAAAAGCTATGTTGATTACTGAAGTTTAACTATGAAAGAATCTCGCTTAAATCTGTGGTAAAGTTAAGTTTCTCCATTCAAGCACCAATAAAACTTGGCTACTGTTTCTCTGTGGCTAGAGAAAGCTGACAATATTATAAAATTAAAGCATAAATAAGCAAGTCACAGAGTTCATTTTCTAAGCTGAGAACAAATTTGATTTTGCAGTGGATTTCTTCAATTTCACACATTGTTAGTGCAAATTGCTTTTTAAAAGGTGCAGAACTGCAGCTCTGCAGTTATTTTAAATATGATCATTTCTACTAGAGCTGCCTACAGAAGATGATTTCACACCCAGTATTTTGAATATACTAGATTTGCTTTTAATGCAACAGCTACACTAGTGCAGGGGGTTCCCAGCCTATGGTACTCCAGATCTCACTGAACTACAGCTCCCATCATCCCCAGCAACAATTCATTGTGGCTGGGACAATGAGAGTTGTAGTTCAGCAACATCTGGAGTCCCACAGGTTGGGAACCCCTGCATTAATGTATGTGTTAAATTCCAGAGTTAAGGCTATCGCAATCTGGCTCAAGCACTAACAAAGCTGGAAAACTGGAACCTAAGGCGGATGCCTTAACAGACGTGCCACACGATCAGTAATCACGTTGTGCAATGGCTCAAATTGTGCTCACTTACAACATGCCCTCCATGCAACCATGCTTTTCTTTGGTCTTTGAGGCCCAAATCAAGATAGGGAGAATGTGTCTGTGTTTCTGTACATGGTACATGTTTGTGTGTGGAATTGGATATGCTTTTTTTTCCTTGTGTGCATATTTCAGTACCTCTGTTTTTATGCATTCATTTGTGTTGTATGTATGTGCCAGTGGTCATGCACATTTTTGCGTTGTGAGTGTGTGTGGCATGCATTTGTTGCACAGGTGTGTGTGTGTTTTAAGAATAGTCAGAAAATGTAAACCCAAGTTTTATGCACAGAGACCATGAAGAAGAATGTAATGTTACATGCTAAAGAGAAGACACAAATGACAGTATAGCATGTGTCATCAAAATGTTTTTGCTTTATTGAAACATTTTCTGCAGATGTTCGTTGAAACCCTGGCTCAGCTCACCTTTTCCCCTTCAGGTCATACCGTGCTTTTGTCATCAGGATTCCAAATCCTGGTGGCATGAGGTGGGATAGTGGTTGAGCTCTGTGACCTGGAAAGCAGGTTAGATTGCACTACGTTGTAACAATCAGGAGAGAAATAATGTGGCATCAAAAGCTCTTTGGTGCCCAAAACAAAAATCCCAACGGTGCTGGTGAAATATTTAAGAAAGCAACACTTAGTTCTCAAAGCATAAAACTGTCACAAAATTAAACCTCCCTAGTCAGCATCACATGGTATTTTGTGGCTTGAATAACTGGCAGAACGATTTAGAATTTAAAAACAAAGTTAATAAAAAAAATCTTCTGAGACAAAATACCTAGGTCCTTATCCTGGAGTGGTTGTTCTGTCTTGTCTTCAGAACTGAATCACTTGTGTATTTAAAACTGCAGGATTAAGGCCGTAAGTGCTATGCCCAACTAGCTTAAATTGTTAGCAGTGATATCTTGCTGAATCTAAATGGAGACAGAACACACATTTGTATAACATCCCAACCCCCTGAAAATCCTTAATTAGTTTTAACTTTCAGAATAAATTCATTTTCAAGATAGAGCTGGAGGATATAATCCCTTTTGAAAGCAACTGCAAGTCCAATTACTTAATGGATTCAAGGATGAGTACATTCTCTTTTAGCAGAAGTGATAACTTTTAAACGTCACTGGTTGACATTTAGACTGTCACGCTAGTGCAATGAGAGAAGTCATGAGCACACTTAAATTTGGGGAACTGTGTGAAGTTACAGTGCTCCGTGATATTGTGAGACACATACACAAGGTTGCACGAGGGGTTCAGTAGTCTGTCAACATCTTCTGCTAGCACAAGAACTAGTCAGAAATAATTTTATTTGCACATATCTGTGCTACATGCTTGCACTAATACAACAGCATTATGCTAAGCAAGACTAGTCCAGGGATTCTCAATGTTGGGTCCCCAGATGTTACTGGACTTCAACTCCCATAATCCCCAACCAAAGGCCACCAGGGCTGGGGATTATGGGAGTTGAAGTCCAATAAGATCTGGGAGCCCAACATTGAGAACCCCTGCTCTAGTTGACGTAGGTCACCATATCCAATATTAACAGAGTTCATAGCAGTTGCATCCCTCCCTGCCTCAAATTTTCCTAGCCTTAAAGACAATTTAGGAACACAGAACTCCCTAAAAATATTTCAGGTACAGCAGGACAGTCATATGCTGCAAGAACAAAGAAATCTGCTGTTGTAAACACCAACAGCTCTGCAGTCACTTCAGATGAGGCACCTGTCAGAATTGTAAGAACTCACCAGTGCAGTCTTGTCCAAGAAGCAAGGTGACATTAGTTTTGCCAAAAGAAATAACTCTCCCAAGTAATGAAGATATGAATTCATTTTTCAAATTGTGCTAGGTCTGTAATGCAAGACTCTGCACAGCAACCCATTGCTTAACAATAAGAGTTATGTTTACAAAGCAAACATGCAGGTTGCCCCATACATTTCTGGAACTGCATCTACCAAAATGCAAGTCTTTAAAAAAGAAAATCAATCAGAACAGATTATGGCAATGGGGCCTATTCAACTTATTAGAGGACTTCAGTACATTAAAATTCGGAGCTGACACATCTGCACCCCCTAGCTGTTGCAGGTAACACATTTAGTTCTTGCATCTAACTTACATTCATTTACAACTTAAAATTTATTGAGGCAGTTTTGTCAATCTATCCATAAAATAACTGAAAAATAGCCCAAGTATACCATTTAAACAACTTCATGATTTATCCCCAAAACACTCAGTGCACAAACAACCCCAGCCTCTGTACAGGTTTGTCACATGCAAGCCACCTCAAAATACAAAAAAACATTTTAACTAAAAATAAGCCACAACTCAGTATATTTGTTTCAACTGCATTTCTGTTAACCAAATGGCACATTGAAGAATTTCTAAAATAAGATATTTTAACAATCTGGTTAAAAAAATTCTTGGGCTAAATATTTCTAGACTTAAAAAACATCCCAAGATTTTTTCTTTTTTAAAACACTCAGGTACTATACAACTTATATGAACCTTCAAGTATACAAGGTTGTCAACCAAGATATTTACATACTGAGTAACATAAAGCAAAATAATTCAGATTTCTAGTGACAAAAGGAACTGAATTAAAGAGTTATGAAATTAAAATTAAGGCCCTTTGTATAACATTTGTGTAAATTTTTAAAGCAACTTTGGAAGTGTCAGTCTCCCACATTCTTGTCAGTCTACCACAAATAAAGCAGTAGGTGACATTTGACTTTTAAGTATTAGTCTAAATAATTACATTTCTACTTCTATGTCTGAACATGCTTTTGTAACACTGCAGTTAAGTACAAACTTTATGAAAACACAAGTATGACTGCCTAAGCACCATACTGGAAAAACAAAAAGTTGCTTCCCAATATTAGATGCAGTGTTGTACTTTAAAGCAAACTTGATTTGAAAAGTATTAATATGCTCCTGGATGTGGACAGCAAGTGTTTGCTCAAGTATTGTAGACAGCACGGCTTTTCATCAAAGACTGAAATATTTCTATTAGGCTTCAGTTTCTTCAAACATAAGAAAGCTTAATTATTTGTTTGTTTTTTTAAAAGCTATTTTCATAAGTTATGTCTTCTGCAGGGTGACCTTGTGATTATTTGTGGGGAGCGGGGGGGAGACACAGCATTGTCTTCTGTGATGCAATGTTTGGTCCACAGCCAGAATGTCAGAATTTAATATTCAACTAGAACCAACTTTAATGTCATTTTTCTTAAGAGTGGTGATGTCACACACTGAAGACAAAAAGTGGAATGGCAATCTAAGAATCATTTCTTCCTTAAGCATTTCTTCCTAACATACCAACATTTGTAGTCAGAATTGTCTTTATTGACTTTATTTTAATTTTTGTACATAAAGAAAAACATGTTCATATTCATCATGAACAAAAAAACTTAAAAAGGCATAACTAGAAGACATTTGTGTCCTTCACCAAAGCAAACGCTGTGTTAAAGGTTCCAAACATTTTCAATTTCAAAATAAATATTCTCTTTCCCCTCCCGCCAAAGTCTATATTCCAGTCTTCAGAATAATCACTGGAAATTGAAACCTATCTTGAAATCACACTTCTAAAGAGAGTCCCAGCTCACTGCGTTTGGTAACTTGCCATACCATATCCAGCCTGATTAGGTATTACAGGAGCAGCTTGTCCCTGGGGAGGCTGAGCACCAAATCCACTCATCCAGGCTGCAGATGGTGTTTGACTTTATTTAAGAAAAAAAGAAAAGCAATGAGTTATTTATCAAGGCAACTAAGTAACTATCTTCAGAAAAGGACAAAAAAGTTCTTACACAAAGTACGTTTGTAGATAATGGTTTCTAGCCCAAACAGAAGGATGAAAAGATTATATTCACTAAGAACTTGGCAGCTTCATACAACTTGCTTTCGATCACTGTAGCCTTACTCCTATCCTTGCAGCCATCAATCTAAAAGAAATACTGCCACAGTTTTAGTGCATGAGCACTAGGAGAAAAATGAATATATATGGACTTACTTGATAGTTCCTACAAATAAAATGGATATCTTGGCTTTTTTCCTGGTAAAGACCATTGGGTTAATATAGCAAGTGATAGGAATAGATTGTACATTTAAATATAATTAATATACATATATCCACTGCATATTTTGTCAGTCTGCATCAATTTTATTAATTAAATCACACACCTACAGTTTCTCTCATGATATTCAAACAAGCTGGCAGATTCTTAGAGACAGACCATATTTTTCCTTAAGACATACACATGTGGAACAACTGGATATATATGGTCAGGAACAGGGCAAAATCATGATAACTGAGCAGGAAAAAGTATCAACTGTTTGAAAAATATAAGCTGTTTCATAAAAGTATATATTGTAATCACATCATTAACCATGAATGATTTGACTAATGATTTCTTTTACAGCTGTTTTAACCACTAGCTCAAATAAGTCTATATTCTGCTACTAGACAACAGAAACATATTCCCTTGTAATAATCTAATCAAAGGATAAATATCCATAAAGTTAATACCTTAACAACTGAAGACTTCTCAAAAGCAGTAGTAATTCAGGAAAAGAATTGTTCATCCTCCCCTCCTCGTCACTGCCAGTTCTACCCATACTTTCTCTGGGAATGGTAACTGAAAGGCAGAGTGCTGATGTGGCTACGGTGTGGGATCAAACCCCATCCCTCACTATATTTCAGCCTTTCCTGCCCTCAGAATTACTGGGAGGAACAGTAATGTAGCATCAGTAATGTAATATAACATGTAGTATTCCCCATATGCAGTACCCTGAGCTTGGACGAAGGATGAGATTAAAATACAATAAGTAAAGCTAGGATAGTCTGCAAGGAGCTGATATCTGGGTGGTTCTGCTTTGCTATTAACTCAAAATTAATACATTATTAATCTAAAACATGCTAATTGTACAATACACTTTGTCTAACCTACTGATGGCCTGGGGAAAGGAATTTAGGCAACAGAGAATACTTTCAAGAGAACATGCACTCTCAAGTTTTAACAGTATAGCAAATTATAAATCTGGATTTTGGATATTTATAGAATATCATTACATTGTTAGTCTTAGTCTCTCTAAGTAGTAGTGGGTTGCAGCCAAAGTAACTACTAAGCACCATTGAAATAAATAAGAAGTCAGTCATGACTAACTTAATTTCAATGAGACCTAGCAATGACTTTCCTTGAATGTAACCCCCCAAAATTTAAAGCACTTTCACCTATATAGAGCAGTAAGTTGTTTTAATTTTTATTATGGAACTTATAAAAAATAGACTGATCTAGGGCATGAATGTCCACGGAGAGCCAACTCCCAAAACTTAAAGAAGATTCAAAATGCTGATACTATCTTTAAACCTGCACAGAAATCAGAGAGATCTGTTTAGAGACAGGAAATTAAGTGTTTACCTTAGCCAAGACTGGTGAAGCCAAACAGACACACAGGCAAAAATCACAGCTGAGAGTTTACATCCTTGGAGAGCAGGGCATATAAATAGCATTTTGAGAGAGTGGAATTACTTACTCTACACCAAATCCCTGTTGATTCCACGCTTGTCCATACATTCCATAAGATGGCACTTGCCACCCATTGGTCATGTATTGCCCATACTGCTGTGGATTCCCATACACCTGACTCCACTGTCCCCACTGACTGTAATCCACCTGAGGGTTAAAAAGGATTAAGTTTCAAATATACTAGAAGTACCAAGTAGCATTTACACTTGGGGCGGGGGGGGGGGGGAGAGACACATAAAGCATATGGGAAACTATGGAGCCCTTAAACAATCAGCATTGAAATGTGCACTGTAATATGTAAATATACAGATGCAAATAGATGGTGTTGCAAGAGCTGGTGTAACAATGGTTGAGAGACTAAGCTATAAACTAGAGCCTCCCTAGTTCCAATCAAAGCTCTGCCATGAAAGGTAGCCTCTGGCATGCCCTCCTTCTCAGTCAAACCCCCACCCCCCAAGTCATCTGCAAGATGCATATAATTTTACAGGATTATTTAAGAATTGTAACATAATACAAAAACAGGGGCACGCATCCCCCAGAACACAGGCATCTCTGTTTTGAGAGTCAGTGTGGTGTAGTGGATGGAATGTTGTACTCCATCCACTACAAGATGTACTCCAGGAAGACACAAATTCAAATCCCCATTCAGCCATGAAACTCGCTGAATGATTCTGGGCCAGTCACTTATCTCTCAGCCTAACCTACTCCACAGGGTCATGCGAGGATAAATATAACCCTGTATATCATTGTGGTTTGCTTGGAGGAAGAGCGCGATATTAAGGTAAAAATAAATATATTTTTCTTTTGTAGTGGCAATGCCACCGCATGCATGCTTCCTTCTCTTGCTGGGCACAAATAGCCCCAAGAGAGCAGGTCAGCTCCAAAAGCAGGGAGTTTGAACTCCTAGGTTTTTGAGATGATTGGGAGCTAGACAGTGTGGCACACCAGTTGGGGAACACTGAACATGTAGCCTGCACTCACATTTAGCAAACTGGGCAAAAAACAGCAAGCACACTGGGGAACAGTGGGACTGCACTCTTACACTTCCATTTATTTACTATAATGTCTAAAATCGTGTGCTCCGACGAAAGTTGCCATCTCCTTCGATTTCTGGGTGGTGCCTGGATTTGAACTCTCCCCACCAGTGCCTGGGCCAGCTCTTTTTCTGCCCGGATTTTAGCTGCCGCCACCCATCTCCTCTGCAGTGGCGGTGGCGGCACAACTTGGGCTACAGGCAGCTGGCTGGGCGAGCTAAGCAGCCTGCTGTCATCTGCCGAGCAGCTGCTTCTGTGTGCCTGCGCAGTCCACGACACACGGCACGTGACAACGTCTTGCCTGTCGATTGCCCGCCCACCCAGACCAGTGAGAAAGTGCGAGCTTAGAGGCACGGTTGCCTCTCAGGACAAGCACTTAACATTTAATATATGAAGGACAAGCCTCTAATGTTCAATCTCAAAGACAACACTTCATGCTAAACACAGGAGTGAGTGTCAAGTCAGGCATGCCGCCCCGAGAGATAAGAAGGAACAGTCTTGCTTTGAAGGGCTGGGGGCAGGGGGGAGAAGATGGGCGAGAGTGTGTGTCTTTCACGCTTGTTCCCTTCTCTTCCTGATGAGTGCAGAGCCTGGCAGAATGACCCCTTGCCAGCCTAAAGCAACTTTACATTGGGGAGGGGGGGGCATTAAAAAAAACAACCACCCTGAAAGGGAAAGAGGTCAGAGAGAAAAGTCCCCTTCTCCCTTGGAAGAATCAAATTTGTATTGATTCTTGAGGATGTCTCAGTGGTGGCAGGACTGCTGCCTCCGAGTCCCCAACATCTGCATTCTTATTAATTTAGTGGAACTGGCCCACTAAAGGAGCTAAATGAGAGCCTATTAAATGAAAGCAGCATTAAAACAAGTACCTAATTGAAAATGATCACCTCTACTTTTATTCGCCTAATGAAATGTCTTGATGTAGTTTGAGAAGAATATGGGGTGGTGGGAACCAGCAGGGTACAGAAGCAAATTTGTAAACATTTGTTTGACAGCTGGGCGGGAGGGAGGGAGGGAGAGGAAGGATGTGTGGTTTGTTTTTTAAAATGTTCTCAGACACGTGCATCTACTTACTACTTAAAGGAAAGAAAAGGCAAGAAGTTTGCTGTGGGGACATCTAATACAGTTATACTGAAACTTAACAGTAATGAAAACAGAATTATTGTGAAACTACAGTAATATTATTGGCTACATTACAATATTTTAAATTAAAAAGGTCTGTTTTGGTGTTATATTTTATATGCTGGTCTCAGGATGTAAAGGGTGATATGGCTCAAGGATACTGAAAGCCTTAATCCCCAGCACCAGTTTTGCAGGGTCAGTTGTAGAATTTAGTAGTGATTAATGCCCTCAACATAAGCTGGGCTATCTTCACCAATCAATAGCATTTGCAGGTATTGGGAAATGGGGCAGCGGAGCTGGCAGTCTGCAGTTGGTGAGGCAATCTATGACAGTGCAGCACAAAGCTAATTAGATAAGGTTAAAAACTAAACTTGATATTAGAAAGTGTTGGTAAATTTACGATATCTAGACATTAAATGCCTAAAATGGTCAGGTAAAAGATGATTCCCCAACTGTTGGTGGTTGATGTCGAGAGGGGAGACATCTCACAGTGCTTGCTCACATAACATGCAAATTAGTTGCAACACAATTTGCATGACATACAAATTAGGCGGCCAGGATTTGGGAAGCTTGAATATGGCAACCCTAGTTCAGATCCAAATTCCACACAATGACTTCACCCACTTGGCCAAATGAATACAGAGGAAACAGGAAACCACGTTGCACTAGTAACACCAATTACCTGCTGAAAATTTTTAGTCATATCTGGCGACTCTTTACCCCAATAGCATTTAACAACATGTCCTTCAATTGTAGTTCCATTGACTGAAACAATGGCATGTGCTGCACTTTCATGAGTTGAAAACCTGAGAATAACACAAAGATTTTATCACCATACAATAGTAGTGCAGATAACGTATATCAGGCTGAGATGATCTCAGGAATGTGTAGAGAATAGTGGTGTGCACGGAACCGCACCTTCGTGGTCCTGCACTGGGGAGGGAGGCTCTTTAAGGGTGGGGGAGGGTGTACTTACCCCTCCCGCCACTTCCCCCCCTCCAGCTCTCCCGATTTTGAAAGCATTTGGGGTGGCAGGGTACCTCCCTGCCGCCCCTTCCCCCATTCCTCATCAAAAGGCTTCAAAAGCCTGACTGTGCGTGCGCACGTCACATCCATGCATCTGCAGTCTGATGTGCGCACGTGACACATGGACGTGACGCGCGTATGCGCAGTTAGGCTTTTGAAGCCTTTTGATGAGGAACGGGGGAAGGGGCGGCAGGGAGGTACCCTGCCACTTCAAATGCATTCAAAAATGGGAGCAATGAAGGGGGAAAGCGGCGTAAGGGCTAAGTACACCCCCCCTTAAAGATCCACCCCCCTGCCCCCAGCGTTGAACCACCATAGGTCCGGACTGGTCCGGAGGCCCTTAGAATGGGCTCTGGACAAGTCCGTGCACATCCCTAGTAGAGAATGACACAGAAAGGAAAGGTAAGTAACCTTATTTTGCTTTGGAACATGATGGATTATAGTTATTAATATAGTTACCAATGTACCTTGTGCTTTTCAGAATAATTCAAACAAGACAGAGACCCCCTACTGAGAAGCTTACAAACTAAATTCCAACTGTGATGGAGACAATTGGTTCTGTCGTCATTAAAGGATTGGAGGTAGCCATCTAGCAGGAATAATCTGTATGGGCAGGGTGATGCTAAATGAGCCACAGGTGCAGTTTGTTCCCACTCTCCTCTTTCTGCCCCAGCCACCTCGCTCTTCCTCATTTTGCTTGTTGCCACATTAACCTCAGGTGCATGGACTGGTTGAGAGGAGAGCTGGTCTTGTGGTAGCAAGCATGACTTGTCCCCATTGCTAAGCAGGGTCTGCCCTGGTTGCATCTGAATGGGAGACCTGATGTGTGAGCACTGCAAGATATTCCCCTCAGGGGATGAAGCCGCTCTGGGAAGAGCAGAAGGTTTCAAGTTCCCTCCCTGGCTTCTCCAAGATAGGGCTGAGAGAGATTCCTGCCTGCAACCTTGGAGAAGCCACTGCCAGTCTGTGAAGACAAGACTGAGCTAGATAGACCAATGGTCCGACTCAGTATATGGCAGCTTCCTAACCGGATGAATAACCAGCTTGCATGCCTGGGGTAACCTGGAAGCAGGCAGAATGAGGAAGAGCAAGGCAGCCAGGGAGAAGAGAAACGAGCCGAACGAGCTTGTTTATCCCCTTGCTCCACCCATACGGGATGCTCCTGCTCCGGTGACATGAGGCAAAATTTGAATTCTCAACCGTCAGAGAAGTTTAGTTACTTAGCCAAACACAGAGCTAGTGCTAGAAAGCACATGAAAGGCTCTATTCACAATCATTCCAGCTGACTGAAATAGCTAAATGAATCTTCATACTGTCTTTCAAAAGCTCTGTTTTTGTACAGCATTGCCTATAATGCATTCTGTGAATACTTTATTACATTCCATTCCAAACAAGTGTAACAATTATCCTACCTCACAAAAGAATAGCCTTTTTCTGGAAAAACTCTTATTTCCATAATTTGTCCAAAAGGTGAAAACGTCTGTCTCATCAACTGATCTAGAAGAGGTAACATTTTCTATTAGTTGTCTTTGTGCTGAGAGGTTCAGTAAGAATGTCTGGATATCCTCAGAAAATGTGGTTCCTACCTGTTAACCCAGAAGCAATTCCTCCACAGTAGACTGTACAGTTTTTGGGGCTTGACTGATTTACTACATCTTCAAATCTCAGTTGTTTTGTGTTGTCTGGAAGACAAAATACACTGTTAATAATGGCTTCTCATTTATTTTCCACTTCATAACAACTTTGAAAAGTGTTGCCAACTATCACAGGAGATGCACATTTTTAGAGTGGTTCCTACTGGAACAAGGCCACGTTAGCAATCCTGTGCTAACCAGGCAAAGAGGCACCTTTCAAAGTGTCAGTTCTTTTTTATTTAGCAAGAAAGCAACTGGTCTCATTCAGTCCCAGTGTTCTTCCAGTGGATGTTGCTGGTGTCTACCTTTTGTTTCTTTTTAGTCTGTGAACCTTCAGGGATGGGAAACCATATTCTTATTCTGTTTCTATGTAAACTGCTTTGAGAACGTTTTCAATGAGAAGCATTATATAAGTGATAATTATTGCACAAAGGCCCTTTGAGACATGGAGCTTCAGGAGAACTAGCAGCAAGTCAAGATTTTTCTTTGTGGGTTCCCCCACCCCCTCCTCAGAAATAGTGGGTGGGTTCACACAAGCACCAGAAAGTAAGCTGGTGTCTACCTTTTGTTCCCAGCAAGAATGCATGCCCAGCATGAGCCGCTACTTCTGCCCATTTCTGCACTGTCCAAACCTGCCAACCTCCTGAGCCCCACTTTTATCCAGGAACCCAACATTCGTAATATACATTTGAAGCTGGGCAGCAAATGTCAGGTGGTAGAGGGAAGTATGGTTCAGGAACCAGAGGCTGTCAGGTTCAGACTACACAGAAATTGGCAAGCGTAGCTGCTCACACCAGGAGTACACACTTGATGGCAAACAGTAGTTCCTGCTAACCTACTTTCTGATGGTTGTGTGAATCCACCCAGAGTCTGAATAAGCATCTTATCTGTTAGAATGGAATCCTTTAGCTTAAAGCAAACATTGATTTCAACAATATTCAAGTTTTAATATAAATGTTGTGCATACATGGCCTTCCTTTAGTAAGAACTACACTGAACATCTGCTGAAGTTTTGCATTTTTAAGTTATGCAAAGAATTATACTCCCAACAGGTAAGTTGCTCATCTGAGCATTGCTTCCACTAGTTTATCATAATATCAATAATAGGGTAGCTCCAAGTATGATTCATCTCTATTTTAAACGATGAGAACAATTTTCATAGAACACTCCTGAGGAAGCAGCTGGTCTTATTTAGATGAATGAATAAAGATGCCAAAACCAGCAACCACCATTCTGGATCTGGCTTAATAACTTCCTCAGAAACAGAATCCCTCCACAGGGAATTTATCTCAAAAGTATTCACTAAAGAATGATGTGAACTCCATGTTTCCATACCATGAGTAAAAATGAAACATTTTTTTTTTTGGGGGGGGGGGGCGTTTATGCTGCAAGAATAATCATGCAAGCATACATTTTGAAGTCGTGACTACACTTGCTGTCTTCTTAAGCTGCCATGTTCTGTTTTATTATTTTATATTCTGTGGTGCTTTAGAAACAATGCAGAAAGTTGGGATATAAATAACTTAATGCATAAATAAAGGTGGAGTTAGTCTAGGACACAACCACCTGTTTTTGAAGAATGTAATGGAAGGCTGCTTACCTAGAACTGTGATTCTTTGAGTGGTCTTCTGTGCATTTACATGGATAGGGGCTGCTGTTTCTGTGCAAAGCCTGTCAGGAACCTTCTAAAGCTCTACCTCATTGCTTTTTAGGCATGTATGTCGCCACCCCCACCCCCACCTGACAACATCCACTAGTATATGCAGCTGCATATTGGTCAATGACCATAATAAATATTTGATTAGTAAATACAATTTGCCTTTCCTTCAGTTCGAGTAACTGTTGCAGCCACATGAGACATTATGCAGAGCTGCAAAGGGAAAGAAGGGTGGATATGTGAATGCACCGGAGACCACTCAAAGAATCACAGTTACAGGTAAGAAGCCTGCCATTCTTCTTCGTGGTCATTATGCCATTCACACTGATGGGAGTATAATAAGCAAACATACCTGGATGCAGAGAGCAGCGTGTCAAGAAAACAGAGTGCAGGGCAGCCCTTCCAAAAGCCACATCAGATCGTGCATGAAGATCTAAAGCATAATGTTTCACAAAAGATGACAGGTGGGCCCAAAGAGCAGCTTTGCAGATGGACAGTATAGAAACGCCTCTGTCAAACGCTGACATGTGGAATGCGCCCTAACTTCCTCAGAAACAGGTTTCTTATTGTATTAGTTAGTTCATAACAAAGCTTAATAGTCAATGTCATCTACCAGACAAATGGAATGAAACCTATAGACCCCTATTGAGTTTACCATAGCAAACTGAGGAGATTGGTCAAAGACAGTAGTCCTATGCAAATAAAATGACAGCACTCTCTTCACATCCAGGAATGTAGTGCTCTCTGAGCAGCAGAAGAAGGGGTAAAACACTAACAAATTTCCTGAGAAACATGAAGTGTAGAAACTAGCAGGGGCAAAAAACTGGAATCAGACTGCAACACAACCTTGTTGGCATGAAAAGTTATGTAGATAGGTCCTCAATATTGTGCTCTAAGTTCCCTGACTCTGAGAACCAAAATTGCAGCAACAAAAAAATGTTTTGAAAAATATGAGTAGTTGCTTAAATGGCTTGCACATTGGTTGGGGAAAAAACGACGACAAGCCCATGAAGGAGGCACTCTAGGCAATCAAGAGTAAGTCCTCAACAGCCTTTAAAGAAATCTTTAGCAGTGGAGCAGTAGATGACAGTCCAGCAGTCCCCAGTTTTTTAGCCTTTTAAAGATGATAAACTCAGGCTTTTTAAAAAAAGCTGAAGAGAACATAGTATAACATGTAATGGGGCCCGATGAGCCTTTGCAAACTTAGAGAAGTTGTTCCATTTTGCAGCACTCTGTGGTGGGTTACCAGGAGTTGAAACCAACTCGACGGCGAACCCCCACCACCCCGCCCAGTAGAAGTCTCTCTGGAAGCAAAGAGAATTTGTAGAACCTCTTGGTCAAACACTGTATTCTACCACCATCCCTGGAGAGAAGACAAAGACGAATCGTGAGATGTAGGTGAATATTGTGAGAGAAGGAAGAGGCGGAGGAGGAATATGGAAAAGAGGGCTGACAGGGTCACCAAAGCAATAGCAGGACAGGTTGCCATGTCTCTTATTTCCTGGAGAACTTTCTGAGGAAGTGTGGCGTTTCCCCACCCTGCATGACTGCAAGAGAGTCTATACTGAGCATTAGGTCCTGTTGCAAACATGTTGATTCAGGGAGTTGAGTGCCCTATGTGTCAAAAACCTTGCTCCTGAGAGCAGGTCTACTCTCATAAGAAAAGCCCTGCTGGATCAGGCTAATAGCCTATTTAGTCCAACAACATCCTGCTTCACATGGTGGCCAACCAGGTGTACCTGGGAAATCTGTAAGCAAGGAGAAGAGGGCAACTGCCCTATCCTGTTAGTGTTCTGTGGCACCAAGTGTCAGGGACATGCCACCTTTGATTCTGATAGAACTAAACAGCTATCAAGGAGAGTAGCCACCGATAACGCTATCCTCCATTAATTCATCTAATTCCTTTTTAAAACTGTCCAGACTGCTGACCATCACCACATCATGCAGCTGTGAATTCCAAAGTTTAAGTACACACAGCATAACTCATGGGAAGCCAAATGATGTCAATGAACCTGCCAGTATGCTTTGAGTCACCTGAATATGGAGAGCTGATCAGGTTCTGGATTCACCAGTTCCAGATATCGACAGCAAGGTAATGCAGTACCACCCTGGCAGTTTAAGACTTTGCTGTTGTGGCTATCTTTATATATATATTTATTTATTCAATTTCTATACTGCTCTTCCAAAAATGGATCAGGGTGGTTTACACAGAGAAATAATAAATAAATAAAATGGATCCCTGTCCCCAAAGGGCTCACAATCTGAAAAGAAACATAATACAGACACCAGCAACAGTCACTGGAGGTACTTAGAGAATATATAATTCTCTAAGACATACCCGTAGCTAATCCCATGCATGGCAGCCATGGAATGGGCCAGAGAAAAAATATGGTGGCGGTGGTGGTGAGGGCCGGCCAGCGAATGAAAAAGGTGGTGGCCGGTCGAGCGGCCACGAGCTGCAGGCAGGTGGGCGGGCAAGCAGCTGTAGTTGGCGGCTGGTGCAAAAGGAGGAAGTGTGGGGGGGGGACAAAAAGAAGGCGGTGGCTGTGGGCAGGGAGAGAAGAAGATGGGCAGGGGGGAGAAGATGGGTGGCACGGGTAGACAAAAAAGCGGGAGTGAGGGGAGCAGGAGTAGACGGCAGGAGTGGGGGGAGAAGGCGGCAGCGAACTAGGGGCACAGATGCTCTGCACCAGATCAGCTAGTAAGTGAATAAGAAGCTGATTCAATGAGACTGAAGACTGGACTAGTAATGGGCTTTGAAAACTTATTAACTTGGAAACCCAGAGATGTTACCATTTGAGAAAGCTGTTCAGCGTATAGCTTCAGGTCCTCTGAATGCGAGCCAGGCTTCTAGTCTGCAACCCATTCCAACAGAGAAAAGCTGGAAGTCAGATCTGAGGTTAGTGAATGAGAAGAGTAAACTTCAGAATCAGAGTGCTTATCTAGGGTCGGAGGACGAGGAGCAACCATGTCGGATTCAAGGAAGGGTGTGCTTATACAGAATCTCTTGGTTTTGATGTTGGAGACCATACTGATATTGGGACCAAAGGCAGCCTGCTGGGCGGAGATGCTAGTTTGATAGTTCTCAGTCACAAAGAGGTTCCCAATGCAAAGTGGCTGCCAATGCCATCTTGTAGAGGATGGCCCTGTTTAAGCAGCAAAGTTTTCAAAGAATACAAGGAATAGTTACACCCCTAGACTGCTCCCAATTCCAGAATGGAGACCAAGAGCAGGAAGATCATCTTTTCCAGGAAACCTGGAGCGTGAACACAAATATCGAATATAGGGAGGGGAATAATGATTGATGCTCCCAATAATCTTGGTACCATGGTCTGGACCTCAAACAAAGCACGCCTGAATGTCTGAACTGATTGTCTCCTCTATCACAGGCATAACTGCTCCTGTGATCATGGTAAGAGACATCTCTGTGGAGAACTTCTTCCAAGTACCTCTGGTTATGTAGATAGGAAACTCTCAGCAAAAGGGGAGGGAGCAAATCTGTACTGTATATCAGGTTCCAGTTGAGCCTATTGAACACCCTCTGGCAAGGGTAAAGATGGAGTGACTCTTTGAATCCTGGATAGACTCAAAGATGACTATCCCTGTTCCAACACTGGAATGGTATGTTTTTTCTTCAACAACAGAGTTGGTTGAGAAGTTAGCATCCTCCTCTTCTGCTTGGGCAATGGATCTGAAGGTGATGGGTCCAATACCAGTGGGGCTGTATCCAAATGGACTAAAAAGCAGCACTGATAGCTGTGCTATTTGACATGATGCTGTTATTACTGACATTCAAGTGGGAATGGTATGTAATCAAGTGCATGACCATCACCATCAGTACTGAAGCCAAGATTCCTGTATGAGGTCTGGCAATCCAATCTTTCTGTGTGGTCAAATTCTTAGTGGCCAATATTGCTTTTTCCTCAGAGAAGCGTTTGTAACTAGGAAAAACTATTCCTTCTAGCCTGCTTGGTAAATTTCAAGCAATGTTGGCAAACCTCTACAATGTGGCCCCCTCCAAGACAAACATGGACTGCTGATACTATCTGAAGAGGGCAGTTTCACTCCACAAGCAAGTACACCTTTTACAAGACCTTGCCAGCTATAAGTATGAGAAAAGATGGCAGAAAAATGTAGGGGGGAAGGGGGGTCACCCAAGAAGAAGAATAGATAGAAAGAAGGGGGGTCACCCAAGAAGAAGAATAGATGCAAATTTGACA
The DNA here is from genome assembly GCF_027244095.1 of Hemicordylus capensis. Classification (NCBI taxonomy): domain Eukaryota; kingdom Metazoa; phylum Chordata; class Lepidosauria; order Squamata; family Cordylidae; genus Hemicordylus; species Hemicordylus capensis. The sequence continues at coordinate 266,625,669 of NC_069659.1, read as the reverse complement.
GAAAATGGCAGAAGAAAAACCCTGAAACAATATAGCAACCATTTTTTAAAAAGTAGGTAACACTGAGGAGAAGCAATGACTGAAAAGGGAAAGGTTTTGATGAAGCAAACAGTGCATCAATCAACAAAGAACTTAGGTGTGAACCATGCCTATTTGAGGACATCATCAGGGGGCAGGTTCATGCCAAACTGTGAGATAAAGCTCTAGAAGGTTCTTGACGGGCTTTCCACAAGCACAGAAGCTCCCATCAGTGTGACTGGTACAGACACCACAAAGAAGGCATTCACTAAGTATGAGAAGAAATCAGAAGAGGTCTATCTCGACTGTGAGGTAATCTGACTAAATGTGACCTATGTCTTTCAAATACCAACCATAAATAAAACGACGTTTGGGACAAATCTGACAAATTTTACAGGACTGTTATAAGGTAAGGCTCTCTGAATACTCAAAATGCATTATATGAATGCTAAGTGTTATTTTTAAATATTATGCAAAGAGCTGCAGATTGTTACCTACAGATATGTTAAATTAGGTGTTATATTAAAGTCTAAATTTCTCCCTGCACCATCCCCTACTCTTCTTCTGCCATTTACTTACTTTCTTGTGTACTTTTAGGAGCAGGTGGCTTTCGTGTTGCCCAGTTAGTTCTGATTTGACGACCTCCTAACCACTGGCCTCCCATGTGCACAATTGCATTTTCTGCATCCTGAGAGAAAAGCAAAGGTTCAAAGCATATACACAACAGATTACCTTTTCTGAGAATAAGCCATAAATGCTGAAATTTGAGTCCACAGCATGTGTTCTGTCATTTTATTCCCAACCTGTTTATTTTAAAAAAAATTCTGGGCTATAAAAGAAATCCATTCTCTTAGTCCATTATTTCAAATGTTTTTAGGAGAAGGATATCATGACAAGCTTTGTGAAAACTTTGCACAAGCTAAAGGAAGCTCACACAAGGGAAATTCTCCAACTCTTCTTCCCACAGCAGCTCCTGGACCCACAGAAGAGCCACTCCTGAGGCTCAAGTGACCCCGGAAGAGGACAGGACAAGGTGTACAAAGTTGCATGTGGAGGGGGGAATCTACCAAAACTGGGTATATATATATTCCATATATGAAGATTGTCCCTTCTGCTAGAGCCCCCTAAAATGCTGCTTCTGTGCATAAAATGCAGGGCCCTCTGGAACAATATGGGAAACAACATGGTGCTGCAACAAGAAGAGTTGTTCAATAACAAGGGGGGAAACAGTGCAAATTGGTAGCTCTTCAACCTTGCACAAGTGGAGGTAGTTACACTATTGCTTCACTGGATCAAAATATGTTGTCCCAGATATGCAAGTTACTAGTCAAGTAAAAAAGAAAACTGCGTCTTTTTACAACTCGTATCCAAAAACTACACCACAGTCTACAAAAACTACACTCACAGCAACACCCACCAAGCTAGGCAACACAACATTCCCAGAACACAGGGTGGTGGGATTTTGCCCTTCACACATTTCAGTACAGTACCCACTGTATGGAAGAGAAGTTGCAGTGGCATCTCAGAAGTACGTGTTTTGTACATCATATATAGGATATTAATAATTCAGATACCTCTGCTAAGTCTAACTTTCTGATTACTCACCAGTTTGTTATAAAATGATACAAAGCCATATCCTTTTGATTTTCCTGTTGCCATATCTTTAACTACCCGTGCGTCCCTGTGAAGAGAAGCACAGTTATATGAGGAAAATATTAAAGATTTTCAAAATAAAAACTAAAAGGAACCACACACACTGTATTGTGAGCATAATTTTCCCTATTATAAACTCAGTAACCCCTACAACTATAACGATTCCTAAACTCTCCCTAATGCTTCTTTACCTGTCAGAAAAAAGCAGTAGGACAAAAAATAACATGTAATAAACATGCAACCTATCCATATAACCTGCACTTTCTATAACTGAAATGTTCAGATTTGAAATTTTTAAAAGGAATAAAGTTTCCTTTTCTAATACTCTATTGGCTAGGGTCCTCTAAGGTTCACTGTTCTATAAATTACTGTAACATTTCTAGCTATTTTACCATGCATTTTCTAAATAACGCCCTCTGCCTAGTGATATAAAATATGAAATATTAAAAAATTGAAAAAGAGGAAAAAAATAGGAATTAAAAGGCATACATGGCCTGTTAACAGATTTCTTTATTTTTCTTGGTCAATTCTCTACCATCATTTTGGAGTTTGGGCAGCTGTAAATTTTGAAAAATTGACATTTTCAGAAATTTAAGAAAGGAGAATAAAACTAACAACAATGCTAAGCACACCAGTACGAAAACAACAAATTTTACACATAAATTTTAGTGAGTAAGTTAAAATGATTGGAAATATAGAACTGCACTGAATATAGAATGTTAAAATGTAAATACTAAAATATGTATATATAAATAATGTATAATAAGAATAAATAGAAATGAGAAAAAAATCTACAACTGAGTTCCAGTGTGCACAGTTCCTTGCAGTTAGCTTCAAGATCCTGTCCATTCTTATGAGCAATTCTGCAAAATAATCAGAATGCTATTACTTTTAATTGTGACTTGGACTTTAGAAAAACTGCAGGTCTCAGGTATAAATAAAGATTGAGAGATAGCAACCTGTATTAAACCTTTTTATATTGGCTCGCAAACAGTACTACTTACCACATTGAGATAAAAAGCAAAGTAAACAGACAAAATAAGATTTATGTTTCAATTGAAAATATGTACAGTGAGTAGAGAAAAGATTTTGCTTTAAGCAGAAATATATTCCTGTAAAGTAACACAAGATGTTCAAGTTTTGTTTTGGAGTTGTTCAAAGGACAAAGAAAACAAGAGGAGAAAATATTTGAAGGAGCCAGATTATGCAACAAGAGACAGACATACTATAGCACTTACAAGAACTCTTGCAATGTTTAAAGTTTAACAAGACTATGGACTTTTGGAAATCTAATCCCACGTTTCTACTGTCTAAGAAAAAGGGCATTTTTGGACTGGCACACTTGGTGCACCACTACAAACACAAAGTCACTGTACTTTAAAATTCAGCCCTTCTATTCTGCCCCGCACCCCACTTCAAGGATAATTATAATTGTACTACTTTTGAAAAGGATACATGCACACAACTAGGTTTCATAGGTAGCTATGCTATTGTATATAGTTTGCCTATTGTCCAACACTACCTACATAATTATCAGAAGAAAAAGGTACCTTGATGCTCCTAACACATACTTCTGTTGATTTCCAAGAACGAAAAGCAAGCTAAACACATTTTTCTTGCTCATTTGCCACCACCACATAAACCTTAAAGAACATAGGATTTGTTAAAAGCACACAGCTTTCAACAGATTTGGAGAAGAGACCTCATTCTTTTTTTTTTGCGGAACAACATAATGCAACAAAACAATATTATACCCCACCCACTACACCATTATCAGGAAAACTTTAAATAGATATGAGCAAAATGAAGGACATGAACTTAATTTTTATTTTTTTAATTTTGTATTATGACAATCTACATTAATGATTCAAGGTACAAACTACGGTACTTACGATATTTTACCAAAAGGAGCAAATGCTGACTTGATATCCTCTGTTGTTATTTCTGGACTTAAATCTCCCACAAACACATGGAAGTGATCTGATGGGGGCCGGGGTGGGGGGGGCGAGAGAGAAGAGGCACAACCCAATTAAATACATTCCCATTATAGTCTTTATTTTATACAGTTTTGTTTTATACAGTAGGACAGGCATGGGAGTAATAATATTGAATCAGATTTGCAAGTCTGACTTGAATTTATTTATTTATTGCATTTATATCCCTTTCTTTCTCTGAGGAGTTCATGGTTATTTTTATCCTCACTACAACCCTGTGAGGTAGGTTAGGCTGAGAGATACATGACTGGCCCAGAGTCACCCAGTGTGTTTCATGGTTGAGTGGGGATTTGAACAAAGGTCTTCCCAGTCCTAGTCCAACACTACGCTATGCTGGCTCTCTTTTAACACTGACAAAACTTCTTCAGTCAGGAAGAATATTAAGGGGAATGAACTGACCCTTCAAAAGTGAAGTAATTCAGGCTACCATGTACATTCAGCACCTGTATAAGAAACATACAGGTGGACCTCATTATCCTCAGATTATCATGGGTAATGATAATGACTCATTGAGTCTATGGGAACATGGGGGTTAGGTTCCCAGACTAAAAAAACTGCCCCGAATCACGAAAATTGGCCAAATAAAGTGCCCTACCATGTTCCATGGGTCTCCTGGCATCCAGTAATGCCTTCTACAAGTCTCAGATGGTCCTCAAAAGTCGTGGGCTTTTCCTCTCTGCCAAAATGAGCCACAAAATGGCTCAAGCAGACAAAATAGCAACTGGAAATGACCTCCGGGGTCATTTCTGGCCTTTTCGGAACCATGGATACATGGGTTTTAACCCTTTCATATCCATGGATAAGGAGGTTCGGTGTCTATTTGTCACCTACGGATACGTGAAACTACAAATAGTGGTTCCGTGTATAACGAGTTCGCTCAATTATACTACTATGGTTGATTTCACTAGAATAATTTCAGAACACTAGCATTACTTACTTGATGTATCTTTTTTCTGGCTACTTGGTGTTGTTGCCCAGTTAACTTTGACCTCCTGAAAATAAGGAAAAAAATTCAGTACCAAGGCAATTCTAGAAAGTACAGTACAGTATACATGACCAAGACGCACAGGCTCAGATCCAACACTCACACACTCAAGGTTCCAATATATTTTCAAATAGGAACAAGGTAAAACGGTTTGCCATAATAAACCTATTCATTTCATTTGTTATGTTAGGGTTTGTTTGTTTTTAAATGCAACGTACCTTTCCCAAAATTTTTCTCCCATTCATAGCAGCTAATGCAGCAGCTGCATCTCTGTGTTCATAAAATTCCACAAAGCAATAAGGGTCATTGCTTGTATGCTGCAAAACAGAAAATCCAACAGAAGAGTTGACCCTTCTGCTATCGGATTGCTGAGAAGAAAATCCAGGAAAATATATTACTTAAAGCTAGAAGAGAAAATATTACTACAAATATTTACAAAGTAACCTTAAGAATTATAGACCACTCTGTTATACTATTTGGAAAGAAACAAGTTCAAAACAGCACTGTGGCCCCAATCCAGAGAATGACACATAGCAGGTTTATAGCAGGACCCAAGAATTTCCCTGCCAAATCAATGGAGCTGTTATCTGTAATCTCACCAGTCAACTCCTCTGGGAGGAGGGATGGATGTGTAATCAATCATCCACACCACCCTCAAAGAGGCGACTGGTACTGTGAGCACTAGCTCAGTGAGCCTTCTATTTGGAGGATACAAATACAGTACTTCAACAACAGCACTTGGTGCTGGATATATTTTAACTTGGTCTGTATAATTCTGCCTTGTTATGATCTGTTACTCTTCTGTAACGTTACATTTGTGCCTTTCGCACCTCAGACCGAAAGAACTGGGCGGGATTATCCCCCTCAGCTTCAAGTAGGCATAGCTTTCTATTTCTATCCAATCAACTGTCCTGCCTTGGAGCTTACGGGAAGGATAACCCATATATCCTTTTTTGCCTTGTATATTTGTTTTGCACATATGGGATCAGTTTCAGAAGCAGACTTGTACACAAATGCCATTTAGGGTTAAGATCACCCTTTAAAGGTTGGGATACATGTAAATAAGTTTTACAATTTTATTCACTTCTTCACATAATCTTTTAAAAAATAGAGTTCTAAAACATGGCAGCCATGGAAAAAAGAAGGATTTGGTTAATAGAACATCTTATATTTTTAATGAGCCTCAAGCAATAGTTACACGCAAGAGTCCAGATTTTTGCAAGTGAGGGAGGAACTCCCTTTTCAATTTTTTTTAAATAATGAAAAGCCAGGATGCAGACTAGAACTTTTAAGCCTTACAGTAGAATGTGCTAGATGATTCATGTACATGGTCTACTATGATTCAAAATTATGTTGACATCTTGTCTCTTATGCCAAGAGCTTATGTTACATCACCGACTAACAAGTGGATATACAGTAAACTACTAGGAGTACCAAGAATCCCCAACATCTACTATAGAAGCACACAAAGTTATCATTTTGAAACAGTCAGTAGAGGGACATCATAAGCTTTTCCAGTGTTGGCAACACACAGCAAATTCCCCCTGTGAATTAAGGGCTTTGCCATGTCCCAGTCACAGCAATGGAATCTAACAGATGCAGGAGACAGATTTATTAAGAGGAATCAAATAACACTCCCAATGCATTTCTTCATCAAGAGACCAACTACTGTATTGACAAACATACAGGTGAAACTCAGAAAATTAGAATATCGTGCAAAAGTCCATTAATTTCAGTAATGCAAATTAAAAGGTGAAACTGATATATGAGACAGACGCATTACATGCAAAGCGAGATAAGTCAAGCCTTAATTTGTTATAATTGTGATGATCATGGTGTACAGCTCATGAAAACCCCAAATCCACAATCTCAGAAAATTAGAATATTACATGGAACCAAGAAGACAAGGATTGAAGAATAGAACAATATCGGACCTCTGAAAAGTATACAGTGTACTGTGCTTGATTGGCCAGCAAACTCGCCTGACCTGACCCCATGGAGCAGGCATCCCCAAACTGCGGCCCTCCAGATGTTGCTGAACTACAACTCCCAGCATCCCTAGATACAATTTTTTGTGGCTGGGTATGCTGGAAGTTGTAGTTCAGCAACATCTGGAGGGCCGCAGTTTGGGGATGCCTGCCATAGAGAATTTATGGGGCATTGCCAAGAGAAGGATAAGAGACATGAGACCAAACAATGCAGAATTGCTGAAGGCCGCTAATGAAGCATCCTGATCTTCCATAATACCTCATCAGTGCCACAGGCTGATAGCATCCATGCCACGCCACACTGAGGCAGTAATTGCTGCAAAAGGGGCCCAAACCAAGTACTGAATACATATGCATGCTTATACTTTTCAGAGGTCCGATATTGTTCTATTCTTCAATCCTTGTCTTCTTGGTTCCATGTAATATTCTAATTTTCTGAGATTGTGGATTTGGGGTTTTTATGAGCTGTACGCCATGATCATCACAATTATAACAAATTAAGGCTTGACTTATCTCGCTTTGTATGTAATGCGTCTGTCTCATATATCAGTTTCACCTTTTAATTTGCATTACTGAAATTAATGGACTTTTGCACAATATTCTAATTTTCCGAGTTTCACCTGTATAGCAATAGTTTCTTCCAAAACCACTGATACTGTTACTTGATTCCTCTTAATAAATCTGTCTCTTGCATCCACTGGATTCAGTTGCTGATTTGGGTTTAGGGTGCTGCCCTCTTCAGCTGGCTTCACTTCCCAGTCAGCAATGATATCCTGTATCTGCAGCAGTATTTATTCTTTATTATGAGCCAAATTTCTAATGAACTTTGGATGTGTCTGTTGCATCTTTCTTACGAGCTTGTGGAAAACAGAATAAAACCCCAACAGCAATCTTTTTCTAGCTACCACTTAAAAATTTGGAAAACAAAACTGGAGTGAGGTCAAGAACACCCCTGCTTACATCTATATATTTCACAGGGGAAAGAATCAATGTTGAAGTCTATTTGGCGATATCAGTTAAGAGAAGACAGAGAGGTTAACCACAAAGATTGACTATTATATTATTAAGTTTCAGAAATAAAGATTTAGAAAATTTAGTTTTGATCCTTTCAAATAAGGTAGTTGGCGCAATACTATACTAAAAAAGTATGGCCAATTAGGAAAACATATTTGGAACTAGTTTCTAAAAATAAAAGATTAATTGGATAAACACGCAATTTAGGGGTGTGCACGGCACACTGCGGTCCGGCACTAGGGTGGGGGGTAGCCTTAAGAGCAGCGGGAGGGTTTACTTACCCCTCCTGCCGCTTTCCCGCTCTGGCGCCGTAATCTTCAGAGTAATTGGGGTGGCAGGATACCTCCCTGCCGCCCCTCCCCCACTGCTGCTCTGCAAACCTCCCAGGAGTGCTTTGCGCGCGCGCACATTGTGCGCGCACTTCACGTCTCTGACGTGTGCGCGCGTGCGCTCAAAGCACTCCTGGGAGGTTTGCAGAGCAGCAGCAGGGAAGGGGCGGCAGGGAGGTATCCTGCCGCCCCAATTACTCTTAAGATTACGGTGCCAGAGCGGGAAAGCGGCAGGAGGAGTAAGTAAACCCTCCCGCTGCTCTTAAAGCTACCCCCCACCCCCGAACCGAACCACCAAGGTCCAGACCGGTCCGGAGGCCTTTACAATGGCCTCCGGACCGGTCCGGGCCCATCCCTAACGCAATTTACCTGGATGCACAAAAACTGGAAAGAACCATTTTTAAGTGGGAGGGAAGATATGAACGATGAACCTGACTTTGAAATATTGCTGAACAGTTAACATGGGAAAATCTGAAAGAATCCCCAACCCCTAATTCAAAACTGGTGGTTCTTAACACTTTACAGGTTACAAAAGGATATATAAAGAAAACTCAATACACCAGAGAAATTAAAAACCTGTGATACTACTCCTTAGATAAACTTTGAAAATTGTTTACTAAAACCAAAGATATGATTGATTACATACAACATGCTAATTTTATTCCTAAGAATTTTCAAGAACATCATACAAAATGCAATACAGAGTATCAAAAATGTTATTGTTGCTCAAAATGGAACTGTTTTACAGCGTTGTAGGGTCTGACATGGCTGAATAACTGAAGTATAACACATCACATTTAGTTGCAGCACTGATTACTGCATGGTATACAGTACAGGAGAAAATTGTTATATATGAATTCTATATCCGCAGTTTCACGTATTCGAGGGTGTCTAATTGTCACCCATTTTCAGTATCCACAGATACTAAAAGGTTAAAACCCATGTATCCATGGTTCCTAGAGGGCCAGACGTTACTGCCAAGGTCACTTCCGCCTTCCATTTTGTCACCAAGAGCCATTTTGTGGTTTGTTTTTTTGAGAAACACACATTTTTTCTGTGATTTTTGAAAGCTGGGGGGGGGGGCATTGCTGGGCACAAGAAGGGCACCATGGAGCAAAGTAGAGTGCTTTTTTCCTGCCACTTTTCTTAACAAGCATTTTCAAGCGTTTTGGCTTTTTTTGTTCAAGTGGCATTTCACGGTTGGGGGGCATTGTTGGGCACAAGGAGACTCTGCGGAGTACATTATAGTAGGTTTTTCTTTGGTGGTTTTTGGCGTTTTTACAACTTTTTTTGTGCATTCTGGAACCTAACCCCTCGTTCCCCATAGGAATAATACCTCTACTCGTGGTTTCATTACTCTTGGTGGTAGGTGAGGAACGAGTTCCACTTAAATGTTTGCAGGATTGTGTCCACTGTGGTTTAAAGGAACTTACTAATAAGTCTAGCAAAATACAAGAAGTTATGCTGCCATTTTAAAGGGAAATACTTCCCCTGCAGTTATTAAAGACAGAAGGAACAGTCTAAAATAAGAAAGGCATGCAACCCATAAACCTTTGGAGCCCTGTCATCTTGGCAAGTCGAAAGGAGTTTGATTTTTAGCCCTCATTATTTAAAAGTTATCTACCTTTTCAAATGGCATCATGATGAGCATCCAAGATCACTATTCAGTGATGAAAAAAAAGTAAAGGGGGAAATCAGCACGTCTGAACAAAATATTTGTAATTTTATATGTGTAGACACCTGTGCTTTAAAATAATCTTCTAAGCACCAATCCAGAAGAGGTATGTGTGTGTTTAAATATAGTCAGGAATCTTGGGCTGAGAGAGCACAATTTGCTCTAAGTTACTTAATAAATTCCAAGCAAGTTCAATATTCTGTCTGGTTAATTACTGCTTTCATTAGAGTCTATCAATGAGGTTAAAAGGGATGTTAATGAAGTTCTGTTTCAAATAAGGATGTTCAGCAAACTATATTTACAACATAACAGCTATTCTATACATCTATAGTTGTCAAAGATCTAAAACCATTTGTCAGGATTCTTAAAAGGCTCTTCCGTTAGAGTACCACTATTATCCAACCTAATTAAAGATGTTTTAGGTTTTGGTTTTTTAAATTATTATTATTATTAATTCAATTTCTATATCACCCTTCCATTATTGATCTTATACCATTGTTTAAAACTCCATTAACTTGAAAATGAATAATAATTTTGCATAAAATGTGTTCACTGAGCAACATCTGGATCAATGCTGCAACTGCTCAAGGGGGGAAATGTCTCTCACATGCAACAGAGGAGGAGCTATTTTTTGTTATCCCCCCCCCCCCGCAGAGCCACCTAATGGCGCAGTAGAGAAATAACTTGCCTAGGCATCAAGAGGTTGCTGGTTCGAATCCCCGCTGGTATGTTTCCCAGAATATGGGAAACACCTACATCGGGTAGCAGCGATACAGGAAGGTGTTGAAAGGCATCATCTCACTCTGCATGGGAGGAGGCAATGGTAAACCCCTCCTGCATTCTACCAAAGAAAACTACATGGCTCTGTGATCGCCAATAGTCAACACCGACTTGAGGGCACAACTTTACCTTTTCTTTCTGCTATCCTGATGCTCCTTAAAAATATGTCACCAAGGGTCCACCAACTTTGGGACTTATTTTCAGGGGGCACTGGGGCAGCAGAAGGGGGAGACAACAAAAGATTGCCCCACTCCTGTTGCACAAGTGAAATATTTTTCTCCTTGCACAGTATCTGAATCTTGCTCTTTTGCTTTTAGATTATGCTTGTATATCCCAAAAGTCACCATCTTAGAAGAGGCAGTCTGAGGGATAAGGGGAAATAAAGACTGCCATCTACAGTTTTTAAAGTACTTATATTAAAAAAATTAACATTTTCAGATTTAAGATTAAGAAGAACAATTTTTGTTGGCCAAATAGTTGTAGAGCTGATTAATCTAACCAATTTAATGACTAAACATTGTTGCCCTAGCAGAAAGATGTTGCAAGCAGGAGAAACAATTATTTGAATGCTTAAAATGAAGTCATATTTTATATGAACTAGATTCTTACCTCTGTTATCATTTTACAGCTTTTGCAGGGTCCAATTTGGCTGAATAACTGCAATATAAGCACTTCAGTCACATCTCTGGAGAGATTTCCAACATAGCTAAACAACAAAACAAAAAAAGACGACATTAATTCAATCACTGACCTCTTCTAAGGATTTTCTATATAGTTTATAGAAATATTAGCTGAATAAATAGATGCTACACTATTTGCAAAGAAACTTTCCACATACAACATTACGTAGTTCGCAACTTTTTGAATTCTAAGGATGTCCAGTGAAGAATGATACATTAAATTACTAATAAATACATAATTATTCATCCAAGCCCCGCTCATGCTAATAGCGGGGAAAATGGGGAGCAAGTCCAGCTGCTCCACTGTCACTCACACATTCCCACAGGGCATGCACACTTACAACACTATTTGACTGAAAGGTGCCATAAGCTACCGTAAGCATGTTCAATGACAATTCTGTGAGCTGCAACCTGGACTGATCCAGGTTGTGGCTCATGAAATTGCCGAACATGCTTGTGGTGATACCCTCCTCAGACAAACAATGCTGCAAGCGTGTTCATTGTGCATGAGCAAGAGCAGGAGGGTGGGACTTCCTACCTGCTTTCCCTAATATTACAACCACTGTTCCCTCTAAGGCGTGCACAGTCTCATGTGCGGGCTCACAAGTTTTTGGATGTCCCCTCAGTTCATTTTCGATCTCGCTCAGGTTGAATCAAGAAGCCTCCATTCTGAACGCTTGTGCGCACAGAATGCCTTGATACTGCTGCCCAGAACAAAACCCATTCCGCAAAGAGATTAAAAAAATTAGAGGCACCACTGGTTTAAACTTGTTATTCAAAGGATGCAAGACCACCCACAATTAAGGTAATTATGTTGACCAATTTTATATTGCTTTTTCACTGAATAGTTAGCTAAACCTTAACCCTTGAAGAACACAAGAAATTTCATCTGCAGTTCAGGTGACATGCACCATTCCAGGCATGCACTCAATATTTTCTTGAGAATTTCCTTCTCAAAAGAAGTATCTACAGAATCCAAACACCATCCTTTAAATTCCAAAATCTGAAAAGCATCTGCAGATTTTGCACAAAAACCTCCTAAAGAAGAAATTGGAGGGGGGAAGAGGCGTGTGAATATTGATAGCATTTACTACTTCTTTTTTAAACCCTTGCATACACAGTTCAAAACTGCTTCTAAACTCAGAAAATTTTAAAAAGAACAAAATGCTTTTTGGGGGGAGGGATATACTCAGAATAACAATTTAGATTTATACCTGGATGGTACATGCACACAAACATGCTCCCCTCCAGGCCCATGAATACAAAAAACAACAACAACAACAACACCATCCAAGTCAGCATGTCTGCCTACACCCTGCATGAAACAGGAATTCCATTCACTGCATATTTCAGGCATTATCTATGGTATTGTGAAGAATTCCTAAAAAAACTCAGTCAATGGTTATTCTAATATTTCCTACCAGAGTTCCTCTGAAGCCCTCAGAAATTTATGTACCTGCACATTACTGCAATTCTAAATTAAGATCTAAATTAATTTAAAAAGGTATATAGAAGTCTAGATGAGTTTCCAAAATAGATTGTGATATAGCATAGTGGGGAGGCGGACTGAAGCTCACACAATAAGTCAGGCTAGCTGGCCACAAATCCTTGTGCATTCCCTTTTTAACCATTATTTTTAACAGCCTTGGAGATTCCTTATAAAGTGCTCTTGTTTGTGGTGAGTAATGATTTTTAAAAATGATTGACAAAATAAGAGCTTTCCAGTTTTCAAATTACTTCCAACTTTAGAATTCTATAACTAGACACAAGCCAATAATCTGTGATATACCATGTTTTAATATCAAGCCGAATATTTATGTTAAAACTAGAAATCAACAACTAGAATGTACAGAACAAAAATTCAAAGAGATAATTCATTGGCAGTTTATATAAGCCTTATGAAACACAGACATAAGGGAGCCAGTTTTTAATCAATCATTTTTGGTAAACATGCAGTACCAGTAGGCGTGGTATTCCAACCATGAAATGGTTGGAATAGCTAGACCCTGACTGCCAAAATATGCATACATCAATGCTGCTTAAGTGTTAATTAAGTTAGGATAGTTTCACTGCTGTTAGAAACTAAAGAATGGGAAAACACATTGCAGAGCAATTAGGAAAAGGACAATTCATATCAATCAGATTCACATACTAAAATATGATGAACAGTTTGCAATCTCAAATATTAAGTTTCTAATATACTAATAAGAACAGGAAAGCCAGGAGTCATTCTTAAAAATCAAATAGCTTCCATCTCATGCCACACTGGCAGTTGATATGTGCTTTGACCGTGATGTTGTCAGTGCATAGTAACACATGCTAGCCCTTCAAACGATGATGAAACTTCCACAAGGCCAAGTTGGCGGACTGAAGCTCCAACCAACTGATGCTCCTTTTCTTTTCCTCCTTGGTCCATACTCCCTGAGCTATATGGTTTTGGCAATGCATGCCCCATCTCAACTGGCTGGTGGCTGTTGTAACAATAGCCCTCTTCGGATCGTCGAGCCAAAGGCCTCTGTCGATCGCCAGAGACAGCCACCACCGAAAGGATGCCCTGACCAATTGAGGCAGGTGAATTTGTAGATTTCCCTCCACCAATAAGGCATCCTGATGTGGGAGAAAGAGCCACTGTAGAGGCAGTGCGTGCCACCTTGCCCATGGCATGCACTCCATGCAAGCCACCATGAATTCCAGTATCTGAGCCAATAGCATCAGATCTGCTGAAGGACAGAGCAGTAGCAGGCATAAGAGAGTGACTGTTTTTAGCTTCTACTCTTCTGGCAGTGAAATCAGGCCCCAAGCCATATCGAAGATTGCTCCTAGGTGGTAGAGAACCTGTGATGGTCTTAGATGATTCTTTTCTCAATTGACCACAAGCCCATGGCTCTCCAGACAATGCAGTGTAAGGGTCACCGCCGTTCCGTTCTGATCTTGAGACAGGGCCCCGATAAGAAGGTTGTCAAGAAAGAGGTATATATGCACCCCTCTGGAGTCGTAGATGTGCAATAACCATGACCATGATCTTTGTGAAGGTCCGAGGAACTGAACATAGGCCTAACAAAAGTGCCCAGTACTGATAGTGCATCCCGTTGTAGGAGAATCTCAGGAACTTTTGGTAGCGTGTATTGATCAGAATGTGTAAAACGCCTCTATCAAGAAGGAAACCACTGAAGCCAAGAAGTCCCCTGGCTGTATGGCCTCCTTGATAGTCCTCAGTGACTCCATTCTGAATTCCACTTCCTTATATACTTGTTCAACAGCGTGAGGTCCAACACTGTGACCAATTATTAAGGGAATCACTTTTAATTAGGAGTATTGCTTTGGATAGGCGAATACAAGTTCCAAAAAGAAAACAGATCCCGGACACCAGCTGGATTTAGTTCATCAGTTTATTGTTACATCCTAAATATTAGCCAAACTATAGTTCATTCACTCACACATGCATATTTACCAGCCCCCATTAAAGGTGATCAGTCTTTAACAGGGTGTTGGGAGAAGCTGTGGGCCCCACGATCTTCTGTGCTTCTCAGAGTGAACCTCTGTTGATGCCTGACTTTAAAAAGGGTTGCCTGCCTTTGAAGCTTGTTTGCTGTTCCATGTTTACATCCGTCTGATCCTAGGATTGACCTTAGTCCTTGTTTGCCAAGCACCTACTTTCCTGCTGTGTTCAGCATTTTATCCAGTTTTCTCTGGTCCTTTGGGGTCAGCTGCTGTGATGCCTTTAATGGTTTTTTTGCAAACAAGATCTACTGTATTCGGGCCGACTTGGACTCCACTGTTTTTGCAAGGTCTATGGAGGAGGTGTCCAGCAATCCCTCTTGCAGTATTAGATTGGATGAGTTTCAATCTGTGACTCCTGAGGACGTGGACAAGCTGCTTGGGGCGGTGAGGCCTACCACCTGTTCTCTGGATCCTTGCCCGACTTGGCTGCTTCTATCTAGCAAGGAGATTGTTGGAGATGGCCTAGTTAATATCATAAATGCATCACTGAGGGAGGGTAGGGTGCCCCCTTGTTTGAAGGAGGGATTGATTAGACTACTCCTAAAGAAACCTTCTTTGGATCCCTTAGTGATGGACAGTTACAGGCCAATCTCAAATCTCCTTTGGTTGGGTAAGGTGACTGAGAAGATGGTGGCCGACCAGCTCCAGGAAGTCTTGGAGGAAACTGATTGTCTAGATCCATTTCAAACTGGCTTTAGAACTGGCTATGGGGTTGAGACAGCCTTGGTCGGCCTGATGGATGACCTTTACCGGAGAATCGACAGAGAGAGTGCGACTCTGCTGGTTCTTCTGGATCTCTCGGCAGCATTCAATACCATCGACCATGGTATCCTTCTGGATCACCTGGGGGAGTTGGGGATAAGGAGCACTGCTATGCAGTGGCTCCGCTCCTATCTCTTGGGTAGATTCCAGATGGTGGAGCTTGGTGACAGTTGCTCCTCAAAACGGGAGCTGTTATATGGAGTCCCCTAGGGCTCCATTCTGTCACCAATGCTTTTTAATATCTACATGAAACCACTGGGTGAGGTCATCAGGAGATCTGGTGCTGGGTGCTATCAGTATGCTGATGACATCCAAATCTACTTCTCCTTTTCATCTTCAGGAAATGGCACTCATTCTCTAAATGCCTGCCTACAGGCCGTAATGGGCTGGATGAGGGAGAACAAATTGAAACTGAATCCAAGCAAGATGGAGGTGCTCATTGTGGGGGCTCAGAATCTGAGGGATGAGTTAGATCTCCCTGTGCTGTATGGGGTTAAACTCCCCCAGAAGGAGCAGGTGTGCAGCTTGGGAGTATTCCTGGACCCAGGCCTCAACCTGGTATCTCAGGTGGAGGCCATGGCCAGGAGTGCTTTCTATCAGCTTCGGCTGATTCAACAGCTGCGTCCATTCCTCGGAGAGGATGACCTCAAAACAGTGGTGCATCAGCTGGTAACCTCCCAGCTTAACTATTGCAATGCGCTCTACGTGGGGCTGCCTTTGTACGTAGTCCAGAAACGTCAGTTAGTTCAGAATGCGGCAGCCAGATTGGTCTCTGGGGCAACCCGGAGAGACCATATTATGCCTGTTTTGAAACAGCTACACTGGCTGCCGATATGTTTCCGGGCAAAATACAAAGTGCTGGTTATTACCTTTAAAGCCCTAAACGGCTTAGGTCCGAGTTATCTAAGAGAGCACCTTCTTTTACATGATCCCCACTGCATGTTAAGGTCATCTGAGGAGGTCCGTCTCCAGTTGCCACCGGTTCGTCTGGTGGCGACGCAGAGGTGAGCCTTCTCTGTAGCTGCTCCTGGGCTATAGAATGCACTCCCAGCAGAAATTTGTAATTTGAGATCACTGCTGTCCTTCAAGAGAGCCCTTAAAACATACTTATTTGGCCTGGCCTTCCAGAGTTTTAAATGATTAATTGTTTTAAACTGTTTCCCTGATTTTCAGGGCTTTTAGCTGTTTTATTGGTTTTATTGTGTTTTAATAGTTTGATTTTAATTGTTAATTTGTTTTAATTGTTTTTATCATGTTGTGAACCGTCCTGAGCCATTTTGGAAGGGCGGTATATAATAAGATCTGCATTTCTCTCCCCAACATTTATCATGTTTTGGAGGCTGGTATATTGCTTACTCATACATTCTTTCAGTCACACACACAAAGTTGGGGTATCATCAGTTTAACTAGAAGTAAATCATTCTATTAGGTTTGCTAACAATCCTTGAAGTAGGAGTAATTCCCCTTATCAACATCAATACTTCATTCGGTTGTACACGTAGGCTATAGAACTACAACATGGACAATCACTTTTAATCAAATAATTATACTAGTTGTATTATATGTCAACACTGCTCTCCAAGAACCATCCTTTTTGGAAAACGGAGTAACAGTGAGTAAACGCTATGTCATAAGCTGATCGATGGGACCTGTTGTATTGTGCCTATTTATATGAGATGACATGCCTGAACCATCCTTGTATGCTTCTCCGAATTGTTCGATTTTGGGGATGTCTGAAAATGATCTGGAGGGGAAGCTATAAACTCCAGAGTATCCATTGGTAACTATGTTGAGTAGTCCTTGGTGGTGGTTATCCAGGTGGAAGCAAATTCCAGGAGCCTGCCCCCAAATTGAACCGGGTCATTGCTTCTTGGGGAATTGACCATTGGCATTCAAGGGCCTAGATCCCTGTGATCCTTGTGCCCTTGCCAGGTCCCTGTAACACTGTCTCCACTGTGAACGCCCATATCCTCTGAAGTTGTTGTAGTGGAAATCCCTGGCGGGGACTGAGAGGTTCGCTTGAGAGTGCTTATTTGGATGAAAGGCAGATGAGTAGAGATGAAAAGGTCTCTGAAAATCCCTCTGGTGGAAGGTATAGCTCTTTATTTTTTGTCCTTTGTTTCAACTAGGACTGGATCCAAGACTGGTCCAAACAAATTAGTCCCAGTAAAGGGAGAAGCAGTAAGTGCTATTTTGGACTTCAAGTCCACCTGCCACGATTTGAGCCAAAGTAAGCAGTGGACCACCACTGCCGGCACCATAGCTCTGGATGCCTGCTGGATGCAATTGAGGCTTGAGTCCGCCATCAACGCTGCAGCCTTGGCCATTTTATTAATGCCTTGGCAGAGCTTTACGCTCTCTTGAGGGACTAGGGCAGACCTGCACAACATAAGGCCCAGTGGCCGGATTCGGGCCCCAGGGACTATTTTACTGGCCCCCAGGTATCCTGCAGCAACACAGGAGCTGAAAACTGCCTTATAGTGCCATCCTGTGCATGCTTGCTCAGAAATATGCTCCATGGTGTGCCCAGTGAGGCTTACTCCCATGTAAGCATGCCTAGCATTGCAGCCTGAAAGCAACAAGAATTTAGGGAGAAGAAAGGACTTGGCATTTGTTTGGGGCTGGCATGCACTCTAGGGGCCCCACTGATTGAGCAGGGACAGGACCTATTACCTGGCCACTACCCTTGGTTAAAACTATGGCTCCATTGCCAGGGGTTATAGATCCACAAGTAACTAATAATATTTTTAATTCTAAGGTAATAATGTGCTAAAAATTTGACCTCGGCCCCTGCACGCCAAGTTGTGGATTATTCCGGCCCACCAGGGCATTTGAGTTGTGCAGCCCTGGACTAGGGTGATCAGCAACTTGGCCCAAAGAATCAAAGCCAGCAAGAAAATAAAGTTAGTAGTGGCTGCCTTTATAATAGTTGTGGAGGCCTCATGAGCTTTTTAAAGGAGTGTATCTCTTTTCCTGTCCTCCAGAAACTCTAGTTGATCTTGCCTCTCCTCATTCAGAATAGACCCAGACACCATTTGCACCACTGGTGTATCTACACAGGGAATGACTAGCAAGGTAATGACCTCCTGATTAAGAGTATAATGTTTCCAAGAGAAGCTGCCTACCGGTTTAGAGGAGGCTGGCTGTTGCCATTTGGCCAGCGTTACCTTGCGATAAAGTGAAGGGAATGGGACAGAGGCAGAGGAAGCTGATGTTGAGGAGAAAATGTTCTGATCCAAGTCTGGGGTGCTCTGTG
This sequence comes from Hemicordylus capensis, assembly GCF_027244095.1. NCBI lineage: Eukaryota > Metazoa > Chordata > Lepidosauria > Squamata > Cordylidae > Hemicordylus > Hemicordylus capensis. Next base: position 266,607,034 of record NC_069659.1, on the reverse strand, counting down.
CCACCTCCGCAGACACCATATCATTGATAACCCTTTTGGCTTTAGTAAGCAATATGTCAAAAATCAGACTGGGGAACAACAGGTGGCAAGGCTAGAGGCAACATAGGTTTAGGTAATTGCCTAACAGGGTGCTTTGGCTGTGGAGAATCTGAAGAAGAGGACGCCCATCACCTTAGGCACTTAAGCTGCACTTTTCTGAAGACAAACCTGCCCCATTCTGAAATGGAAATCGCTTGCCTCCTAGGGCTCGAGTCTGGAGAAGAAGAGGACAACAGAGCTCTGTGGCGTTGGAGCCTCTGTGGTGGCAAAGCAGGTGCTGCAGGCAGGTGCTGTAATATTTCCCTAGGCACCAACGGTAGAACAGCATTAGAACCAAGAGGTAGACATTCCCGCCTAAAAAGTTCCCTCAACCATCCCACAACATCCGGAGGAACCGCAAGTCCCAGCGGGGGTGGGTGGGGATGTTACATTACTTACTGGGGCTACCTTGCCTGATGGCTGCACATGAGGCTCCAGAACTGTAGGGAAGATTGGCACACTCTCCACCGATGTGGCCAGACCATCCAGGCCCTTCGGCGGACTTTGGAGCGGTGCGGGGGACTGCGTGGGCCAGCCAGTTCCTCCTCTGCACCCTCTGCCAGCAGATCAAGTGGCTATGATGCCAAAGACTCGCCCACCAGGCAAAGGTCGTCCCGCTCCTTAATTAAAAGCCTCTCGCTGAGGCACACAGAGTGCTGTGACATCTTCTTGCGCTTTGGTGCCTCATCATGCACCTTAAGATTTCTTTGCTGCCTTTTTTGCAAGCAGTGTAACTACCCTCGAACAGACAGGCAAAATGGCAGAAGCCGAGTGCATTGGAGGAGAAGCCGAGTGCGCCCGAACAATGCGAAGCTCCGCCGCGCCGATCCTTTGAGTTGCTTGAAGTCCCTCTGAGAGGGAGCCTTTCAACAACTCTTTGCCGTGTGCCCCTTCCATAGCACCCATAGAGGTGTAATTTAATAGTAAGCAAAGAAAGAAAAGAGACCAAATAAAAAAACAGCACACAAGAATTTGGACACAGAAAATTAACAAAGCCTAAGGTATCTCCCTTCCCACCCTCGCACAATCTAAAGGGGTGAGAGAAATAAAAATGAAGAAATAGCCTGATTAGGCAGAAATATGTAAAATGTCTGAAGAGCTCTTTTCAGCAACCTGCAAGATTGAGCAGACAGGACCAGAACTGAGATAGGGCGCCCTCTGGCATTAGGAAGCTAGCCTTACAAACATTACAGTCCTGTCTAGAGCATGCTCACTGTACAACCCATCCATGAGGAGCTCCAGCACAGGGGGAAAGGCCAGGAGTCACTTTTAAAAATCAAATCAATACAAGCTTTCCCCCATACCCCTGAACATGGTTATAGGTAGTTTTAACAGCTAACGGGTAAAAACATCTACATTAACTTAAACAGTTTCTACCATCTCTCTCTCTCTCTATATATATATCTATATATATCTATATATCTCTATCTATCTATCTATATCTATATCTATATCTATATATATATATGACAATGTAATACCGATGCAGAAGCGTTACTAGGGATCTCATGGTTGAGAGATCAGGAATGGGCTTCCATCCCTCACTAAAGTAAACCCTGTCCCCAGACTTAACTGTCATTATGCTGTACAATGTTAGCCAAGTTTACGCAAACCAAAATTTCTTCTGAACTAGGATCAAATAGTGGCTCAATCAAATATTCCCCTTCATGTTCAAACGCCTACAAATATATTACTCATTAGAGAAGACCTGTTTTTCAACACTCCTATTCTCATACATCCAAATGTTTTATGACACTTTCATAAATATTTTTGAACGAAGTCAACCAACATCCATAGTCAAAAATTTCAGAAAGCAAAGACATTTTTTAAAAAAATCTCATTCAAGTTAAACAGAGGAGCCTTTGCTCTGTGTGCCAATAATATTGAGAGAGGCTAAATCGTCATGCATGCAGGACAGGGTCTTCTCTGTTGTTGCCCCCAGGCTCTGGAATGCTCTCCTAGTGAATGTCTGCTCTGTGAATGCTTTTAAAAAACTAAAGACATTTTTTCTTGTTCAGGTTTTCAGCCCTTAGGGGCTGCCGGAGTCTCTCAACTTTCCTGCTTCTGTTTGCCTTTTTAATGGTTTTTTGTTTGTTTGTTTGTTTTTTGGTGTGTGTGTGTGTGTGTGTTATTTTTTCCTGTTTAACTGATTTTAAGGTTTTTAATGTGATTTTAATGGAGTTTTATTGTCTTAACTTTTGAAAGCTGCTTTGGGATGTTTTATGAAAGGAAGCATAAAGATAGAACAATTAATAAAAATCTAGTTCAGCATACATGATCATTTCTATTAACAAGAGGCGTTTCTGCCATCATACTGTAGCTTCAACATGTATGTGCATGCACTATCCTTGACTATAGCTCCCCTCTCCTGATGATCTCAACATTTACTCATAGAAATGGCACTAACTAATATGTCCATCATATGTTTAGGAAAGGCTCCCCTACAATTCTTCAGACCTAAAACAATCCAAGGCATATGATAATCACCCAAGCTTCTGGGGTTTGGATGCTGGTATTTTAGATTGAAAATATTTGTCCAGTTCTTATCTCCTAGAATTTTGCAACTTCCTGTTCTTGATTCTTTTGGCTTATATGGGACAGCAAGAACACACTATACAAAGAAGATACCTTAGAAGCATTTTAAACTTGTTTGTAAATTTATTATTGCACTCCCATACTTTTAAAAACTAATCAACTTTAGTAACATTACTTATTATTAGATACACGGTACTTTAAAAACATATTTTAGAACAAACAGAATGAAATATTAAACAACATATTTTAGAACAGAATGAAATATTAAAATAGAATGTAAAGCAACTATTGAGCTAGTGAAAGAACTAGATAATAAAGCTCTTAGTAACTGTAATAAAGTTATTAAAATATTGGACTATATTCAACTGCTCAACAGAGCCATTTCTTTTTAACCAGGCAAATGGCCATCCACAGTCCATCTGGAATACAGAAAACTGTCCAGACCCATTTGTGCTCAGATGAAGATCCCACTATGCAAGCTGTGAAACTTCAGCCAGCAGGCAAAATGTAGTGAGGCAATGCAGCAGAAAAAGGATTAAACAATCTGAAAAATGCAGCCAGCCATGGGTTGTGCATGGTCCTAGAATCTGATAGACAAAAAGGCTAATCAGTTATATGATTAAGGCTGCAAGGCCAACATGAAAATCAGGACCTGGTGGGCTGCAAGCAGGACCCAACACAGGATGCTGAGCTGCCAACTCCTGCCTTCATGATGCAGCAGCTCATTACTTTTTGTGGCTATGCCTACCTAAGCATGATGGTTCTGACTTTCTCTCACTAATTTTGCTGTACTGAATAGGCAGTTGAGCCAAGAAGCCAGCCAAACATTGTCTCAATATTACTAATACTAATGTATGAAACAACAGGAATATTTCCCTTAATTTTCCTGAGATACCGCCTTATGAGAAGACCTGGTTTCTGCAGACTCATGATCCAGAGAATAGGAGACATCCTGGGGCTCATAAGAAAGTACCTCAAGGTAGACATGTGCACGGAACTGGCGACCGTCAGTTCGAAGGTGGGGGGGGGGGGATATCTTTAAGGATGGGGGACGGTGCTCTTACCCCTCACACTGCATTTCCCCCACCGGCACTGCCTTTTAAAACTGTCTTGTGGGGTGGCAGCGTACCTCCATGCTGCCCCATGCCTCCTCGGGCCGGAAATGACCAGAAGTACCTGGTGCATGCACGTTGCGACGCATAGGCGAGCGTGCCTGCAGTGGGGGGGGGGAGATAAGCATCCTCTACCACCCTTAAGGATATCCCACCCCTTCGAACCAGCAGAACCGCTGGACATTCAAAGGTCCATAAAGGGCCTCTGAACCATTCGGCCTCTGGACATTCGGAGGTCCATAAAGGGCCTCTGAACCAGTTCCATGCACATCCCTACCTCAGGGTCCTGACATCAGTAGCTTGAGGTTCTAAGGATGAATCTCTGCCTGCGGATATGGGTCCCCATTAGATCTTATAGAGAGGACAATTTCTCAGTGCCTAATCCTGGTAGATAGCATGGAGGAAGACTTATTCATCTTCTGAAGGGGACCATCAGGAAGCCTTGTCTTAGTTATGCTCCAGCTCTTGACATGAGCTAGGAATCCATGAAGTAAATAAATGTCACCTTTATTGGAAATACAGTACCAAGAACTCAAAATGCAGTACATTTAGTTACTGTATTTACCCGAATAGAAGACAACCATGAGTTTTAGATGACCCCCTTAAAAATGGGTTAAATATAGGTTATACTACTTACCCAATAGGAAGAGAATCCTAAGTTTAAGACGACAACTCAAATTCTAACATCAAATAACTTGGAAAAAACCTAGTCTTGGAATCTGGTAAATACAGTATATAGAACTTTTCTTTAGACTGGATGTTAGAGGGAAATGCTGGGGCGGGGGTGTGGAGAATAGGGCCTTGGGGACAGTGTTCCCTCTAAGACGTTCACATGTAAATGTGCACACAAGTTTTTTGATGTCCACTCAGTTAAATTAGGTCCACTCTGGTTGAATCAGGAAGGCCCCATTGTTACAGTGCAGGCCTGATTTATATACTAAATATGCTCATTAGCTAGCATACAAAATTAGGCCTGTCTCATAGTGTCACCAAGTGACCAAGTTCTTTTATATAGTGACCATGTAGGATCTGGGCGCAAGGAAGAAAGGAGATCAAGCCAATCCTAAATGATTCAATGGGCTTTATTGAGTATAAAAGAACAACAACATCAATCTAGCTGAGCAGAAAGCAGAACATTCTATAACAGTATTTCAACCCTAGCCAGCAACAATATTCACCCAGTGTTCCTAACTAACATATGTGTGTGTGTTAAATCTTCCTAGAGCCTAATACAATTCAGATATAGATGGAAAAAAGGGGTGGTGGTAAGGAAGGCTGAGAGCTGGCATGGTTTGGGGAGATCAGGAATTAGTAAAGGGAAAGTGGGGGAGAAGAAGGGGAATGGATGAAGGGAACCAAGGCTTGTAGGGGCAGCATATTACCAGGATCAGAGGCTTTGAGAGTGGTGGATCTTTCAGCTGAAGGAGCGAGGCTTTTGGCTGGAGACAGGAGCTTTTGGATCAAGCGTGCAGTTTGCTCAGAGCATGGCTGAGAGTCAGAGCACCATGGCTGGGGAGTCTTGACTTCTCACTGCGCAGTAGAAGTCACAGACAGCTCCTGTCCATGGACAGAGTTCCTGCTTGTTGCCCCACGGCTTGGCAGCAAACTCTGGGATTGCTCGTGAGCAGATCTTGCTTGTAGGCACAAGATTGCTAACTCTCTGTCCAGTAAGCCTGTTCTTTATAGCTGTATTTTCCTTTGATCTCTCATAGAATCTATTCAAATCTCATCTTTTCCTGGGTCCCAAAAAGGGGTGACAATGGTGTTACCTTCTGGACAATGTCTTTTAATTATTCAGGATATTGGCCAGTCCAGAGAGATCTGAATCTCATCTTCTGTAAACTGTGCGCTTAGGGGGGGGGCACATTGCCCTAAGCAAATCTGCATCTCTGAGCTGCAAATGGGCATCTTCCCAGATTTGCCAGCCTGACCCCAAAAAGGTGTTAAAGTGTTAGTAAGGTAAGAATTAAAGTCTATAGGTGTTTTCTTTGTATGCATCTACCTATGTTGAATTTCTTAATATAAAATGAAATCAGACACAGGCCTCAATTCCACATACTTCTGAGTTGGTACCTTTAAGTCTAAGGTGTACATGTGCCCCAACACCATTCTGAATGCACATGCGCACACACTGCCTTGATACTGCTGCCCAGAACAAAACTTATTTCACATACTGATGGGGGGAAAATAGAGAGAACACCCTGCTTGGGGGTTGACACCTGGCCAACAAAGGGTCTTGAATGGGGATCGAGTAAGGTATTCTGTGCAACAACACAGGAAGTTGTATAAACAGTCAATGGTTCAAATTCAACTAGGCTATGAATGTGATCAGGTACCAGTTCAGCTTATTTCCCGGCCCCCTATTTGTAATATAAAAAGACAATTATACCATTTGCCTGGTAAACCTGAAGAGAACTATATATAAATACTTTTACTGTACATCCCCTGGTATATTATAGAATAAGGCACACACACACGGACTAGAAAACCAAGGAGGGTATGCAATGCAGGAGAATCTGCAAATAGGGGTGTGCATGGAACCGTAGAACTGCAGTCCAGCACTGTGTGTGGGGTTCCTTTAAGGGCGGGGGAGGGTTTACTTAACCCTCCCGCCACTTTCCCACCCAGTGCACGTATTCTATGTAGTAACTGGGTCGGCAGGATACCTCCCTGCCGCCCCTTCTCCCGCTTGAGTGCAAAAGCCTGCACAAAGCCTTTTGCACACGCGCACGTATGCTTCATGTCTCTGTGACGTGCGTGCGTGTGGCCACGCACACGCGCATGTCGCGGAGACAGGAAGCGCACACGCGACGTGCGCAAAAGGCTCCATGCAGCCTTTTGCACTCAAGCGGGAGAAGGGGCAGCAGGGAGGTATCCTGCCGCCCCAATTACTACATAGAATACGTGCACTGGAGGGGGGAAAGCGGCGGGAGGGGTAAGTAAACCCTCCCCCGCCCTTAAAGGAACCCCCCCACCCGAACCGAACCGGCCAGGTCCGGACCAGTCCAGAGGCCTTTAGAATGGCCTCCAGACCAGTCCGGACCCATCCCTATCTGCAAACCTTATCCATGACATCACTACTGCCAGCTTTTAAGTGAATTCATAACATTACTCATTTATGCGAGTAATGAATTTACTCACATAATTAGGGAAATAACTGGAAGCTGAAGCCTATAGACACAGATGATTTCCTTGTTTTAGTTTACTGTTTTGTTGGAGTTGTGTGTTTTTTAAGTACACATTTTACAATGCAAATTTTATTCTAAATGAATAATCTTAACTGAAAGTAACACTCTAATATAGTAATTAAAGCAAGGTAAGCAAATTACAATTTACTATGATTTTTCAAGTTTTCCTAAAGAACATTGTTTTAACTTGGCAAAACAATAAGTAATGAAATAAAGGCATATACTATACCTCTATAAGCTGTCTCCCTAATTCATGTGACATCACTTATGCTGCACTGACAGGCATAGTATAGAAACCTAGATAGATAACAGAAGTAGTTTATACTCTGACATATATAGGTTCCAATACTAGGTGCTGCTGCTGCATGTAGCACACACATTTATACAAGTCTGACAAAGAGAAGGAGAAAGGGATGGACTTCCTGCTACCTTAAAATTACCCAAGAATCCCTGTCTACTGGGAGCAAGGAGTGGAAGTTAACCCTTTTTGGACAATGATCTCCTATTCTGAGGAAGAAAAAACAATTCAACCTAAGAATAAAAATAAATTAACCTATAAAGTTAGCTAAGGCTGTAACTCTATGCATGCTTACCTGGGAGTAAGTCCTGTTACTCTATGCATGCTTATCTGGGAGTAAGTCCTGTTGAGCTCACTTACTTCCAAGTGAAAATGCTTAGGATCATGCTGTCAGTTTAAAATCAGACACAATTGGTGCCCAGAGAAATGGTTCTGTGCAGCTGAGATTATGAATGTTGTAAACTAGTGATACAGGCTGTTATACTCACAACCTGAGTTACAAATTATGACCAGCAAACTGAAACCTGGATATTACCTGTAGCAGACTGGATTCCTCTATATTATACTACAATACACAAAGCTTGTTTAGTGAACACAAGTTAGGAAAATAAAACATCAAATGAATGTTTCATTTATAGAAAAAGTATTTACTATAAATTCAACCATTAGTTGACGACAGCTAACAACTTATAACAGAGTTCACATTCTCTTTCCAACTGCCGATAATTAACACTCAGTTAAGAAGCTACATAATGTAATCTGTTGCCACTCATCACCATCCTATCCTATTAATTATATTATCCATAGCTGCTGATCTGGTATCTCTAGAATATCATTTCTTATGTTGTGAACAGCTGTGAAATGTAACAATTTTAATCAGAAACACTACTTATTTGTTTTAAATATACCTGGGAGACAAACAGGGACATGAAATAGTTACCTTATTACTAAGATTACACATTCTACAGTACAACATCTGGCAGTAAATGCTTACTGCAGAGTGTTTCAAAGTCTACAGGATTGTTCAGGCACAGCGTCTACATGGGTGAGGAGTAAACTGAGGATTTGAACCCAGGTCTCCCCAGTCCTACTCCAGCACTCTAACCACTACACCACACTGGCTCTCTATAGATCATGACTAGGTTTGATTCAAATTCGAAACACAAGATATCTCATTCAGATAGAATTGAAAAACAAAAAACTTCTTGCTCTCATCTAATGCACAACCACCCTAAATTTATGGAGTAATAAGCTTAGAACATGGCACATATACTAGCTATGTCATGCTACAAAAATACGATCTTGAAGTCTGTTCTATCCCTTTACAATTGGCACTCGCAGCCCTTATGATGCTCAGATAAACAGTACAATAGTGGCTGCACATCTCTCTCTCCCTTTCTTCAGAAGTCCTTTAAGACCAGAACTGTTAATAAAAGAAACAGTGCAAAACTATGGCAGCTGTGTACACACATGCTCTTCCGGCTCAGAAATATAGCATAAACAACACGATAGTATGGTGTTGATCTGTGCTTCCATGGCATACACCTTAAAACCAAGGCAGATGCCAATCTTAGTTCCTTCTGTCTGCCAGAAGAGAGAGAGAGAACATGTATGCCTGCAACCCAACAACGTACTGCTCAACTCTTGGGATGTTTTACTCAAAATTAAATACATTCTGTAGTCCTAAGAGGCAAAATGTAAACCTCAACCAGGTGTCAAGTATTTTTCCAGTACAGTTTTCACATTTTTCAATCCATTAGAAATCGCCCCTATAAAATAAACAGCAACACCATCATCAGGAGTACTGCAAATAACATCAGAAGTACTTTGATAACATTTAAAGTTACCTCAATTTACTCAACTTCCCCTTTGTCATCATTGAAATTTTTTGGCGCTTCGCTTGCAGGGAAGAGGGTGTGTGGAAAGAGAGACAAACCAAGAATATGCTTTAAATTCCCAAGCACTTAGGGGACATATTCTCTGTTCTGAAAGAGATCTTTATTTCTAACTCTTCAAAGGTTATTCAGTTTGATTTTTTAAAATACATCACATAATGGGCATTTGTTAGCTGCACTGGACACCCTGTCATTCCTCTTCTGCACTTAACCAAAATAGGAACATTCCTAACTCAGGCTCTTGAGTTAGTTAAAATTGTTCCTAAAGAGTTAGAACTAAAGTGTGTTGACTTCCAATGTGGAATCTGAGTGGACACAAAGCTGGACAAGAAAACCATGTTTTAAATGATTGATTAACTTCTGAGGACTGGGGGAAGGAATGAGAGAAAGTCAGCCAAAACTATTCTGAATGAACTCTCAGAAGCTGAATCATCATTTCAGAATAGAGAGAAAAGATTATCCTCCCAACTCATCTGACTGAAGCCAAAACTGTAATTTGTTTAATTAGAAAGAGAGCATTTCTGAAGCTAGCTTCTCCAAAAGCAAGCCAAAAGAACCATAAAAAGGCAAGGTCCAAAACAAGAGTAGGCACACATGCACTTTTCTTCAGCCTATAGGCTATAGAAATTGAATTTCTTACATTTGAGAGTAACTATTTTACAAATATTGCAGAAAAAAATGCAACATGTTCAGTAACAGCACACCTGCATTTTCAAACAATTTCACTCTATTTCTTTGCATTTTAAGTGCTTCAGCCATCTATCTCATACTTCTAACACTGAACAAAATTCCCCACCCAGATGTGTCACTTTCAAATACAGCTGCTGTTCCATCAATATCTTACATGAAATGCTTAAGAAGACATATGTATTATTGAGAGATGACCTCATTTACACACAGATCCACTACAGTACTAATGTTCTTTATATTACCATACTGTTCTGCTACTCAAAAATGGGGACAGGGTTGGGGGAGAAACATGAAAGCCAGAAAGAAAACTGGTTATTATCATGACAACTGAAACACAGTTGTTTCAAGATTTATCTTGCAGAAGAGAGGGTTATTCTGCACTAGTATAGCAAACATATGGTTCGCATGTTTTCCACACACTTGCAAGATGCAGCAAGCACCTTACCTTTCATTGAACATTAACTTTACATTTCAGCTCAGGGTTTTGGATGTTTTTAGTGACAATGCCCTTCAACTAAACAGCCTCTAAATTCTAATTCTGGATTGTTTCTTATTGCAACCTCCTTCTACCAATAACATTTATCTAACTTGGTCTCCAAATTCTGAATTTGCTATCATTCCATCTTTTATCTATGTGCACCATCCAATGGTTTTTCCATTATCACTTCTCTTGCATGGTATCCATGTCTGCATCAACATATCTTCTCTAACCTTTCTCCAATTTTATTATGCTTCCCATATTTCCAGACATCCCTTATTGTAAGACTCTAGTCTTCCCACATGTCCACAGAATTCCAGATCCACAGAATGTATGTCCAAACCTCAATGCCTCAAATTTCAAGGATCCCAAAGGAAAAAGTCATCCACTGAGCAAATGGGATCTCCTTATGCTTTGAATTACAACGTCTTATTCCCTCACATAAAAGGAAAACTGTGATCCTTCCAGGTCCAAGCACTCATGTCCAAGCACACTGGCATAGCTTGACCACAACACAGCCCATGGAATATAAAGCTAACTTTGTCACACACACACACACACACACACACCACAATCCTCCAGAAAGACAAGGACTCCTCTGGCAATCCCTTAACGACACATGCCACACAGTTCAGGTCCTTCCAGTTCTCAAGTGGGCCACAAAGACATTTTTGAAATCCCAGCTTTTTTCTTTTAACATGGTGAGCCACTAGCCTCAGTCTCCTGTGGATTCCTACCTTCTCCTAGAGACTCGCCTCCAGAACATGCTTCTTTCCCCCACATCCCTCAATGTATTCCATAGACTAATCCTCTTCCCCCCTCCACCCCCCCCCCACCCCACACAAAGCATTATCGGCCTGATCTCTTCGTCATTGCCTCCATTCGCCCCTTCATGCCACGACTGACTCCCGCTATCCCAAATCTCTGTAGGCGGCTTCTCCCTCAACCCACCAGCTTTCCCTTCCACAGACACCCTCCCTGCGTCCTGCTCGTCCTCCCTCCCTCCGGCCCTGGCGAAGATTCCGGCCTGTCAGAGCCCCCTTGACCCTCGCCTGCCCACCCAACCCCACCGCGCCCCACTCACAGTGTCCTGGGCTGCCCGTCGTCTTCCATCGCGGTGAGGCAGGGCCGCTCACAGACGGACCCAGGACACCGCACAAAGGGAGAGGGAGGCTTCGACGCGCGGTACAAAAACAAAAAAACTGTGTGTGCTATAGGCCGAGGGTCCCTCGTCCCCTCCAGGACAAGACCAGGCTATCGGGGGAGAGAGAGGGGGGAAGCCAAAGAGCCACAAAATGGCCGCTGCCGCCAACCACTCAGGAAGCCGCGAAGTACGCAAGCGCAAGCCCTCCCCCCCTCCGTCTCCTTTCCCCCCACGACCATAGAGAGAGAGAGAAACTAAAGTAACCCACACTTCTGGCTGTCGGTTTGATTTGGGAACTCCATTTTAGACTGGAAATCTGTTAACCCTATTAGCCTAGCCTTGAGCACATTTAGACGAAGTCCTTCACTACCGAGTAAGTTTTCGTCGACTGCATTCCTCTTGCATCTAATGAAGTGGACTGTAGGGGGAAACATATGTTGTCGTAATAAGTGTTGGGAATCTTTAAAGTGCCAGGCATCTGCTGAGTCCAGTGCGGGCTTTGGAGAGAGGAGAGAGGTGTAATTAAATTTGCTGTAAGACTAAAGTTTGTTTAGTGTGGGATCTCTTTTACTGTAACGTGGCCTATTTCCAACATGAGACTGTGCCTGCGGTGATTTCAGGCGGATTAGCGTGAAGATGGTCGCTCTAGTCTAAACTATGACGGAAGTGGCTTGAACTTCGCTGCATTCCGAAGCATTTGTTTTCAGAGTAGACAATGCTTGCGCTCGCACCTAGGCGCGGGTGTCTGCTATCACCATAGGCGTATAGACACACTGTGAGCGAAACAAATTCACTTGATCTTAAAGAGAGAGTGCAAGTTTTTGTAAGAGATTTGTTTTAAGCTGTTACCTGTCAACCTCAGCCCCCATCTGAAAAGTGGAGATCATAGTACATGGCGGTTGTAACCCGCTCCCCACCCCAAGCTGCGATACGGTGATATTAATAGTAGGCTACATGACAGGGTTGTTGCATGTGATCGGCCCTCAACCCCATAGGAAGTATGCGAATTTTTAAATGTAGACCACATTACATGGCAGGTTATCTAAGTCATTCAGGCCCGCCCCCCAGTTATCTGCCCAGCCTGCGATAAGGGAATGATAATGATAAACCATATTGCAGGGTTGTTGTGAAGCACTTTCCCCCAGTTCCACACTCCCTATCATATCTCTTAGCCTCAGCCTCCACTCATCTGCAATTTGGGGGCATTAATAGGGGTGAATTTCTTACTACCGTCCTTGTGTGGGAATTTCTTACTACCATCCTTGTTTTCAGGACTTTTTTTTTTTAAATTCCCTATAAGAAGACCTGACTGAGTAATTTGCACATGAACTTGGGTCTTTGTACTTTGGAGAGGAGGAGGCGGCGGCGGCGGCACAATTCTTTATGTGCAGCTTTCATTTTTACCACTCTAACATGCGATATAGTCATAGAGTAAAAAGTAACCATGAAGGCTGTGGGCAATGAAACTGTCAGTCTAGCACTTATTAGGTTTCTTGGGCGACTCACTTCCTTCCGCATGTGCCTCTGGCGGAGAGCAAATGGTGAGGTGGCAGGCACTCGGTGAACTCTGGTAACTGTAGTTTTTGGCTATTAGAGTAAAAAATTCAACTCGTCCTAACTGTCAATCGCAGTACTACAAAATCCAGCATACCTAGGTATAATTCATGCTCCTGAGCCTGACCCTTTCAAAGATGTGGGGTGGGCTCTTGATACCGCGTTGTGGCAAGGAAAGACAGAAGCAGATTCACATGGAAACTCTAAGTAAAGGAAGGTGCTCCATTTTCTTGGAATAGTCTGTATTCAGCTTTTGAAAATCTCATAAACATTTTATTTAAGTCAATAAACCCAGGGCATTTGAGTATTTGAGTCATATGCCCAGGATGTGTTTTACTCAGATTTGATCAAGAGATTGCATATACTGCATCCATTACGATTATATTATTCCATGCACAGTGAGCTTCCTCACTGTGCAGCAGCTGCAGTTTTGGATGATGAGGGGCTTTGCTTTTTCTAAAGACATGATTTTTGAATAAGCTGGACTTGCCTGTTTATAATATAAAGTGCTTCTGAATTTGATCACTGAATTTGATCAGTTTATGCTAGTAGATAATACTATGCTGGTTCTGAGAATTTCACCCTCAGATATGTCACTGCTGCTTTGGGGCCCACAATTATGTGAACATATTACTCCAAAAATGAATAACTATGCTCTCTAATTGCAATCAGGTATCAAATGCAATACAATGTTTTCAGTAAGTCTGTTACATCTTTTTCACAGATAGATGAGCTTCATTTAATACACAGCATTTTGTGCCATACCCTTCTTGTGCATCAGTTGTTCATTCTTCTAAGGCTGCAGTCTTATGCCTACTTTCCTATAAAGAAGCCCCCCTGAACACAATAGGACTTCTGGGAAAACATGCACAAGATTGTTTGTGCCAGGTATGGTCACCTGCAGCAATTATTAGATCTCTTTTGAAGAAGCCTGCATTGGATCCCACAGAGTTGAGCAATTATAGGCTTGTCTCCAACCTTCTGTGGCTGGGCAAGGTAATTGAGAGGGCGGTGGCCACTCAACTCCAGGCAGTCTTGGATGAAACAGGCTATCTAGACCCATTTCAGACTGGCTTTCAGGTGGGCTATGGGGTGGAGACTGCCTTGGTCAGCCTGATGGATGATTTCCAATTGGGAATTGACAGAGGAAGTATGACTCTGTTGGTCCTCTTGGACCTCTCAGGAGCTTTCGATACTATCGACCATAGTATCCTTCTGGAGCATCTGAAGGGGTGGGATGTGGGTGGTACTGCTTTGTGGTGGTTCCGCTGCTACCTCTTGGGCAGATTCCAGATTGTTTCCCTTGGAGACTGTTGTTCTTCAGTCTGAACTTTTGTATGGTGTCCCTCAGGCTCAATATTGTCTCCAATGTTGTTTAACATCTACATGAAACCGCTGGGATTGATCATCAGGAGGTTTGGTGCAGGATGCTGTCAGTATGCTGATGACACCCAAATCTATTTCTCCAGATCACTATCATCAGGAGAAGGCATAACCTCCCTAAATCCCTGCCTGGAGGCAGTCATTTGCTGGATATGGGATAACAAATTGAGACTAAATCCAAATAAGATGGGGGTACTTATTGTGCGGGGTCAGAATGCAGGAGATTATTTTGATTTGCCTGTTCTGGATGGGGTCACGCTTCCCCAGAAGGAACAGGTACGCAGTCTGGGAGTGCTCCTGGATTCACACCTCTCCCTGGTGTCCCAGGTTGAGTCAGTGGCCAGAGGTGCTTTTTATCAGCTTCGGCTGATATGCCAGCTGCACTGGTAACCTCCAGACTGCAATGCACTCTATGTGAGGCTTTGTACATAGTCCAGAAACTGCAATTGGTACAGAATGTGGTGGTCAGGTTGGTCTCCGGGTCATCTCTAAGAGACCATATCACTCCTATACTAAAAGAGTTACATGGCTGCCGATAAGTTTCCAGGCAAAAATGCTCGGTACTGCCACTGCATCCATGTCATCCAAACCCACCAAGGTTGGGTGGACAATATTGGGTCCCCACTTATTGGAGCCAATATTGGGTCGCTTTCAGATATAGGTTATGAATGCTGGGTGGCGGAGGGGACCCAACATTGTCCACCCAACATTGGTGGGTTTGGATTACACGGAAGCAGTGGCACACCTAGGTAATTTTGGAGCCTGGACCAGAGGAGCTTCGGAGCCACCCCAGCCCACTCCTTAATTTTTTTTTAAAGAAAACCTACATTTGCAAATATTTGGGGGTGGGGGGGGCTCCCCAGAAGCCTGCCACCACCCAATCACGCCAATCTTTGCCTTTTTCTTTATACTTTAAAGTTATGTGGTTCTTTGCTGGTGGGGGGGGGGAGCCGAACAGGCCTCCCCCATGTTGGTGGTGGCAGCGGACGCAGCTGGTGAGCCTGACAGTCAGGGCAAGACACTCCAGCATGCCCGTGCAGTGCGAGTATTGAGCGTCATGACATCACAGGCTTGCGATACTCAAGGCCCAGATGGAGAGGCCCACCCGCCACTGCACCCGCCGCCGCCACCACGGGAGAGGCCTGCTCAGCTGACACACACACACACACACACACACACACACACACACACACTCAGGCAAAGAACTAGATAATTTTAAAGAATAAAGAAAATAGCAAAGATTGGCAGGAGTGGGGAGGCACAGGATGGTGGCAGGCTCCCCCCACACCCAAGACAGGAGGCCATGGACCAGCGCCCAAGGTCCAAGTGAAAGATCGCCTCTGCATGGAAGCAGCAGCAGTACTGGGAGAATGTGCTCACCAGGAACCTGTGGTTTTCTTTGTCTTACTTGCCATGTGTGAAGCTGCCCAAAGATACAGTATAGGAAAGGAGGTGAAAGTAGAAAGAAACCATGGAAAGAAAAAGGGAAGACATTATTCATTGCACAGTTTCCTATATTTCCCCACATTTTGCCACAGAAAAACTGTCATGGTTTCTGGGCATAAGGGATAACCTATCTAGGAATATCTGGGGTGGAATCCAGATTGGGGAAAAATCTCCAACATTGTCCACCCACCGTTGATGGGTTTGGATGACATGCATGTAGCAGCAATATTGGGAGAGCATGCTCACCAGGAACCATCATTTTTCTCTACTTACTTGCTGCTGTTATGTGTGAAGCCACCCTTTGTCTTAACCCATTCCTCTGCCATGGCCAAGCCCCACCATAAACAACAGTCCTGCTATCTGGCCTGTGTCTTTGCACATGTGACTCTAGTCTGCTTAGAAACTGAAACCACAGGCATTTCCAAAAACAAAAGCTGGTAGGTAGTTAGCAGTGCAGAGCAGTCTAGGTGTAGCATGTTTGTGATGAGATTTGTGATGAGATTTAATCTTAACCATGTTATATATTTTTAATGAGAAATGTAGTATTTGGTTTACATTTTTTACAAAATCTGATTTCAATTTTAAAAATCCATTTTTTTTATTTTTAAAGCCATTTTTATGTACCCTGTTCATGAATAATCAAACTACACAAAGTTGGCATAACATATCATTAAAGGCTTCATAGTTGTTTGAGTATATATATACATATAGCACTACATACACATATTTTCATTAACCCATTAAATAGATGTTACACCAGGTCTTGACAAATTTTATTTGGCTCTAGAAAACAGCCCAAAAATGTGGGAGCCAGACAGTGGACATTTGACAAAATTATGGGGGTTAGTGATGAACATTGTGGAGCAGGAGGGTAACTAGGCTTCTCTTTGTCCCCTTTACAAGTACCGTATTTTACGGACTATAAGACGCTACGGACTATAAGACGCACCTTAATTTTAATCCGGTTTTTCAGAGTTTTAACATATTAAACTGTTAAAACATATAAGACGCACCTGAATTTTGGCGGATATTTTTCGAGGAAAAAAGTGAGTCTTATAGTCCATAAAATACGGTAATACAGAATAGAAACACGACTGCTTGGGTCAAATAAAAATTTTATTAAATAATTCTACCTCTGAAGATCCTAGTCTAGGCACCACAGTTAAATTTCTAGGTGTCATGGCTCCCTGGCACCTGGGTTTTGACAAGCCCTGTATTATAGGGCTTGACAAAAGTGGAGAAGTTGAGGCTGTTCTCACGCACAGCCTAATCCAGGCTAGGGAATAGGGATGTGCACGGAACCGGTTCAGAGGTCCTATATGAGCCTCCAAACCAGTTCGATCGGCGGGCGGGGGGTGGAGGCGGGTGCATCTTTAAGTGTGAGGGAGGGTGCACTTACCCCTCCTGCCGCATTTCCCCTGCCAGCACTCCATTTTGTTAAAGCCCCTCGGGGTGGCAACGTACCTCCATGCCACCCCATCGCCGCGTCTCCCAGAAGTAACCGGAAGTAACAGACGTGCCTGCCTGCAACGTGTGCATGCTCATGCCCAGCACGCGCAGGCGCATCTGTTACTTCCAGGAGATGTGGTAACGGGGTGGCAGAGAGGTATGCTGCCACCTGAGGGGCTTTAACAAAATGGAGCACCGGTGGGGGAAACGCAGTGGGAGGGGTAAGTGCACCCTGCCTCACCGTTAAAGATGCACCCCCCCTCACTGTCGAACCACCCCCACCTGGTTCCGTGCACATCCCTACTAGGGAAGCCCAGTCTGGGTTAAGCTGCACATGAGAACCGCTGGGATCCAGCCCAGTCCCGGCAGTGCTGTGCCACCAAACCTGGCTTTCTGCCCTGGTTTTTAACTGGGGTTAAGGGTGTGAGTGCACCTTTAACTCCAGCTAACTGCTCATGTGGACACAGAGATGGACACCTAGAGTGCCCATCTCCTAGGGGATTCTGTCATGTGGCATATCTGGGTATCATGTGGGATACTCGGCGATATGTGGCTCCTGAGAGAGCCGCGCGTGGAACGCCCAAGCCACGTAGCTCAGGTACTCCAGCGATCATCTGGTGGGAAGATAAGTTCAGTGCAGCCTTCCCTCCCGCACGCACACCCTCCCCACCTCCAGTCGTATGAATAGCCTTATCTGTTACAAATGTGGAATGTCTCTTGCAGCTTGAAAACATTTTCTATTCCTTATTAATGACACTTTCTACCATCACTTTATTCAAATTGAAAAAAATACTAGGGGCCAAATAAAACTTCATGAGGGCTGAATCTGGTCCATGGGCTGCCAATTGCCCATCACTATTCTAAGACAAATCTTAAGGATCGTGGCAGAAATTGTGGAATTATTTGCCAATTGTAACCCTAATTAGCCTACGTTCCAGTAGGCTTATGAGATCACCTGGCATTCTGTGTGTGTGTGTGTGTGTGTGTCCGTGTGTGTCCCCCCCCCCCCCCATCACCTTCACAACGCCTGGACTGATATGAACCAAATCAGGTACAGTTGTAGGGACACATAGGGACACCTCAACGGCATAGTTTGTATTGACCCCGATCCTTAATGGCAGACGCATAAACATTTGAGGCGCAAGTTGGCTAACTTGTGAACGACTTAACCGATTTGAACCAAATTTTCTACAGCTGTAGGGACACATAGGGATGCCCAAATGGCATGGTGTGTGATGATGTCATCCACTCCAATTCAAGATGGCAGCCGCATGAACATCCAAGGTGCAATCGGGCTAATTTGTAGACTGTCTAACCCATTTGAACCAAATTGGATACATGTGCAGTGAGTGACACACAGGGACACCTCAGCGGCATAGTTTGTGACGATGTCATCACCCTGATTCAAGATGGCGGAGGCATACACTTTGGAGGCGCAAGTGGGCTAACTTGTGAACCGCTTAACCGATTTGAACTAAATTTACCACAGCTGTAGGGACACATAGGGACACCTCAATGGCATAGATTGTGACAATGCCATCCAACCCAATTCAAGATGGAAGACATGTAAACATTTGAGACATAAGTGGGCTAACTTGTGAACCGCTTAACCAATTTGAACCAAATTTGCTACTGCTGTAGGGACACATAGGGACACCACAATGGTGTAGATTGTGACAATGTCATCCAACCCAATTCAAGATGGTGGACACGTAAACCTTTGAGGTGCAAGTGCTCTAACTTGTGGGCAGTCTAACTGATTTGAACCAAATTTGCTACAGCTGTATGGACACATAGAGATGTCCCAATGGTGTAGTTTGTAATGATGTCATCCACCTTGATCCAAGATGGTGGACATGTGAACTTTTGAGGTGCAAGTGCACTAACTTGAGGACTGTCTAACCCATTTAAACCAAATTTGATACAGTTGTAGCGAGTGACACACAGGGACACCTCAATAGTATAGTTTGTAATAATGCCATCCACCCTGATCCAAGATGTTGGATGCATGAACATTTGAGGTGCAAGAGATCTAACTTGTGAACCTTGATTTGAACCAAATTCAGTCCAGTTGTAGAGACAGTGAAAGGAAAGTAGGCTGATTAGTTCTTACTAGAACAACTTGTTTTCCATTATTTGACAGGAGAACAATTGTCACCTTTTCTTTGAAAAGGGCAAGATGTATGACACAGCTCTATTCCATGGGGATAAAAATGAGAGCAAGGTTTGGACTTGGGGAGGAATGTGATAGGATAACAGCTTTTTTTCTTGACAGTCTTTGTGCCCTCAATAACTCTATGAGAGGGAGATATTAAACCAGTGTTGGTTTCTCAGATCACTGTCTTCCCTGCTAAGAAGCTCTGCACAGGCTAAATTTCTGCCTATCCTGCAACTGTTGAGTCAAGTAAAAAGGCAAAAGTCCTATCACTCTCCTCCCTTGATCTGAATCCGCCCCCCACACACACATTTTATGCCTATGAAATAGAACTGCCATGACAGAAGAAAAGAGAGTAGCAACTAGTAAATTCAGATAATCAAGGGAAGCAATCTTGTGGGTACAAGAAATTATATTGTATGTGTCTAGATACTCAATGTGGCGGGCTCACGATCAATGAGACCCGCCTGGGGAGGGTGCATGAGGAGAGCGGGCTTAGCCTGCTCTCCCAGCACACGAGCAGACAGTCTGCTCTGGGTGGCCGAAGTGGCCGCCCACACGACTACCTGCTCTGTTATGGAGCTGGCGGGTGCTGGGGGGAGCGGGGGCCAATCGGCCCCCGGAAGCTTCAGCATGCCCTGCACGAGCGCACAGAGCATGCTGGCGAGACCCCCAGAGCCGGGAGGCAGCTTTTTGCCTCCCCTCCTTGTGAGTAGCCGCGGCACAGAGCTGCGCCACAGCTACTCACGATTTTTAAAACCAGGTTTGCAGAGCACTCGCTCCACAAACCTGGTTTAAGGGCAGGGGTAGTTAGGCAGGTTACCCGTTTAGGAACCAACAGGCTCGCAGCCAAGCCCGGAGGTTCACAAGATGGGACGAAATTGGGCTAGCCTCTGCTAGGCCGATTTCATTCCATCATGTGAATAGCTTCCATATATAATTAATTGAGACTGGTAATAAAAACACACTGAGAATAAGGTGAATCACATCTCTCTCTTTTAATCCAATAAACAAAACTTTGAACATTTCAGGCTTTCCCCGCAGAGTTTTAAAGTTTCCCACTTTAAAGTGTCCCCACCAGATCCCATAAAATATAAGGCGAGTCCGTTATTAATTCAGGGTCTGTATTATTTCAACATTCCTTTCTTCATCACTAGACATTTGATTTGCAGTATAACTTAATCGGAAAACATCTAAAGCCTTTACACATAAGAAGGTCACTAGACCATAAACACATTGTTCTTGCCAGTTTAAATAAATGTCATCTCTGACAATGCTTCAGCTCCCAAACACCTAAAATACAAGAATAAGCCCTTGTGATGTAATATTGTCCATACTTTAACAGTAGAAATTAAAGTCACCCATTGGATACAGTCCCATGGAGTTAATGTGACCTGCCAAATACCAGTCAGTTAAATAGATTGAAATTCTGTCTTCCTTGCTAATGAAAAAGGAAACTCTGGGACCTTTTCAAAACAAAACAAACCAACAACAAGGAGTTGGGTTCCCTCTACAACTTAACATGGTTTCAGGTGACAGAAGAATTACAGTCCTATGTTTTTTTTTAGTTAAGCTAAACCAGAATACTGTGATGAAATATGACTCCCCTGCAAAATGACCTAAGCAGACACCTGTCAAATTCTTAGCACTGCTGCTGAAATACTGCAACTCGTCTTTCTGCAAACTGAAAATGGGCCAGATTCAAAACTGTACAGCCAATAGCATTCTGGGGGCTCTCCCCCCTCCCATCCCATAAATATACATTTGTTCTTCAGCCCTTCAGTCTTTAGCCCTTTGACCCACCATAGTCTTGATCTGCATTTAGGCCCTTGGAGGAAGGCTCCCATTGGCACTAGTGGAAGCTTCCTTCTTGGGGCCAATGACAGATGTGGTAAGGGGGTGGGGGAGGCTAATCCAGTCTGGGACTGTGGTATGGGCAAAGGGTTAAAACACCATGCTGTGGTCCCAGATTGGATTGGACCGCCACAGCTGGTATGCATGTTGTCAGTGTGACATGTACTTTGGCTTTGAGTCTCCCTGCATTCAGAATGGGGCTGCAGCTCAGTGGAAGAGAGTATCTGCTTTGCGTGCAGAAGGTCTCTGGTTCAGTCTCTGGTCTGGTGTCTCCAGGTAAGGCTGGGAAAGAATCCTGCTTGAATCCTTGGACACCATGTGAATTAGTCTAAACAAAAATGAGATAGATGGGCCAATGGTCTGACTTGCTATAAGGCAGCTTCCTATGTTCCTATGTAAGAATGTAAGGTGAACCCTGCTCAATCAGGCCAGTGGCCCATCTAGTCTAGTATCCTGTTTCCCACAGGGGCCAGCCAGATGCTTCTGGAAAGCCCACGGACACTTCCAAGCAAACCTTTTGCCAATTACTTTCTAACAACAAAACATATTTGATAGTTGCAGCCAAATATGGTTAAATCAATCAATATATGACACTAGTCTTCTCTGCCTCTCTGGCAGTCCCCCAGTCTTCAAAACTTCCTTGCCTGCCTGTTCCCCTCCTGCCAGCAACGCGTTGCTCGTGCCTTAACCCTGCTGAGGTTTTCCCACCGTCTCTCTCTCTCTGGCACCTCAGCCCAAGGCCTCCTCTACTTCTCTTTCCCTCAAGTTTCTGTTCTTTTCACGCATCACCCCATATGGTCCCTGATGTTAGACCCTTGCATATTCTGTTCAATTTCTTTATGCCACTTCTGCTTGGTTGTCTTCACATTTGGATTTCCAGGTTTCTAATCGTCGCTTGCTGCCAATAATAGACAATTTTTCCTATATTCAAGCTGTGTGTAAAGGTTTTCCTCAGAATCTTGACATTTATTATTTATTATTTTATTTTATTTTTTACATTTATATCCCGTTCTTCCTCCAAGGAGCCCAGAGCGGTGTACTATATACTTATGTTTCTCCTCACAACAACCCTGTGAAGAAGGTTAGGCTGAGAGAGAAGTGACTGGCCCAGAGTCACCCAGCAAGTATCATGGCTGAATGGGGATTTGAACTCAGGTCTCCCCGGTCCTAGTCCAGCACTCTAACCACTACACCACGCTGGCTTATTTGCCTTCCAGTTTCTCAACTTTGTTCTTTATTACCTTTCTGACTCTCAAGTGTTTGTCTCTTTCAAAATTATTAGATGCCTATTTCTCAAAGCCATCGTGCATACTGCTCAGTGTCACCTTTAGTCACTCTGCCACTAATTTCCTCCCTCACTTCTTTAGCTTCTTTTTACTTGGTTTACCAGCATTCTTATTTCCTCCCCATCTCTTACCAACAACATATAGATCTTGTTTACAGGCCTTCTTTGTACTTTCCCCCCATTCAAACCAACTTCTTCTACACTCCCAGAAATCTGATTTTCAATTTTTTATTGCTGACGTATTCACTCTGAGAAGTTGGAATGTCCATGAACATTCCATGATTTCATTGCAACTCAATCTGTAGCATAATAGCAAGGGAGCTTGAAGATAAAAGTCAAATTTTCTTTTGCCAATAGCAGCTTCCCTCCTAGGGCAAATAGTGAGGAGTGGGGCCGAATCTGGATCAGGTCCACAACAGGGCAAAAGGTTAAATCCCAGCTGCCCCAAATGTACCTGCTAGTAATTTGTGTCAAAAAGAACACACTGACATGAATATGTTGCAGGGAATTTTTTGGCATCCTTACAGAAGTGCTTAGCACGGATTGTCCCGTATTTGAAGGGAAACAGTCCAGGAATAGGACAGCATTTAACACTGGCATTAGGAATAGGCAAGGAAGCCAAGAAGGAAAAAGAAGCATGGCAAATGCTTCTTTGAGAGTCTGAAACAGGCTCCCTGACCCCCTATTTCCAAACAGTCCTGAGGACTTCCTCAGAGTTTGTTTTCATAGTCTAGTCCTTCCAGGACATGTTCTCCACACCCCATGCATTCCTGCACATAAATACCAAATGACCCAGTTTCTCCCACTTCTGCACTAAAGCTCCAGGGGTTTACAGCTCTCTGGAATCTTCCCCAGGATATTCCTGACATTCCTGTGAATCCCCATCTCTCCTATGGCTTCTGTCTAGCACTCTTTTGAATCCTTTTGTTTCCTTAAGAATCTCTATTGCCTTCCTACTGGAAGTATCAATGGGCAGACATTAACAAGGGAAGCCAAGCCGGCTTCCTTTCCAACCTATAAATATAACTATCAAAAAAAAAGAGAGAGAGAGAGAGAGAGAGAGAGGGCAGCAGCTCTGAGGACTCATTCTGGAAACTGCTGTACCTATCCTGCACCCAGCTCATTCTCAAACCCCAACCTTTGTGACTCATCTCGCCAGGACAAGGTGACTATAGAGGGTGACTCATCCTTCCATGGTCCTCCGGAGTCTTTTACATCTCCCACTCCCATTTATTTATTTTTTATTTATTTATTTATTTATTTACATCTCCCACCCCATTTCCCCCCTTCCTATTCTGAGTATGCATGTTTAGGTCTGTGGGAGAGTGAAGTTCCAACCAGTTAGGCTAACAGCTTTAAGTCCATGTTTCACCAGGGTACTGGGAAAGGGGCTTCACTTTTCCATGGGGAGGATGGCCAAAAAGAGGATCCCCAAAGGGACCCTTGACCTGAAGGTCCACCCCAACATTCCATGCCTCATGAGAAGGGTTCATGAAAGTGTGCCTGGGGCACAGCCGAATAACAAAAGAGAGACATCTTTCACTTCCTAGAGTCACTGGGCTCCTGATGGTGAACTATCCGCTCATAAAAGCATGGAAGGCAGTCAGAGGACTTTGTGGGCTTACCACTCAGCCAGAGGTGAATTTTAGCCAAATTTCCCTAGGAAAGGTTCCGATCGGATCCAGTGTCCTTCCTGATTTAAGCGACTTCAGCCACTGAGGCCCACCTATGATGGATTCTAGTAGTTTAAATCCCTGTACTTCCAAAGCTGCCATCCATTCTCCCATACATGCCCCCCTGGCAACACAGGGACTGCCATTTCCTCAGGTTTCCCTTTCCAGAGAGCAATATCTGCCCTCCATTTACATAACTATGCCCCAAAGTTTGCCCCTTATCTGGGAGGGCAGGTCACAGAAAAATGAAGCTGGATCTTGCTGCCTTTTCCTAGTCCGTTTACCTGAGTATGTTCAGGCTCCTATTTCTCCAGAGGTCCAGATGGTGACAATCTACTTCCTCTCCCCAGTCTTAGTCAGGCTTTGCTCTTTCCCCTCCCTGTTCCCTTCTCCAGTTCCTCAAGACTAAGTCTGCTCATCTTCCCTCTCCAATTTTGTGTGTCTGTCAACATCTTCCATTGTGTCCCTCTATGTCAACCGACCCCAGCTTGTCTCTTTCCCCCAAATTTGTTCAGATCTGTCTTGGGCTGTTTCCTGCTCCCTTTGAGGATCTTTAGTGTTTATCAACCTTCATTTGTGTACTGTGTCTGGGTTTGTGCCTGTTCTGTCTCCCCCTTACCAACCTCCACCCATTTCCCTTCTCCCACTCTTTAGTACAAGCATGTAACTAGGCAGTATAGTGCACACATCAAAGAACCCACACAGCAGAGGTTAAGTGTTAGCACCCAGAGAGTCACTTGTCCATATTGCATGTTCTGTGGCATGTGGGAATGCCCTGTGCATTTTATCCTGTCCAAGCATCATTTTTGAATTAAAGTATATTATTATTTGGATTTAAGCCTGTGATTGGCAATTTTCTGGAAAAATGCCTGCTTTATAACAATTTCTTGGGTCCCCAAAGGGGCAGAACAGCCCCCCCCCCTTCATGGCATTTTACCAACTGTAAGAGGGCAGGCCCCTTCCCCAAAGGCTTACGTAAAGCCTTACAAAAAGCATCCATAACTGATTTTGTGAAGGCAATTTTGACTCAGCATAGGTGGTGATGTGACTGGCTAATATCAAAAGGAACCTTACTGCAGTTAATGTGCATCTCTCCATTACCCTCTTCTTACGTGTTTTAACAAGCTGGAAACAAAGGTAGTTATTTTGATACAGAGGGTTGCAAAGAGGGAACTCTAAACTGAATACAAGCACTGAAACAAAGAAAAAAGTCATTGCCACACTATATTGCTTTGTTTACACTACATTATATTAACAGACCATTGAGCACCACAGTAATTGGATATGGAATTCACAGATGAATTATCAATTTTCTCTGGTCCATTTTGTGTTAATTACACCACTTCCATGGCTCTAGGACTCTTTCAGGCTCTTGCCTGGGACGGGTCTGGTGCTGGTTGTCTAGGTGAAAGGGATATCAGCTTTCACTGAGATTCACTTTGAGGTGTGTGTGTGTGTGTGGTATCTTGTCATGTCAGGTTTTTTTTAATGCTATGTGAGACACATACACAGCTATAGACACAGACAACCTTGTGTTTTCTCAATAGTGGCAAACAATACTAAAGCAGTTCACGTGATCATAAACTGGGTAGGATAGGCATCCTACCCAGTTCTGGGTGCTGTGTATGCTTCTGTTTTTGATTGCGTGTGAGCAAAAAACTAGATAGGAGGAAGAGAGAGTGACTGTGTGTGAGAGAGGAGCTGGATAGAATGGCTGTTCCTCCTACTTAGTTAAAATGCTGGGTATGAGAGCTGGGCAGGACAGCATTGTCCTATCCAGCTCCTCTCTCACACAAGACAGAAAATCAGGAGCATGCACAACTCCCAAAGTTGGGAAAGATGTTTGTCCTACCCAGTTTTTGACCGTGTGAACCACCTCACTATATACACAATATACACAAAGCACTGATTTTGCAGCTTGCTTTATAATGTTGGGCTTTCTTGTGGGTCTGTTAGTTTCTAAAGTTAAAAATGCAGGGTCTCAAGCTGCCAGAATGTCACACTGACTAACATCATGCCATAAACCTCCCTGTCTGGAAAACCTCTGATTCACCCCAGTCTGATGGGAACTGGTAATATCATGGTGCTTGTTCCTGTTTTACTTCAATTTTCATATCTAATTTGTGTGCCATAAATTTATTTAGAAACATAATATTCAGAATTGCGTGTCAGAGGAATCCTTTTGGGATAATTAATGTTTTTTCCTGCATTCCTCTTTTTTGGAATGCCTAAAATAATCAATGTGATCTCAGACTAAATAATTTATATTACTAGATAATTTTACTCCCAAATACTTGGTATATTTCTCTTCGCATTTAACTTCACTGGCTGTAGATATTATATCTCCTTCTTCTTTACTTATGTGATTTCATAACATTTCTAATTTACTCTGATTGACTTTATACTCTGATAATCTTCCAAATACAATTAATTCTTCTATCCAATTAATCACTGAGATATTTGAATTTCTAATGCATACAGTACTATGTCCCCAACCTAATTATTTGTATATACTCATCGTATTCGTTGACATTGTATACCCTTCCTTCTGCCATTACTAATGTTTCTATACATTAGTATAGAAGGATTTAACAGTAATAGCATCTAATAGTATGTAAGGATTTAACAGTAATAGCTTGAGTGGACACTCTTGCCTAACCCCTCTCTGTAATACAAAACAGAGAATGTTTCCTATTTGACTAGATAAGAGCATATTTGCATGTGGCTGCATGCTTCAATACTTAAAAAGGAGGGAATGGACAGGAAGTGAAACACAGGAGTACAGAGCAATAAGACTGGTTCACTGACTCATATCTTATTTCCTATCATAGGTTTCACTACAATGTGGGACCTCTGCTTACCCCAGGATACAGACTGTTTCACTGTGCTGAAATACTAGTTAATCAATATACAACCCTAGCTAGGTGGTACCTAACCTTTACTGAAATCTTCATATGCAAATTAGGTATTTTTAATCAATTTCAAAGGCTTTAAGGATTGGTGAGCCTTCCATTTAGAATTTGCCCCACTCTTTGGGTTTCTGAAAGCTTGCAAAGAAGTTTACCTCAGGGAATCTTCCATGTCTCCCATGCCTGGCATCAGGGTAAAATGTCCAGAGACTTTGAAATATAGCTCAAATTAGGTGTTTTTCATGAAAACTAATATCTTACAATTGGCCATATGCTAAAATGTGTATTCTCACTGGTCACCTCTTTATCACACTTTAAATTTCCAGATTCACTTTCTATAGAAAGAAGAGTAGTTCTTTTCTGAATCTGGTCCCTTCTTTCTGTTTTGGCATCAACATTTAACTAAAGCTAAGCCACATAATGGTGCAGTGGGGAAATGACTTGATTAGCAAGCCAGAGGTTGCCGGTTCGAATCCCCGCTGGTATGTTTCCCAGACTATGGGGAACACCTATATTGGGCAGCAGAGATATAGGAAGATGCTGAAAGGCATCATCTCTACTGCATGGGAGGAGGCAATGGTAAACCCTTCCTGTGTTCTACCCAAAACAACCACAGGGCTCTGTGTTCGCCAGGAGTCGACACTGACTCAGTGGCACACTTGACCTTTATGCCAGGGGGAGCACTTCTGAGGAAGAGCTGGTCTTGTGGTAGCAAGCATGACTTGTCCCCTTAGCTAAGCAGGGTCTGCTCTGGTTGCATATGAATGGGAGACTTATGTGTGAGTACTGTAAGCTATTCCCCTCAGGGGATGGAGCCGCTCTGGGAAGAGCAGAAGGTCCCAAGTTCCCTCCCTGGTGTCTCCAAGAAAGAACCGAGAGAGACTCCTGCCTGCAACCTTGGAGAAGCTGCTGCCAGTCTGTGTAGACAATACTGAGCTAGATGGACCTATGGTCTGATTCAGTATATGTCAGCTTCCTATGTTCCTAAGCAAAGAAACATGCAAATGGAAAGATAGTTATCTGACTGAACAAAGGATTTACAGTGTAGCTATGCTTAAAATGTTCTGTGTAAGATATTAGCTATTTAGTGTAAAGTTTGTGCAGCCAGAATTCCATCATGTTCATATATCATTTTATCAGCTGTTGCTCTTGTTACATTGGTATTGTAATACAATCACACTTAAGTGGTTATACTTTGTACTGTGTGATTCTAGCTTAAATGCTTATCCTCCTTCCTGGTTGCCAAGGAATGCTCATCCATGTATTACTAATATTGAGTAATATATTATTTTTAAGGATAAGTGAGGGGGGGCGGGTTGGAAGAGGACTGGGGGATCTGCCTAACCAGATCTCTACCAATTATTGCTGTTTTTATTTGGGAATCTGACTCCTGCAAGAGTTGGCAGATGGTATATGGCGTTTTAGTGTTTTAAGGAGGTTTAACCAAAATCATTACACTGAAATAATTAAACTTTGATTTTAACCTGAGACTGTGTTTTGTCACATAGGAAGACAATTCCAAAGTAAATTCTTAATATTTCTGATTAAGGATCAGCACTCAGTACCAGCCTTGAAGGTTTCAAATAGGTGGTGCTGACCAGAGGTACACCTAGGTAATTTTGGACCTAAAGGCCTTTGGAGGCCGGCCCCCCTCTGCTTTAGAGGACCTACACACACACACATACCATGACACACACAGTATTTTTAACATGTGGGTTCTTGATGGTAGAAACAGCAACTGAACTCGCAAGAACATACAAATATAAAACAGGTATATTTATGCAAATATGCATTAGCAGAAACATTTCAAAATGCAACTTCATATTCCCAACCCACAAATTTCTTTTCCCACTCCCCTCTCTGTCTCAAAGCAGAGGTCACACTTGGCTACCTAGCACAGTGGCAGCCAGTGTCACCCAGGACAGACTAAGAAGGATTTGGAGGCCCCCAGGGAGTGTGGAAGACCTGGACCTCAGCCCGGAAGTCCAGGGGTAAGAGCGCCTCTGGTACTGACCAAGAGACACATATGAGGACATCTATATGCGGTATGGACTTAGGTAAACTGCAGCTTTCCGCCACCCGATTTTAAAACTTGAGGGAATGATTTTTAAAGTCTCACAGGAGTATTTTAAAACACTAGTGCTATTCAGGCATTCATCTGGAAATAAATTAACATCCAGAATGGGTTTATCTGGATTATGCCTGCTGGCCCTAGCCCCAATCTCTACTCATTAAAAGGTACTGTTTGCACAGAGCCTACACACATAGAGCTGAATGTACGTATACTCCTGTATGTGCAATGTGATTGATTGATTGATTGATTGATTAAGTGCCATTAAATCGGTGTCAACTCTTAGCAACCACATAGATAGATTTTCTCCAGGATTATCTGTCTTCAATGGCTTTTAGGTCTCTCAGTGATGCATTCATTGCTGTCATAATCGAGTTCATCCACCTTGCTTCTGGTTGTCCTCCTCTTCTTTTCCCTTCAAATTTCCCCTAGAACATGGAAAGTTTCAGATTTACATTCTGGTGCCTACTTATGTATATAAGAATAGGCTCTATGAAAATTATGCCCTTGAATATAAGATCAAGTAAAGGGCTTGCAGGAGTGATCTCCATCAGTCTCCTTTACACATTCATTTATACCCATATGAACACACAATCAGGTCTACAGTCAACATTCATAAGCTGATTTGGAATGAGGCATGTGATCAGGTGGGATGCAAGTAAAGTCTGGAAAGCTTTCTCAGTTGTAGTAAAGTCTGGAAAGCTTTCTCGGTTGCTGCCCCGAGACTATGGAATGCGCTCCCTGCTGAGATACGATCCTCCCCATCTCTGACAATTTTTAGAAAGCATTTGAAAACCCACCTCTTCACCCAAGCTTTTTCTGTTCTTTAAATTTTAAGGTTTTAATTCATGGTTGATTTTTAAATTGTTAAATTGTTTTTAGTTTTTGTATATATTTTAACTTGTTTTATACTGTTGTTAACCGCCCAGAGATGAAAGTTTGGGGCAGTGTACAAATGTAATATAAACAAACAAACAAACAAAGTAACCAGCTGCACAAGTGCAAATTTGGCTATGCATGACATAATGGGGGATCCTTGCATTGGGACCATGTTGAAAATATATATTCATCTTAGACTGAAAATCAAGGAAGATATTTGTCGAGTCACTTTCAAACAAAACCTGAAGACACATATCAAAGAGGCTTACAGGAACATGACAGATCAAAAGGGTTACCTGCCTTTAGAATGGGTAGGGATGCTTGGTTTTCTGACTGAAGTGAAAGCATCAGGTAATATTGTTTAGGAATTAGAGATGTGCAAATTGATTCTAGCCAAATTGATTTGAGCTCGAAGTGGGGTGATTTGAGTGATTTGAACTCAAATTGAATTGCCCCTAAAATAAAAGGCTGACCAGATATTGAATCTAATTAGCCCCAATTCGCACTCAAATCACTTGAATCAATTTTGGTGGCAGGCACCATTTTGACAATCAGCAAGGTGAAAACAGCCCTCCAAAATGACGCTCACCACTCAAATCACTTAGATTAGAGCTCAAATTGATTTTAGTGATTTGAGTAATGAGCACCATTTTGGAGGGCTCTTTTCCCCTTGCTGATTAGTTTACTTGCATGTCTTCCAATTGGCTTGAGATCTCCTTGCCTCTTGATTAGTTTGTTATCATTCAAATCAAGTGTTGTCAGGGGCAATGGCACTCCCTTTGTCTGGGGAGAGGGAGTAGGTTATAGGGAGGCCAAAGGAGGGAGCTTCAAAATGTATTTAAAGGGCTGCTTGGAGGCAGAGAGACAGAGAGCCATTCTGTGCCTCAGGAGAGAAGGATCAGAAAGAGACTGCAG
Organism: Hemicordylus capensis; assembly: GCF_027244095.1. NCBI lineage: Eukaryota > Metazoa > Chordata > Lepidosauria > Squamata > Cordylidae > Hemicordylus > Hemicordylus capensis. The sequence continues at coordinate 266,576,043 of NC_069659.1, read as the reverse complement.
CAGCATTGAACAGAGACTGGTGGCAGGGCTTATGATAGGGGGGTGCAGGGAGTACATCGTGCCCGGGGTCCAAAAAGGGGCCCAGGAGCCAAAGTATTAACTGTAACCTATATTACATGTTATTGCAACAGTTCATAGCTTATCTCTAGAACTTTTGCGGCCTAATGATGATAACTACGATTGCCAGCTTGGCTAAGCCTATTCAAAAGATCAGGCATCACATATTGTATGTTCTGATAAGCCAATGATTTTATGCTACAAAGAAACTTAAGTAGGTATGCTATGCTAAGTAGGTATGAAAATACAATGGCACACAAGCAAAAATACAAGAACAACGTTCAACAGCCATTTTTTCACCTTGTGGTTGTCACACACTCAACTTATGTGGAAATGCTGCTGCTGAATGCATACTTGAAGCAATAACATTTTTTCATAACAATTCAAACTGTGTACCACCTGTTCAGTTCCAGTCCTAAGTGGTAGGAATTACTACAAAACTGTATTGGTTGTTCTCTTCATGGTACGTCTGAAACAAGATGGACAGATCGCGTTGAATGTGTAAAGCCTTTTGCAGCTCACTTGCCTGGCATTAAATTGGCACTGGAAGGCCTCCTAGAACTAAATTTGATGGCCAAAACAAGAAATGAAGTCCATGGAGTTTTATTATATGTGACATGTTTTGCCTGTGTGTTAATGTCAGCTATGTGGTACAAAATATTAGCTGGCATAGATATTTGCAACAAGGTCATTCAAGCTAGAGATCCCACACTGGATGTTGAAGTAGCAACCATAGAAACTCTCCTCACAGATCTGACAAAACTTCAAAAAAATAAATAAATCTGGAAATGCATGTGGAATGAAGCCAAATTGGTTGTGTCAAACCTAAAGATAGAAATAAAACTCTCCCGTAGATGTGGTGGAGTTGGGCGCAAGCGGGCAAGGCCGCATGATGACAGCACACCTGATGCTAACTTGGAAGAAATGAATGACACAGACAATGGAGTACAGACTTGGTGACCTGTTTCCAAATGTTTGTGTTAGCTTAAGAATATATTAACAATTCCAGCAACAGTAGCTTCTGCAGAGAGGTCATTTAGCAAACTCAAGAATTATTTAAGGTCTACAATATCTCAGGAACGTCTTGTAGATTTGGCCAGGCTAAGTATTGAATCAAACATTGCCAGAACAATTAATTTTCATGCTGTGATTCAAAATTTTTCACACAAAAAAGGTCAGGAAAGCTCTTTTAAAAAAGTAAATACTAAGCCTATCTATCTTTTAAAAAACTTTTAACTCATAATTATTATGTCTTCTGATGATCTGATCTGCATTGCAATAAAAAAGGATGTTTCAATGTGAATTCTTTTTCCTTATCTTTACTGTAGCTTAAACAAAAATGTTCAAATCAAATGTGCTTTTTTCTCTCTGATCCTCTTTTATTTTATTTTATTTATATTTATCATGGAGAGAGTATAGGAGCATAAGGCCTCAAATGCAGAAAATCACAAGAGCACTCTTTTTGGTCTTACAGGCTCATGGCATAAAACCATAGTGGATAAAAACAGGATGACTAATGGAGAGGAGAAGGGGGCCTGAAAGAAACTTTGTACCCCCTGATAAAATTCCTCTCAAGAGGCCCTGACTGGTGGTGGTCTGGCCTGCCTGCCATCCTGCCTCAATGAATGGAGAGAGAGAGAGAGAGAGAGAGAGAGAGAGAGAGAGAGAGAGAGAGAGAGAGAGAGAGAGAGAATTTGCCTACTTGCTGGCCTTGTCTGTCTCTCTGTTTCCCCCTCCTTTTTATTTGCAGTTGCTTTTATTTTTTTTTCCCTTCTATTTTTAAAAATTGTTTTTAATTGTACCAGCACCAGTGGCTTTAACTGGGTGCTGCTTGGAATTTTATTTGGATTTTTTATTCTTGCTTGAAGCCAGCTCCCAGTGGGCTTAATAACTGAGGTGCTGTGCATATTTTTTATTATTATTATTATTATTATTATTATTATTATTATTATTATTATTATTTTACAGCCCTGCCACCTTTGGTGTTGCTGTCTGTGTGCCTGGTGGATTAATTTTTGGTTTTGTACACTGGTATGTTCTCTCTGGTGCACATCCTGTCAGACTGTCTCTCTTTCCTTGTGTGTGTGTGTGTGTGCGCGTGGGGGGGTTGTTTTGATTATTTGGGTGGGTGCCCACCTGCTGGCACCCACCTCCCCTCCCCCAGGTGTTGAGTCTCAGTGTCTGCTCGGCCCAGAGTGCCTCTGAGAACAATACCTGGCAGACTCCAGCTGAAGACACTGGGGCGGAAGCCCCCAGCTGAAGACGGCAGAGGTGATGACAGCTAAAGAGGACAGAGGCCTTGGTCAGGTTGTTAAAACTTACAGTTCTTTAAATGGGGCCTAGTTTGGGGAAGGGGGATTAGGTGGGTAGTGGCAGGACTGTAGGACAGGAAGGGTGGCTTGGGTAAGACAGGCCACGGTAATCTCCTGCCCTTTGCCTTCCCTTCCCTTAGATTTGCCCCATTGTTGCTTAGTTTCCTCAAAAAAAAGCTGCCCCCCAAATAAAGCCTACTTCCTTATTTGGATTTTTCTAGCTTCTGTTGGAAATTCTCTGTGGTGAGAGAATCCCTTTCTCATTACAGCAGAGTGCACAGAGGGACAACACAGTGGAAATTTAGTTAGGCATGCATGTTTGCTGAGAGTAAAGTAACTTGGAGCCAATTCATAGTTTCAAATCAATATAAAAGGCATTTATTAAGGAACTCCATTCTAGATAGGAAAGTGAGGAGTTAGGATCTCTAATCTAGCTATCTAGCTGGATGCAGATGGATTCTGCATCTTCTCTGCACATATGGTGCAGGGAGAGAGGCTTGCAAGGTAGAGGGCAGGTAGGGAAGAGAGAGAGGAAGGAAGTTGAATCCCTAAGAGTAGCAATCTACATTTCAAAGGGATAGCATCAGAGCAGTGGAGAAGGGATGACCAATGTCTTGACTCTCTAGCCCTCTCTTACTAGTCTGTCCTCCACTGTCTTGAGACAAAGAGACAGCACAAAGTCCTTTAACTTCCAACAGCTTCTGTGTGTGCACCACAGTGCAATAGATAGAACTGTATGTGTGGCACACAGAGCAATAAGTAGACCAACCCCTGGCCCCACAGCCCCTTAAAGGCACTTCTTCTGCCCGCCCACCCACCTGCCAACAGAGTTAGGGCTTACATTTTTTAAAACCCTAGTATGTCTGGGAGGGTGTGAAGCAGAGCCAGGAGCAGAGTGGCAGGCAGAGGAAGGGGTGATACTCCTGGCTGTGGTGGGTGAAGGCAAGAGGGGCCTACTCTACAAGTCGTCCCCATCCCCATTGATGTGGTTGTGTGGAGGCTCTCCTTTCTGGAGGAGCCTGGTCCCGCAGCACAGCTGCCTGTGGTGGCTGAGGTAGAAGTAGCAGGGAGATCCTCCTCTGTCAGTGAAGAAGCTCTTCTTCCTGCGGCAGTGGAGGAGGAGGTGTCATCAGCTGCTAGCCCAGCCAGTTTGCTCTCTCCATCCTCCCCAATCCCCATTGGCAGTCAACTCCCACATGTGAGAACTGAGGAAGAGCAGAAAGTACCTTTGCTTCCTGGACCTTTTCAGCCCAGGATGGAGGGTGGTGGTGGTGGCGGCAACACCACCGAACAAATCCGCAGCCCCAGTACCACCACCACCAAAATAGTCTTGGACCGATAGCAGCTTGGTGTGGGACCACTTTGAGCTCTGCCATGGTGACCCACACCATGCTGCCTGCATCCATTGCAGGACACAGGTCATCAGGGGTAAGGATGCCAAGCATCTTATGATGTTGGGGATGCTGCAACACTGTGATGGCATCATCTGGGGGTCCCCATTCCTGCTGGCAGCAATAGGCCTGGTGTGTCTCCAATTAGCAGCAAGGCACCTGCTCCTAAGCAGGGGAAGTTGCCTGCACAGTGGGTGCAGCTGGTGAGCAAGGTCTGGTCACCTAGAGCCTCATATCACTAGCTGGGCCATTGAGGATAAATTTGTGTTGGACTACCAGCCATTCCAGGTGGTGGAGAATGCTGGCTTATGCCGGCTGCTCTGACTGCTTGCTCCTGACTACAACATCTCCTCATGCACCACCTTCAGCAGGTGGGTGGTGTATGCCCTGTACCAGGTGTGCAGGCAGGATGTGTTGGGCTGCTGCACGCAGCAGCACCTGACACCAGTGTGCACTTCACTGCAGATCTGTCCCAATGAGAGGCATGCTGTTTTCCTGTCCCTGATGGCACACTGATGGGGGCAGGGGAGCAAGATAACATCTGATGCTGGTGGCATGGCCAGACCCTCCCATGCAGTGAAGCACAGATGGGCTTTGTTGCCACAAACAGTTTGTGTGCTGAGACAGCAACTCTGAGCCAGGCTTTGCCTGCCACTCTTCTCCTTGATAAGATGATGGGTGAGATCCAGACCATGCTGACGACTAGGGAAGCAATTGCCTTGGCAGGTTGGCTGCGGACTGGAATGCTGGATCATCTCAGCAATCCCTTGGGTGCATTGGCAGTGCATGTTTTCTCCTGCCTATGTGGCCCAAGCATGAAGGACAAAGCAGTCACCCCTGACCAGCTGCCCAGGTAGAGGGGCCTCGTGGTTGCAGAGGTTAGGCAAGCAGAGGAGAGGAGGCTGGGGTGCAATCAGGAGCAGGGTGCTGGAGTACACCCTACTGCTAGCGCTCAGTTCACCCCTAGCAGCAGCATCACCACTGCTTCCCAATCCAGCAGCATGGTGTCCTTGGCAGGGCCAAGTGAGCCAGTGTTTCTGCCTCCGCATTCCACCCAGTGGTTCATTGAGGGGTTCCTTGGAGCCTTGTTATGGATATGGGAGGTGCCCACTAAGTCCTACAGCAGTGCTGAGCAGTGTGGGCTGCAGTACCTGTAGGAGCCAGTGGCAGGCTGGGAGATGGAGCCGATCCAGTTTGGGGCAACACATCGCCAAGTCTGGCTGGATTTAGTGGTGGTTGCTGGACGGTTCCTCTCGTGCCCACCAACCAGCGTCCAGAGTGAGAGGGTGTTTGCCATGGCTGGGGGCCATGGAAGAAAGAAGAGTTCTTCTCATAGGTAAGAGTCTAGAAGTTTTTCTTCTTCTTTGTGACACCCCATGGATGCTGACATGGTGGAGTGGCTGGACTTTCTGAAGGCCAGCCTACTCCAGCCAGGCTATCCCAAGCTAGCCATGGTGAGTGACTCATGGTCACTCCGTACCCACTGCAACACCACTGGCAGTTCTCCCCACCCTGGCCAACCCCAAACATCAGATGTGTCACAGTCTTCCCATTAGTGCTGCTGACACACACAGACATGCACACATGCCATCGCCATAGCCAATGATGAGATATGCACTGGTGCCCTGACCCATATTGTTAGGCTGTCAGCCAAGGCCCAGCATCAATCTGATGCCATGGTGTTATCCAGACACAGGCAGGCAGGCAGGGATGTATGCTGGCTGGAAAAGAAGAAAGAAAGAAGAGTTATTCTCATGGTAAGAATCTAGAAGCTTTGTTTCTTCTTGTCCACCAGGCCATGACTGCTCTGTCCTCCTGTCTCTCTGTGGAAGAAGGCAGGAAAGTTTGATTTTGTGGTTTTCTCAGCACTGAGCATGTATAATATGTTTGCTATGCTATTGCTTGCTGTTAATTATCTGGTTTTGCTGGATCTCATATTGACAAAGGCAGAACTTGGGTTCCTGCTTGCCATCCTTGAATGTTGGTTTGGGCTGTTTTTGACATGCTGTTATGGCAAGAAATGGACAGTGGCAGCTCAGCTCTATGTGTCTGTGTGTAATATTTCTTGGTGATTGCTGTCTGGCCTTGAGACTAACTTGTGCTTCACAATCATTGCTCTGGTCTGCTCCTCAATCTGCATTGCAAAGTGTACTCAATCCAAATGTGGCTGAAGACGTTCTAGTTGAGTTTATGGCTATGCTTGCTGTCTTCTAAGGGTGTTGCTGTGGCAGCTGTTGTAAGGAGTCATAATTGTGTGTGACAAGCAACTTGTGCCAATGATGTTACTGCAGCACAGGCACTGTTGCTGGCAGTGGATTCTGGGTCAGATTCTGGGTATCATGCAGAAGAAGGCAATCTCTAAGGTAACCTGGACCTAATCTGTTCAGGGCTTTAAAGGTAATAACCAACACATTGTATTTTTACTGGAAACATATCAGCAGCCAGTGTAACTGTTTTGAAACAGGCATAATATGGTCTCTCTGGGTTACTCCAGAGACCAATCTGGCTGCTGCATTTTGAACTAACTGAAGTTTCCGAACAATGTACAAAGGCAGCCACACGTAGAGTGCATTGCAAAGGCAAGCCTAGAGGTTACCAGCTGATGCACCACTGTTTTGAGGTCATCCTCTTCAAGGAATGGACACAGCTGTCGAATCAGCCGAAGCTGGTAGAAAGCACTCCTGGCCATAGCCTCCACCTAAGATACTAGGGTGAGGCCTGTGTCCAGGAGTATCCAAGCTGCATACCTGTTCCTTCTGGGGGAGTGTAACCCCATCCAGCACAGGAAGATCTAACTCATCCCTCTGATTTTGAGCCCCTACAATGAGCACCTCCCTCTTGTTTGGATTCAGTTTCAATTTGCTATCCCTCCTCCAGCCCATTACTACCTGTAGGCAGGCATTTAGGGAATGAATGCCATTTCCTGATGAGGATGACGAGGAAAAGTAGATTTGGGTGTCATCAGCATACTGATAACACCCAGCACCAAATCTCATGATGTCCTCATCCAGCAGTTTCATATAAATATTAAAAAGCATTAGTGACAGAATGGAGCCATGAGGGACTCCATATAACAGTTCCTGTTCTGAGGACCAACTGTCACCAAGCTCCACCATCTGGAATCTACCCAAGAGATAGGAGCGGAACCACTGCATAGCAGTGCCCCTTATCCCCAACTCCCCCAGGAGATCCAGAAGGATACCATGGTTGATGGTATTGAAAGCCACCAAGAGATCCAAAAGAACCAGCAGAGTAACACTCCCTCTGTCGATTCCACGGTAAAGGACATCTATCAGGCCGACCAAGGCTGTCTCAACCCCATAGCCAGCTCTAAAGCCAATTTGAAATGGGTCTAGATAATCAGTTCCCTCCAAAACTGCCTGGAGCCGGTCAGCCACCACCCTCTCAATCACCTTGCCCAACCAAGGGAGATTGGAGACTGGTCTATCACTATCCATTGCTAAGGGGTCCAGAGAAGGCTTCTTGAGAAGCAGTCTAACCATTGCCTCCTTCAATAAAGGAGGCACCCTACCCTCTCTCAGTGATGCATTTGTGATATTAACTAGACTACCTCCAACAATCTCCCTGCTAGGTAAAAGCAGCCAAGTTGGGCAAGAGTCCAGAGAACAAGTGGTAGGCCGCACTGCCCCAAGTAGCTTGTCCACATCCTCTGTAATCACAGATCGAAAGTGATCCAATCAAACACTGCAAGAGGGATTGCTGGACACCCCCTTCATAGACTTCGCAGAACTAGCGGAGTCCAAGTTGGCCCGAATACAGGCCATAGGATGTAAAATGTGTGTACTCTGCTTGTTTTGGCCATAGGGAACAAAGAGGAACTCAAAACACCCCATTGTCCCCCATGGGTTAAGTCCTAGGGACCCCAAAGGGCATTGGATGGTATGGCATGATGGGTGCTAACTACCACTCAATCCACAAAAGCAATGGGCAACTGGGTGATTTTTAGAAAATGTTTAACCTTAAAAAAAAAAAAAGGATCCTATGGGATTTGGGGTGGAAGGTTAATTTTTAAAAGATCACTCACTTATCCATTTCCTTTGTGGGTTGGGTGGTAGCTAGCACCCATCATGACCTACCACCCAAAACACTTTGGTGTTCCTAGGACCTATCCATGGGAACATTCAAATCTATTGGATGTTCATCTATAGAGGTAATTCTAGCTCCCATTGTTCTCTATGACCAGATCACTCGAAAATATTCAAGTTGATTCATTGAAACAGCTGGCAATGGCTGTTATTTTGACAAATCGATTTGAATATTTTTCATTTCAATTCAAGCTTGAATCGAATAGCAAAATATGATTTGTGCACATCTCTATTAGGAATAATATTCTTTTTTTATGTAAATCACTTTGAAAACTTTTTGTTAAAAAGAAGAAGAGGAAGAAGAAGAGGAGGAGGAAGAAGAAGAAGACATGCAATGTGTATGGGCCTAGGATTTCTATTGGCAATCGTGTAGGAGTATCTTTCTGTACAGGTCTGTGTTCTAATTTATCATCAACAATGGCAAATTGCGAAACTTGTCATTTTTACCTTTCAGGTATGGTCTTTCAGATATGCCTTTCAGGTATAGATTAAATTAATCCTTTATCTATAGTACAGCCGGAGATAAGAGGGTTTTTACGTTTATCTGGCTGGGTAAACAATCAAAGGTAAATCTTGGACTATTTTATTAGGGACCCTTGCAAACAGTCTGTTGTTGATTACTTAGATGTGATTATTATGTAAGATGTAATAGGAAACTTAAGTGTTCCATTTACCACTGGTCTAGAATGCAGGGCCAAGGTTGCCTGGAAACAAAAAAATCCTGCGGTTCTAATGGGAAACCACTACCATTAGTTAATTGGATTCATGGTATCAGCATTCTCAGATTGCTAGCTAGGCTTGGGGTGTGGGAGGTAGAGTCTCTTGGCTATTCTAGAGATAGAACCAAATGTGACTTCTCACTAAGCTGAAGGGAAAGACGAGGTCTATACAAAGATGCTGCAGCTGTTTTCCTGAGTCAGAGCCATCGTGGCTTCTTGCCCAAAACCTGGGCTAGGCAACATGAAGTGTGACATGGATTTATGACCTCCTGCAGTATAAGAACATAAACATTGCCTTGCTGGGTAAGACCATGAATCTAGTCTGGTAACGGGGCCGACCTACCTCACAGGCTGTTGTGATAATGCGTGAGATAAGGACCATAAGGAGCTTTGTACCTTAAAGAGTGTTGCAGAAAATAAGAAGGTGCTGGTGGGAACTTGAAATAGGTCCCATTTCAACTTACTTCCAAGTAAACGTTCTTAGAATTGCAGCATAAGTCTCTAAGCATATACTCAGGTTTGCTTATTGCAGGTTATTTATCTCCAATCCTCACACTTTCTTTAATTAACACTGTGCTATACCAACAGACAGTGGTTTTTAAAGTAGGTGTGTGGGTTTTTTGGGGGGGTCCCCCCTCCTGCTTTCAATTCATGTTAATATTTGGTGGGAAAGGAACAAGGGCGCGCGCGGGGGGTATTACAATGTTCTGGACCAGTAAGTAACACTGAGCTGAAGCGTAAGACGCGCGCATGCGACACGTATGGTGACACTTGAGTCCTAGCTTGGATTACGGTGACCCGCTTTAACCCCAGAAAGGGCCCAATTAAATGAATAAACATTATATAGCAAGCGGGGAATCACTGCTTAAAACCACCGTCCAGCAGCAGGCGGAGCGACGTCGGCCGCTCGTCATAATCAAGACGGATAACGAAGTCAGCGAAGGAGAGTGACTCGAGGAGGAGCTCTCGGCCCAGATACCCAAAGGCACTAGAGGCGCCCAGAAGTTTCCAGCCGAGCAGCTGCCCTGCGTCTCTCCTCCGCCTCCTCCCCGTTTTCCTCCACCTTGGGGCGGAGCTGCTATTTCCAGACACTTCCACCCCCTTCTATGTCCCCTCCCTCTCCCCATTGAGCGATAAAGGTGGCCGGCCGACTGGGTTCCCTTGGTTGACTCTCTGGTGCATGGCCCGGCAAGTGGCTGTTCTTCGGTTTCTGCGCTTCCTAGATCTAACCGGTGCGCCCCGCTGCCCTATCTGGCACGCAGCATGAGTGCGGCCGCTCAGTCCCCCACCATGGTGCAGACGGAGACAGGCGGAGGCGAGAGGGAGCCCCTACCTCCGGGCTGGGAAGTGAAGATAGACCCACAGACCGGGTGGCCTTTCTTTGTGGATCATAACAGCCGCACCACTACTTGGAACGACCCGCGTTTGCAGGGGGACCATCATTTGAAGGTACTGCTGAAGGCGTCCGGACAGATTCTGCGATGTCTTTCTTTGCTCGGGAAGGAAGCCTGGCGTTGGGACGTGGAGCCGAGGAGTTTGGCGGGGACATGCAGCCCGCCACCTTTCCCTAGGACACTGTATTACTGTCGCTGAGGAAAGCGTAGGGGCTACCTAGGACCAGGTGTCCTGCGGTCGCTACCCTCCCTTGACGCCAATAGAATGCGGCTAGGCTTGAGGGTCGCTTTTCTGAGAACAGGAGCGGAGGGACTCGCTCTTCCCCTGGAGTTGTTGGCAGGGTGGGAGGGAGACGCACTTCTCAGGCATGGCGATGGCGGCGGGGAGGGGGGGAGTCACACGTGCCCCTCCTCGCCGTCAAGAGGTGGGTGGCGAAGCAGCAGTTCTCTTGCTCGGGACTGGGCGGCGTGCCGAAGCAGGGGACTGAGTGCTTTGACCTCTGAGACTCTTAGGTGTGTTTGTCAGGAGAGAAGTCCCTCTCGCTGAACGTGCCAGACTAGGGCTCTGTGTGTGTGAGAGTGGGAGACTTTTCTCAGTCTGTGATATTGTGGGGACTGAAGAAAAACGTTTAAGGTCCTCTTCTCCGCTCCGTTGTTGGCAACGGGGAGATGTGGGTGGGTGGGGGGACCGCGACAAGGGCCCCTGGGCCCCTCAGCAGCACTGAAAGGCACTGCCAGTGCCCAAGGAACTCAGCTCAGCTCAGCTCAGCTCACAACTCATGACGGCGCCGCCTGAAGGACAGCAGCCGAGCACTTCCCTGAGACGCTATTAGCAATGCAATGGGGCAGTGCCAGGAAAAGCCTGTCCTCCTCCCCGCCCGCCCCCAGTACATGGCAATGCAGTGAGGCTAGGAGCTGGCTTTTGTCTCTGACGCACTGCAGTCCTTTTTTGTGCGTTAAATCATTTGATACCTCAGCCCTTGCAGTGTTTATTTAAAGTTGGTTAAGTCCGACTCAGCCTAGGAAGAGACAAACTTTTGATTTATGTTGCTGTGGCGTGCGCACCTCAAAACCGGACGTTTCTTTCAAACCTGCCTTTGCAGTTCCTTTTGCTTCTCTATTTATTTATTATTGATTTTTTTAAGGTTTGGTCATGGAGGAGCTCTATTGCTCAGTCCAAATATTTCAGTGTCTGTAGAAAGAGATAAATCAGACTGCTTCCTAAGGATGCTCTTTTAAAAACACTTCTTGTCTGAAATGCAGATGGATTGGTTCTGAGATGTGTAGATTATGTAAAAAAAAAAAAAGTGTTCTGTTACCATTAGTCAGTTTGCTGTTATGCAACGAGAAGATGACTTGTTTGAACTAGGAAGTTAACAGCATCGTGGAAGATAATTATTGGGTGTTTTCTGCTATTCACATGCAAGGATGTTTGTGTGTGTTTGCTTTATAGATTAGTACAGTATTTGGTATAAAATTACAATTGGTTTCCTTTTTTGGAAGCCATATTTATAAAGAAGAATGACTTGCATACTTTTTGGCTGGGCTTTCTGGAGTGCTGCAAATTAAGTACATCAGCATGGCAAACAAGTGGAACGTGCTAGTTAGGACAGCACAGAAAAACATTTGAGTGTTCTCACTGGAGCAGTGCATTTGGCTTTCAACTTGAAAGTCTCATAGCTTCAGCTGCCATGGCAAGTTATTGATGTTCTGGAAAGCAACTTACAGCTGTTACTGTTAAAATGTGGTGCAGTACTGCTGTCTGAGGTCTGTGAAGCGCCAAAACGAACCTTCATTTTTATTTATTTTAAACTATTGGGTGACTCTTCCATTCTGTAAATGCCCTGAGGTTCCATATGCACATCCAAGTGACCCCAGTGATGAGGGAATACAACCAGTAGTACAGGCCTTTCTTAGTTCACTCCCAGAGAAGCAAGTCAGAAGCCCATACGAGTGAATAGGAGTAGGACAAGAACTGGTAATAATTAAGAGTGCAGTACTAGTTGTACAACTCCCTCTTGGCAAGTAATAGCCTGAGGTGTTTAGTTATGTATATGGTGCTGATTCCTTAACCTTACATGGTCACTTAGTCAAGGAAACACTCCAGTGTTTTACACCAGTGTTAACTGTAAAAGTTTGCCTTGACACTTTTAAAAGTCTTACTAGAATATGAGTAGCTTGTTTTCTGTACAGCATGTTTCTTGCTGCTGTTGGAAGCCTCTCCACCCTGAAATCATAGCCCAGCTGAAGTCTGTGAAGAGGGAACAGAACCCATGTGGCTTGGCTTGTTCTGTGGTGGAGAGTGGTAGTCTCTGAATCAGAGATGTGGCTTTTTCAGATTTTTTTCTTTTTTGTGTAAAATGTACATAATTTTCCTTCAGAAAATTTTTCTATGCAAATTCTCCAGATGCCCTAAATAGATTGTGATATGATTTGCTATGTTGTTTGGCCTATATTATCATAAGAAAACACCACCATATTCCCCATCTGTATCTCAAAGTTTTAAAAGTAGCCAAGCAATTGAACTGTTTTTACCATTGAACTGATTTTAAGGTTTTAAAGGTGATTTTTATGGAGTTCTATGTATTCTAACTTATGTTAACTGCCTTGTGATGCTTTATGAAAGGCGGTATAAAAACTGAACGATAAATAGATAAACTGAAATATTTGATGGGGGAATCAGTAGAGACACTTAATATTGTTTAAATGTTATACTGAAATATATTAAAAGCTTTATGAAGAAACAATTTTAGAAAAGGAAATTTTTCCATGTAAAGTATGAGAAAATACCTTACATCTCTGTCGTTAATATGAGTATGTCCTGTGTTTTGATGGTTATATGTTTTTTTAAAAGTCACTTTGAAAACCCTATTAATTAAGTGTTTCTTGACTGATGTGCATACCATATTCCAGCTTTCTGAGTGCCTTTACCATTTTAGGGTACACTTGTCCTCTCTTTCTTTGTGGACACTTAGAAAGATTTCCCTTTCAACTTTTCTAGTAATTAGTGGATGGGTTCAGACTTCGTGTGAAACCTCAGGTGGGCTGAAGCTGAACACTGTGAAATGTCCGAACCCACCATCTCAGCTTATCCTAACCTATTTGCTTCAGAGGATGTGAGATATGAACTTCATTCCAATCCTCAGGTTCAGATCTCGGGTTCTCTGAAGAAAGCAGCTTAGAATAAGCTGAAATTGGTGGATTCAGACATCACAGCCAGTCTTATCTTAGAATAAGATAGAGAGGAAGTAGATGCTTGTGTGAGCATGGGAGAGGGGAGCATGTGCTCCTGAGGCTGAGGGAGGTCACGTGGAGCTCAACTTGAACTGAACTTCTATTCTAAGTCTGAACTTGCCCAGTGTATTATGTATTGAACTCTGCATGGGCCATGTTTCAGGTTGCTGGGTGGCTTGGAAGTGGTGAAGTGAGGAGGAACATTTTCCATTACTATATCTTTCTGCAGAAAACTTTCCATTTCTAAAAAAGTATTATTTCATAGAATTAATTAGTAACATAATGAATTATTAACATGCCAATCAAACTGGGAGATTTCAGAGTTGTAATTTTTTTCAGGTGATTATCTCTAAGAAGCATGTGTGCATGTGTGTGTGTGCGTGCGCGTTCTCTCTCTCTCTCTCTCTCTCTCTCTCTCTCTCTCTCTGTATATGTGTGTTGTGTATGTTTTTTAAAAACCAAAAGTACACATAATCCCAACTTTTAAAATCAGATCCCAATCAATTTAGGGCATCAGAATGTGCTCTAAGAAATGTTCTGATTCAAACTTCTTTGGAAAACCTACATCCCTGTCTAGAGTATCTTACTCTTGGCCATTAGCAGGACATGTGGAGGGAAAGAGATTCAGTTGTGTCTCCCCACAACCGCTTCAAACTTTTTGTAATCAATATGCCTTGTGCCATATATGAGCCCCAAGTCAATCAGTGAGGCTCAAACATTTATTAGAACAAGCTGTCCTAAATAGGAGAAAAACAGACTGAGGTTTTTTATGATGGTATTTAGATTGCATATGTTTGAACTGAATTGATAGAACTAAGGGATTTGAAGTTATTTAATGCAAATTGATACTTCAATCTGTAGAAGGATAATGTGCAACATTTTTATCTTTAGATGTACCACATGAATCCTAATGCCATACTTGTTGAAGCTGGAAACAATGAGGTCATAACCACTCAGGAACTTTCTATCCATACAGTTAATTTGATGCTGTGTCATAGAAGTGGAAGTGTGGCAAGCTGTACCTGTTAAAAGAAAGTACTTTGTGCAGACTACATGACCCTAAAATTCTTATAATCTGCCATGGGGAATCTGTGCATCTACCATGCAGCATGCAAAAACTGGACATGCTGAATCCATATACTCTAATCCCTCCCAAGAGCCGCAAGAATAAAAACCTAGCGTATTCATGCCTCGAATGTGACTGTAGGGAGCATGTCTCTTACATCCTGTGAATTCTGAATTGGGAAACAACATAATTGCTCATGATTATGGGTTACAACTGAGAACTGACATAGATTACTTGAACAGTAAGACATAATTTCTCCCTCTTGTTGGTGTAAATTAAGGTTTATGTTGAATTTTTTTGTAACATATATCAAATTAAATTGGGATTTATATCACTTGAGGTATAGAGAGAACATCTGTAACAAGTACAGAGATGATGCACTGCTTTTTTCACCTGCTGAGATTGAATGAAAAGCTGCCATGTGGAAGCTGGTGAAAATGTTTCTGTATTGCCTCAGCCCTGTGAAGCTACTGTAATGTGTAGGAGTTGCTCATCGCCTGTATTGATCCCATTTTGTGAAGAGTCTTCATGGTTAGCACTGCACATTCCTGGCAGCAGTAAGTGCTGACATGGAGGCTTTCCATACAGTGGTGTTGATCCACATTATAAGCTCTGCCACACATTATAGGAGCTGTGGGTAGCCACTACCATATGGAAGCTTTGTGGCTGTAGTAAGACTTGAATAGATGCTTAGTGTACTGCTGTTTCCAGCACTCTAAATTTTATGTGTTGTGAATGCACGTTGAACACAGAAACTTGAAAGAGTACATTGCCTTTTCAGGGTTAACACAATGGGAAAGCACAGAAAGGAACCTCCTCTCTGTAATATAACCAAGAAATTGGATAACTGTATAAATGTGCATAGTCATATTGACACTCTAAACTAGAATTATAGCAGCTGTGGTATTTACGCTAATGCGAGAGAGCCAATCTGACATTTCCACTTCAAATTCAAGGATTGTGGACAGAAACAATTTTGTAACTGTTGTACTGCTTTAGCCACCTCTCTGAAATGTCCCTCAGTCACAGAGCAAAGAAGGGTGCTCTGTGACTGAAAAAGGTGTTTCTTGTTGGAAGAAAGATGGGATGGAAGTTGTAACAATTTAATAGTTCAATAGTTGTGTTTGCCACTTGGCAATCAGCTGCTGCTGAGATATATAAACTGTAAGTTACGTACAGTGATACAGTGCTAACCTTGTATTATTAATGTATCATGCTCACTCATTAGCACACTTGCTTGAATGCCCGTCCTATTGATTTTAATTCAACTTAGTTACACCTAAATATAGTAGCCTTGTATGATTTCATCACATCAGCATTTGCAGTGGAAGTTTCGTGCATTTGTGTGCACACACCTAGGATTCTTTCCCCCACAAGCAGTTTCATCTCTGCCCCTCCCCCAATCATCAGCAGCTGATTGCAAGTGGTGACTACAACTCTATTGACTATTAAATTGTTCCAACTTCCATCCCATCTTTCTTCCAACAAGAAGCACCTTTGTCAGTCACAGAGCACCTTTCGTTGCTCTGTGACTGAGAGACATAACACATAACATTTAGAGTGATGGAAACATCACTTTTAAAAACTTCTCATTTTAAGATAAGATTTTGTCAGTAGAGGCTGTTGGAATAAAAAGAGAAAATAAATCTTTCATGTTATTTCCACTTTCAGTACTTCTGTAAGGACCTGCTGGACTGTGGTCATTATGCTCCCTTTATGTCATTGAAATTTGCCTCCACATAATAGCTGTAACCCAGAAACCAGCTGATGTTGCGTGCTGTTGACTGGAGAAACAGATGCACAAACTTGTGATTCACAGGAATAATGGGCTCAAGCATGGCATTCCTCCTGAATTACCTCAGAGATTTTTTTTTTAACCTTCAGGAGCCCTTTCCACATTGATAATTTGCCCAAGAACCCTTGCACGTTGGTGAAACCCACACATTCATTGCAGAAGATTCTTATTATATTCTCGGGTTCATAAGCAGTTCATGTGGGGCATGGGGTAGTCCTGTTAGGCCTCGTCACTATTCTGTATGAAGAGAGTATGACTTAGAACATACCGATACTCACTTATGGCTGCAATTTGCAGTAGAAGATGGCAGTGCAGGACAAGCTGTCTTTCAGGAAAGCCAGTCTACCATGGCTGGACTGGCAGCACTGAGAGGGCGGTGGAACGTATGTGGGGAGGGCACCAGATTTTGAGCAGAATGGGTAAGTAAGGGTGGGAGTATTCACTGCTGCCGAGGGGGCGCAGGGGTGCCCCGTGGGTGGGTTGCACCGGGAATATGCCCCCTGTTGGCCAGTCCAAGCCTGCAGTATACCAGTGTTGATCTTCTGCTTGAGAATCTCTGATAAGCTTCTGAGGAGCCCTGGGTTTCCTGAAAACTGCTGCATGAACCAATTTCTGGGTGTGGTGCTTGGGTTTTTGTTTTTTTCTTTTGTATCCCATTGCAGGATATTTTGTGCACATGGTTTAGCCACTAGTAGGTCTACCCGAAGAAACCCATTTTCATGTACAGATTTCTATTTGCTGGATGATCTTGGACATGAATCAGTGTACTCTTGTACATCTAACAATCGCATCAAAGTTGCTTTTTGTATTTTTGAAACGAACATCTAGGACAGACAGGGTGGGCATACTTGGCTCTCCAGCTGTTGTTGAACTACAACTCCCATCTTCCCCAGTCACAACAGCTTGAGGGTCAAGTTTGCCCACTCCTGATCTAGGACCTAGAAGCGTGTAGGTCTTCCTCTTAATGAAGCAAAATATATCATTTGCTTAGCTTGATGTTAGGTAAATAAATGCAGTTTAGAATAGAACAGACAGAATAGAACAAGCAGACTTTTTAAAAAATAGAAAAAGAGATACTTAAAATACAATGAAATACAATTATTACCTTTTGAAGAACTGATTCATAATGTTTCATAAAAGAAGTAATGTTTCCTAGGACAAAGGAATGAAATAAATGTGAATGGAAATAAAAACAGAAAATCTGTTTTCCTAAATGTAACCTGAAATTTGTTGACTTAAAACTGTGTAATTATTGGTCAACAGATCAAATAGTTCTATAAACCATCAATTTATGTCTGAAGTCTAACATGGTTCATGGAATTGGGCACTCAATGTAGATTAAAGGCCAGAGATTTGAGAGACGTGGGCCAGCATAACACACAAATCAAAACTGTGTTTGTAAACTGGAGGAAACCTTGGTTGGCATTGTATGATTTCATGCTTTGAGCTAGGAGTACACATAATTTCACATATCAGTGAAGTGGCCTCTGATCTTAGCATGATTGTTGTTGGAGACAATATAATAATGCTTGTTCACATACACCTTGTGATGGCAGATGAATTTGGATGAGTAACAAAATTAATTCTGGATTATTTCATATGAGATTCTAAAATGTGCCTACCTTAAGAACATAGGAAACTGCCTTGTCCTGTACTGAGTCAGACCACTGGTCTGTCTAGCTCAATATTGTCTACTGAGTATTGTCTACTGGCAGCAGCTTCTCCAATGTTTCAGGCAGGAGTCTCTCCAGCCCTACCTGGAAATGTCAGGGAGTGAACCTGGGACCTTCTGCTCTACCTCTGAGCTATGGCCCCATCCCCTAAGATGAATATCTTACAGCAGACAGCACTCACACATGGTCACCCATCCACACGCAAACCTGGTTTAAGTAAATGAGCAAGGAAATGAAAATGTGAGCCACTCCAACTCTCAATATAACTTGGGTAGCTTGTGCTTCCCAACTTCTTCTGTTGCTTGCTAGTCATAGGGAGCACATTGGGGCATCTTCTAACTACTTGTTTGTGCTTTCTTCTCTGAGCTACTTTCTTAAGAATTGCATTTCTTCCCATTTCTATTCATTCTGCCTAGCTTTATTGGGGCCAGAAGGAGTACAATCTTTTAAGTTTCATTTTATGTTGTTTGTTCTTGAAGAGGCTTAAACTATTTGTTTTTAGACATGAGAGGCTTCATATGATGAGCTGATTAACAGGTACATTTTCTTGTGAAATAGAAATAAGCACTTTGCTATGGATTGCTTTTCTCTCACTTATTGCAGTCATTCTCCGGCTCAGGAAATTGTGCCTACTTACTATTGTTTCTCACTACTTTTTCTTGTCCTCACAGCCTGACTCCACACATCACCTCTCCCCAGATTGTTTCATCTCCAGGCTGAGTTGACAGGAGGCACAGCAGCAGGGGACTTTTATTATCCTCTCCCTTCAGCAGTTCTAGTGGGACCATGATCCATACAAATTTCAGATGACTATGCTTGCATAGTTTCTGAGAAAAGATCACTTCTTATTTATTTTTGAATTGTGGCATTGTGAGATCCTTATGGCCCAGTGAACATTAAAATAATAGATGGGTCCACTGTTCTGCCTTTGAGGCACAGTCATACAGTACAAACAAATAGCTTGTTACAACACGCATGTCTCCCTTTGCCGCCGCCTCTTCTGTAAGGAAATATTCTTTGTACACCTCTTTTTAAGGTATCTTTCTTTTAGGTCTGGTGGGATGAAGCAGTGATGCAAGTTCTCTTTATAATGTGTTTATTTCATCACCTTCAGATGGGGTCTTTTGAGTCCAGCTTCAGTTTATAGACATGCAGGATAAATGCATTCATATGCTTTGGAGAGTTGGGAAAGCTTTTGCCAGTGATGATTATATATCTCTGTGCACAAAAAATGATGTATTTTTTATTATTAAAATGTAATTAAGCAGGTGATGGAATATGGAGTGAACCACTGAATTAATGAGCTTTCTGAAATGCACTGGGTTCTGTTCCTTTCTTGACAGCATACTGGCCCTAGTTCAGGAAACCATCACAAAGCCCACTTAATTTGCATATGTATAAAGCGTTAAATATAACTCTAGCATTGATTAAGATGCAAAAACTAGATGGTTGCCTAAATACAATACATGATGGGCACATTGAGATAATAGAATATCATGAACTAAAATGACTGAGTCAGTTTGGTTTTCTTGAAGTATTCTTGGCAAGCACTCATGACTGCAGGATTCAGTTTATGCAAGCAGTAAGTGTGTTGGATGAGAAAAGACCAAACATATCCCTCCCAAAAGGTGATTAACTACTGCTAGCTACTTCTTACTTACACCTGCTGCTGAGTCAACTGGGAGTTGTACTTCTTCATTTCCTCCCTCTTTTGCTATTCTATTTATCTGATCCATTTGTTTATACAAACAAAATACTAGCCAGGAAAATTGTACATGTCTAGAGCATGAGGCATTGGAATGAGACAAACATGTGTCAAGAGGCTGATGGGGCTTTGGGAAGGGACAGTGCAGAAGCCCTCTGACATTCAAAGTATGTTTGCACCAGCTGCTTTTTGTAAAAGGTTTGCCTGAATAGCTTGTGCAGTCTGTGCTTATCCTGTTCATGACCTCTCCTTTTTCAGCATGAAACTCAAATGGGCAATAAATTGTGACCCAATTGTCCTCATCCTAGTTATGACCACACAGTCCCTCCAGAATTCCAAGAGACAGAAGCAAATCCCCACTCACTGTTGAAGCTCACTGGGTGACCTTGAGTCATTCATTCTCTTTCAGCCTATCCTACTTTTATAGAGCTACTTTTTTATCCTTGGTTGGGAGGATGAAATGTAGAGGAGCATGTGCACCACCCTGAGTTCCTTGGAAGAAAGATGGGATAAATATGTAATAAAGAGGCTCTACACATGATCCATGTGTAGAGCCTGCAGGGCTTCTGTGGGGAGAGTGGGCTTGACCATCTCTCCCCGCAGACGATCCAGCGCCAAGCCCTGGGCAGCCGGATTAGCCGCCCACATGACTACCGGCTCCGTCACAGCGCTGGTAGGGGTGGTGGGGATCGGGGGCCACCTGGCCCCTGGAAGTCCCACGGGGCATGCTGGGGAGACCCCCATGCCAGGAGGCTTGTTGTAGCCTCCCGGTCGGTGGTCTACTAGTGAGATGGTGCGGCACAGAGCCATGCCATGGCGACTCATGAACAGCTAAACGGGGTTGATGGAGCAGCGCTTGCTCCGCTAACCTTGTTTAAGGGTGGGGATATTTCCTGCGGTTTGCTGCCGGGAGCCGCACGGCTCCTGTTGCAGCACACGAGTGCAGGAAAGTGGGCTAGGCTGCCTTAGCCCGCTTTCCTGTGGTTGTGAGGATCACCTCATAAGGTAAATTGACAAACAGCAAATGTCCCGAAAGAAGTGAAAACCTGCAGCAGAGAGATGCTGATGCAGAATACCCTCACATTCCTCTTGTATGCACAAGTTGCTGTCAGTGCTGCTCTTCTTTCTCATGCACATGCTCTCAAACTAAATATTATGACACTGACATACCATTGCACTGTTGCAGCACTGCTGTAAATTTCAGGATACAATGCTTACATCAGGGTGTCTGTCTACATAAGGAGTGCACGAGAGTTGAGCCAGAAATGGTCTCACCAAGGGAAATAACTTCTCCCATTTCTGTGGAGAAATGCTTATACAGTCTACTGCAAGATAACCACTTGCTTCCTCTAACGTGGAGAGACCTGCAGTTGTGTGAAGGGTGTCTTCTTTGCCTTCTGTGTTGTTGTTGAAGGGACTTTGCATATGTGGCAAGTGAGACTCAGAGACTTTTTTCACTTCTGACTGTGCTTTCTTCCTGAGAAGTCACGTATAGGAAATGGGAAGGATGAAAATTTTTTTTCCCAGTTGCACAATTTGTGCCGCTACACCTTTGTTTATTGTATTGACGTCTTTGCAGTTGCAGCCCTACCCTCTTTAACAAGAAGATTCCTGTAATTCTCCTCCATCAAGTCTTCCTGCATTCGCTGTTCTCCAGCATGTATTGCCCTGGTTTGCAACTAATCTCACCAGCAGGTCACTGCAAGTGGAGGCAATAACTTCGCATTCCTCCCTGTTATGTGGGGCAAGGGTAGGGAGGGGTTGTGAGAGAGGCACAGATGTAAATGCACAGAGGCAAAAGGAGAGAGGGTGGAAAAACGATCTGTGGGGATATCTTCGCACAGTTTTCTGTCTCCCTCTCCCTTTTTGCTATTCTGTGCTATTTTTCTTGGCTTGGAAAGGCAAAGGTCTGTGTAGGGAAGAGGAGGAGAAGCCAAAGAAATGTGAGTAAGAGAGATGTTCCTTGTGCCCTCTTTTGTATATATCTGCCCTTTTGCTTTCTCCAGCCATTTTGCAATGGGAAAAGCAAAGTAAATAGAGGCAGGAGATAAAGTGAAGAATGTAGGATGAAGTCTCTATCTCGCCCCCACCGCCCACCCTCTTAGATATCCAACCTAAATGGTTTGGAAAATAAAAACAGTACAAGACAGAAGAATAAGCAGCAGGATTACCTTTACGCAACCCTAGGGCTGTTCACATGATCAAGAATAGGGTAGGAAAAGCCTCCTACTCTTGTTCAGGAGCAGTACATGCTGCTATCTGCTGATATCTGATCATCTGTCAATCAAAAACAAGGATGGAGGTGCCATCTGTGATCATGTATTAAGCAGCAACTGGATCAGAGGGCTCCCTCCTACCCAGCATCTCTACTCATCCGCTGAATGAAGTAGATCGAAAAGCCCTCCGACCCAGCTGCTGCTTAACACTTGATCACAGGCGGTGCCTCCAACCTTGTTTTTAACTGACAGACTAACTATATTAGGACAGCTTCTGAACTAGGGTAGGAGGTTTCTTCTACCCTTCTCTTGATCATGTGAACTGCCCTCCAGAGTTCCCTCTAAGGTGTGCATGTGCGCACACTCTCAAGTTTTTTGATGTTCACTCAGTTAATGTTAGATCCCGCTCAGGTTGAATCAGGAAGGCCCCACTCTCAATGCACGTGCACACATACTGCCTTGATACTACTGCCCAGAACAAAACTCATTCTGCACATGGATGAGGGAGTACACAAATGAGGGAGAAAGGTCAGGGAGTACAACCCCCCTGGGCGGGGGGCTGCCTGTGAGAACATGGGTCACCTATGCCCTTCTTACGCCACTGCAGCAGCTATACCCAGCTGTTTAATGAGCTAGGAGGAAAAGCCCTATTGGTTGACAATGTTTCTGGAACCCTATTTCTGGCACTTACATTGGTACTTACATTTTAGGGAACTGTTCACAGGGTGTCTGCATGTACACACAAAATTATTTCCTTCCCATCACAGCATTGGTGAGATAAAGCAGAGTCAGGCTCCATAGTTTGGCATTCTTGTGCTGCTGCTTACAGCTTAGTTACAATAGATTGTTAATAAGAACAACCTGACCGAGTCAGGTTCAAAGTCCATTTAGTGCAGCATTCTGCTTCCCATAGGGAAGCCAACAGGCAAGAGGTGAAGGCATGCCCTTTCTTCTGGAGGTTTTACAGACAGGTCTGTTACCCCGAATCTCCTTCGAAAGAGAGTGTGTGTGTGTGTGTGTGTTCACAAACCAGCCAAACTTACCCCAAAGTCCCTTCGAGATCCTTGGAAGCACTCCACACACTAACCAGGCTTTGTCTTGTGAATTCTAGGTTATCTCAATATATTTCTGGGGTTTTTAAATGTTGGTTTTAAGCTATTTTTCCCCCCAAAAAAGAGGAATGACATAGAATCATTAGCATGATAAGAGGGATACTCTCTTTAGAAATGCAGGTATAGCTCTTTAGAAATCTCACCCCCACCATTGGCTAAAAGGAGAAAACACAGAGGCATATGATGTGAACTTGCACCAAAACAAAACCAGAGAGCAGAGGGGAAGGGCTGCTTCTCTCAAAGTCACGAGTGTAATTCGAAGTGGCTCTGCTCAAAATTTACCCTGCAGCATGAAGCCATGTGCGAATAGCTCCTTGCTTTTGCTGCCTTGCAACTGGTATTCAGAAGCATCCTGCTCCTGAGCCTGGAGGAAGCCTATAGCCATCGAGACTAGTAGCCATTGATAGTGCTGTTTTCCATGAATTTGTCTAAGCCTAGAGTTGCCATATTCTGGCTTTCCAAATCCAGGTGCCTAATTGGCATATTATGTAAATTGGGTTTTAAATGATTTTTGAGCAGAATAGTGACTGCATGTTTTGCTCCATAACTCTGCTTCTGCAAGGGCTACAGCTTTTCTTTCTTTTTGTCTTTTTCTTTTAATGAAATCTGAAATCTGGGTGGGCTGAGCAATCTGGGTGAGGTGCTTAAAATCCGGGTGCAATCTGGGATTCTGAGGGGCATGGCATCTCCATCTAAGTCCCTTTTAAAGCCATTCAAGCTAGTGGCCATCACCACATCTCGTGGCAGAGAATTCCATCAATTAATTATGCACTGTGTGAAAAAGTATTTCCTTTTGCCAGTCCTAAATTTCCTGGCAATCAGTTTCATGGGATGACCCCTGGTTCTGGTGTGCATGTGTGAGAGAAAAACTTTTGTTTTGATGATTATAAACATGTTAGAGGTTTGAAATCCTCCATGGATTGGTAAGTATTCACACATAGCCTATAAGTGAATACTTACCAGTCCATCAAATGTATTTAAGCTTATATCACTGCATAAGAATTAAAGGTACTCAGAAATAGTGTAGTCCTTAGTTCCCCAGTGCAAACTACAAATTCATGTATTTATGGCTTAATTAATCATGGGAATTTGCCACCCATAAAAAGGGATAAATCTTAAGATTTGTGTCATAATACAAGGGGAATAATAGAATCATAGAGTTAAATGGAGGGGTCTTGTAGGCCATCCAGTCCAATATCCTCTTCACTGCAGGAAGTAGCAGTATCCTTCTGTGCTACATTCCAGATGCATGGGTGTCACTGGAAAAGTGTGATGACACATTGTTGGATGTTGAAGTTATTTGATTTTTGTTTTAGAGGCAACCTGTAACCTCCACGTTTATCACTATGGCAGTTCTTGCTCAAGTATTCATGGCTTTTCCTTCTTTGTCTAAGTTTGGTTTGAACAGAAACTTCTCAAAATTTCACCTGCTCTGACACAGCCCTAATCTACAGGGCTGCTATATCACTCCACGCAGCTCAAACTATAGTTTTCTTTGCCATACTAAAGTACTATATGTACAATTCTTATATTTTTAGCTTTTGTATTTTAAAAAAACACATAATGTGGATCTAGGACTACTGCTTGCAAAGAGAGTCTTAAATGTTGCTCTGCTAAATGAAGACCAGAAACGGGCTTTGTGGGCTGCTCAATAAATAAGTGGCTCTTTGTACCTTGACCATTCTATAATTATCCAGCCTTTTTTATCCCCCCTCCCATTAATTTTATTCTATTTCATTTCATTTACTGTTTGGATCAGAAAACCCACAAGTCTACCAACCAGACTTTACACTTGAAGCAAGTATGGAAAATTGACTTTAATGTTTATCCAATTTATTATCACGGGATTTGTGATCAGAAATTTACTCTCCCATCCCCCCATGCCAGAGTAATAAGAAAAATAGGACTGTAGGGACTAAGTTTGAATAACAGGCTCTCTGTGGGCTGCATGTAAAAATGAGCAGCTTTAATAATAATAATAATAATAATAATAAATAAACAGTTGCCAAAAAACAACTTGCTCAGGCATTAAAAGATGTCAGTGCTGCACTTGCAGAAATAACAACTAATAATTTGCAAGAAACAAACCAACTAATGTACAGTGCAGCAACAATAACAACACAAGAGCTCGGATATAAGATCAGTGGACCTGTCAAAAAAGAAAGTAGTACATCACCTAAATGGAAGATTAGAAAATAAAATCTCCAGGCTTAGGTCAGATGCTAGTAAATTGAAAGATATGAAAGACGAGAAGCTGAAGAATGAAAACACCAAACAGTATCTGATCCAAAAATACCACCTAGATTCAAGGAAAATTAGAGAAGTCCTGGAAATAATAAAGCAGCAAATAAAAGCAGTGCCAAAGAAGATTAGCAGATACGAAGCCAGAATTACACAACACAGGCAGAATCTCCAATTCCAGTTGAATCAGAGACGTTTCTACCAAAGCATAGAAGGAGAAACTGCAAGAAATGTAGGAACACCAGATAAAGAAGAAACAGTGCAATTCTGGGGAAAATTATGGGACAATCCAATAGATTATAATAAAAAAGCAGGCTGGATGAAAGAAGTCAAAAAATGTAACCAACAAATGCAAGATCTAATAATAACACCAGAATTAATAAGTGAAAGAGCAAAGAAAATTAAAAATTGGACTGCACCAGGCGATGATGAACTGCATGGCTTTTGGCTTAAACACCTAACAAACACCTAACAAACAACTATCAAAACAGTTCATTCACATTTTGCAAGGAGGTGATATTGAACAATGGCTAACAACTGGGAAAACTCATCTCATCATGAAAGACCCAGCAAAAGGTGCAGTTCCAAGTAATTATAGACCGATAACCTGCCTGCCAACCCTGTTCAAATTATTATTTATTATTTATTACTAAAACTTTTATACCACCCTTCCAAAAGGCTCAGGGTGGTTTAACTGGAATAATAGCAGATGAAGTGATGCAACACTTATTAACCAACAAACAGCTTCCAGTTGATCAGAAAGGAAATTGCCTGAACACCAGAGGCACAAAAGACCAGCTGCTGATTGACAAAATGATTTTAGAAAACTGCAAGAGAAGAAAAACAAATCTAAGTGTTGCATGGATTGACTACAAGAAAGCCTTCGATTCATTGCCTCACACATGGATACTAAAATGTTTAGAAACCACTGGTGTCAGCAAAAACATTCAGATATTTATTTAAAAAGAAATGAGCATGTGGAGTACACAGTTAACAATCAATGGCAAGGCACTTGGACAGGTTAGCATTAGAAGAGGCATTTTCCAAGGGGACTCACTATCCCCTCTGTTTGTAATCGCCATGACCCCACTTTCACAAATACTAAACAAAACAGGCCTCGGATACCAAACATCTAAAACATCAAGTAAAATAAACCGTCTGCTGTACATGGACGATCTGAAGTTGTATAGAAAATCCCAGTCAGAAATCGAATCACTGCTAAACACTGTCCGTATTATTCAGTAGCGATATAGCAATGGAGTTTGGACTAGACAAGTGTGCTGCATTAATAATGAACAGAGGGAAAATAACAAAAACAGAAGGAATAGAACTGCCCAATGGAAGCAACATCAAGAACCTGGAAGAGAAAGAACATTACAAATACATGGGCATTCTCCAGGCTGATAACATTGCACACACTGAAGTTAAAAGAAAAATTGAAAGTGAATACATCAGGAGAGTTAGAAAAATTCTCAAGTCCAAACTCAATGGCGGGAACACCATACAAGCCATAAACACCTGGGCTATACCTGTTATCTGATGCACTGCAGGAATAATAGACTGGACCCAGGCAGAACTAGGGACGCTAGATCGTAAGACCAGGAAAATCATGACCATCAATCATGCTCTGCACCCCCACAGTGATGTAGATAGACTATACCTCCCTCGCAGCTCAGGTGGAAGAGGAATGCTGCAAGTCCATCAAACAGCAGAGGAGGAGAAAAGAGGCCTTGAAGAATATATCAAGGACAGTGAAGAAGATGCACTTCAAATGGTCAATAACACAAAACTATTCAACACCAATGAAACAAAGCAGGCCTACAAGAAAGAACAAGTCAAGAACCGAGCAGAAAAATGGAAAAATAAGCCCCTGCATGGTCAATATTTGCACAATATAAGTGGAAAATCAGACATCACCAAGAGCTGGCAATGGCTTAAGAATGCAACTTGAAGAAAGAAACAGAGGGTTTAATACTGGCTGCGCAAGAACAGGCACTAAGAACAAATGCAATAAGAGCTAAAGTCAAAAAGTCAACAACAAACGGCAAGTGCCGCCTTTGTCAAGAAGCAGATGAAACAGTGGACCACCTAATCAGCTATTGTAAAAAGATTGCACAGACTGACTACAAACAAAGGCATGACAAGGTAGCAGGGATGATACACTGGAACATCTGCAAAAAATACAAGCTACCTGTAGCCAAAGATTGGTGGGACCATAAAATTGAAAAAGTTGAAGAAAATGAAGATGTAAAAATATTATGGGACTTCTGACTACAAACAGACAAACATCTGCCACACAATACACCAGATATAACTGTAGTTGAGAAGAAAGAAAAACAAGTCAAAATAATCGACATAGCAATACCAGGGGATAGCAGAATAGAAGAAAAAGAAATAGAAAAAATCACCAAATACAAAGAAATTGAAAGGCTGTGGCAGAAAAAGACCAAAATAATCCCAGTGGTAATTGACGCCCTGGGTGCAGTTCCAAAAGACCTTGAAGAGCACCTCAACACCATAGGGGCCACAGAAATCACCATCAGCCAATTACAAAAAGCAACTTTACTGGGAACAGCCTATATTCTGCGACGATATCTATAACAACAGCAACAACACTGACAATAAAATTCAGTCATCCCAGGTCCTTGGGAAGGACTCGATGTCTGGATAAAACAAACACGTCAATAACACCTGTCTGACTGTATAAATAAATAAATAAATAAATAAATAAATAAAATATAAAATAAAATAAAATATAAAATAAAATAAAATAAAATAAAATAAAATAAAATAAAATAAAATAAAATAAAATATCATGACCAGAGTACAAGTTCTTGCTGTTCCTTCAAGGGTAGTGTCAGCATTTCCATGATAAACCCTCTTTCCAGTATTTAACTGTGCAATAAAATTTTACCCTAAGTGAAAACTTAGCATAAGCAATTAACTTCTGCTTTGCCTACTGCTGGTTGGTCTGACTATACAGTATTACATTTTTTGTGTCTTTTGAGTTCATACACAGAAGTCTGAAAAAAGAGAGAGTTAGATTTCAAGAAAAACATACTTTTTTTCATTGCCATGGGTAATGCAATGGCGGGGGGGGGGGGCGTGAGAAAGAAAGAGAAAATACTAAATGAATCCCTGATGGGAAAGAAGACTTTTCCAAGGACTGCCTTGCTTCTGACTACAGTGAATATAAATGGATTTTTTTAAAAAATGGGAAGAGAGGATTATTACAATAGTGTATTTTTTAAAAAATAACTTGGATTTAATAAAATGGAATCTAAATATAATACAGATATACTAAAGTTAAGCCTAAACTTATAATGGCTTGTATCTAAAAGAGTGCATGGAGACGAAAGCTATGAAGTGACCCTCTCCTCAGTACGATGATCCCAGTTTACCCTCAGAAATCTTGAAGGTTAAGGCACCCTCTAAAGCAAGATTGAATGGGTTGTGGAGGGCTGCAGGGTGAAGAGCCTGGTAAAAATCCCTGCATTCAGATAATTTTGAGATCTCCCAAGCCTCCTTAGTGGTGATAAAAGAAAGCAGGAACTGAGGGAGCTCAAGGCCCACTCCCAGTCTCATTGTGTGAATGACACATAGGTAAGTAACATCCAAACGGGTGTATCCTTTGGTAAGAAAGAAGTATGTGGAAGCTCTTTGGTTTGTATCCCCTGATGTAGTAAATCCTTGGAATCCTCTTCATTCAGTTTGTTAGTATTTGACCGTCTCAGCCATCCAGAATCCAATTTTTGGGTTTGTTCCATCTGTAGTCTATAATAGGTACATGCCACATTAATGTTAAACTGAAGAGAGAGTCATGCTGTTGTCTACAATTGAACGTATTTAAAAATAACTAGCTGGGTCAGGCACAGAGCATCTGCGCCTCCGCCCGGCCCACCCACTGCTGCCTGTTTCTCACCACCCCGCCCCCGTTGGTGCGCCGGGCTTTCTGGCCAGCCGACCTGCTTGTTCTTCGCCCACCCACTTCTCTCCCCGCACCCCGCCAGCACTTTTTGGCTGGCAGCAGGGCCGGATTAAGATAGTGAGGGGCCTGTAGCATATGTTATAAAGGGGCCCTAAATTTTTTAAAAAGCACATAAATATTAAAACATAAATTATTTACTTGCATAGTAAAGTAATTCAGTTTTTTCATTTGCTGTATTTTGGAGTATGGGAGACCAAGCCACAAACTCACCCTTACTACAACAGCAGTGAACATTTATATACCGTTTTTCAATCAAAATTCTCAGGAGGTTTACACAGAAAAATAAAGAGTGGATAGATGATTCTCTGTCTCCAAAGGACCCATACTCTAAAAAGAAAAGTGTGGTAGGCACCAGCAACAGCCACTGGACAAATGCTGTGCTGGGCCTCCTCTTAAAAGGCACATTTAGCAGAAAAGGGATATTTTATCTAACATGGACCAAATAAAAGAGGTAAAGTTTTAACTTTAATTCCCAGTTGGAAGCTGGGCGTGCAGGGCCCTCAAAAACGTGGGGCCCGTTTTCTACATTAATCCGCCATAGGCTGGTGGGCTGGCCAGAAAGCTGGCCCGCCCACTCCAGGCAGCTGCCTCCTCCTCCCGGCAGTTGGGTCGGCCTGCCTCCTCCTCCTCCTCCTCCTCCTCCTCCTCCCGGTGGCTGGGCCGACCCACCACTGCCTCCTCCTCTTCCTCCTGGCTGCCGGGCTAGCCTGCCACTACCTCCTGCTCCCCGCTATTTTCTCCCCATCCTGTCCCCTTCGCTATCCAGGCAACTGCTTGCAAACTCTCGTGAGAGCTGCCACACATGGGATTAGCGACAGTTACGTTTACGAGAATTAAATATATAGAAGATAATTTTGTACTATGGAAAGTGAGTTCAGAATCAGATCTTTATGGTCCTGGTAGTATCAATTTTATTTGTTTCTGTTTACTTTGTATTCTGCAGCCATACATATTTTCTGGAAATGAATCCAGCTTTTTGGCCTGCATTGGAAAGGAAATGTTTGGTTATAGATATGCTTCTCCAGTGAGAACTAGTTGAAGAGAATAGTTCTCTTCAGATGTTATAAAAACTGGGGACACTGTACACGAGTACAGTACAAGTGTCCCAAGAGCGGGCTCTGAAGCCCTGGCCTCTCACTGTTGCATTCATGGTCAGATTTTCCCCACAACTGGAACACTATGGTGCCACTGCATTCCTAATCGCAGGAAAGATCAGACCACAAGTATAGTGATTGTCTCTACAGGCAAATGACGTAATTGTGGTGGACAGTGGGGAGGCGAGACATCAGTACACACTCTTGGGATGTGGTACTTGCGTATAGTGCCCTCCCTTTTTATAATATCTGAAGAGGGCTAATGAGCTTAAATCTGGAAGTCAGGTACCAAACTTGCTGAACGAGTTGAAATAAATTACTAATCCTCAGCCTTGATTTTCCCATCTACAAAGAAGGCTACAAAGATAGCTCCCGTCTACAATGGAGGATGGCTACCTCAGTATTATAAGAATAAGCATGGTGAAACATTTTAATATTGGTAGTACTTTTTATAGTACTAACAGTATTTTCAAAGAGTATTGGTTTGAAAAAAATCTTTATAGCAACGACAGTGAAATGTTCTGCTACTCATGCTTGTGAATAGGCCTTGCCTAGTAGCCTGTGGCAAGTAGAAATTGCTTCCAAATTATGACTAGGCAAGGAAGGTTTTGTCAGTTGAAAAAGAGCAGCTCTTCTTACTTTTCAAAATGTTGGTGTGCCACAGATATCAGACATAGGCAAGAAGGCTGATAGTAACTTCTGTGGAATTACTTGCAAGTCTGTTCTAACTTTCATGTACCTCTTTTTATTCTAATTATTCTAATTTTTTGGCATCTGTACTCAGGATTATAGACCTCTTATAGAAGCCTTCACTTAAGGATAAACTGGAGACCCATTTTGAAATACACTGAACAAATAACGTAAAGGATCCGAGACCCACCTGTGACTGTAAACCAGGGCTCAACATTTCCCAGGCGCGAGCCTTCCATGATGCCTAGAAATTTAAATGTGGTGTGTAAGCCAGGCAATGGATGGGTATGACTAGGAAGGAGAGGCAGCAGCCCACACTGTCTTGCTTGCTCACCCTGCTTCTTGGTCACATCTGTCCACTAAGTAAGTGCTTGAGCCAGAAAGACGCAATCAGGAGGAGTGAGCAAGCAGGGCAGGGATCTATCCCGCTTCATAAAGCAGACACTGCTGGGGGTGAGCATCAAGTCTACTTTCCCACCCACACCCACCCCCAAACGGAGCAGAGAGCACTCTGGCTCCTAAATGTTAAAGCACAACAGAAATGCACGGTGGGGGGGGGACCTCCTTCCACCTGCCACTGGGTTTTCCTGCAGCCACCTCCCTGTTGGCCACCTTTCTCCCAGCTGGGCTTGCTTCCAGGCTGGAGCTGGCTGGGGGAGGGGGAAATGACCTTGGAGGGCAGACTGCAAGGGGGATGATTCAAATCCATTGGTTTAAACTGAGGTATCCCACCATACCCACTGTACACACTATGGTAACAAAAGCAAATGCATGTGTCTAACCGTGTTTAACTGTGATCACCTGTAGTTTGGCCCTTGTTCAGTGATATTTATCTTGTGAGTGACAGAAGTGCTTGTTATCTGATCTCACTAGGAGATTCATCTAGAATATGATCCCAAAATAGAAAGCCCGCTGCAGGAAGAACTTCATTAGAGGTCTGAGGGGTGGGGGTGGGGAATCTCTTGAACAAAGTTCTGCTTCCATCCTGTGTAGTATCCTATTACAAGCATACTTAAGCTTGCAAACCTTTATCTTCCCTTCTCTCTCAAAGGTTTTCCTTTTGATCTTCCTACTCATTCTTTACCCTTTTCCCTCCACACTTTCAGTCTCAAATTATTGCAGCTCATAAACATGCTTGACAGTAGGTAGATCCATTTGTAGTGTACCATCAATAGCATTACAAATGGATCTACCATAGCAGTAAATAGCAATGAGAATAGCAATAACTGATATTGTCTTCTGACTGTGCTGCTGTGTGTTTATAAGTTTTTAAGTAGCATAGTAGTATTAGTTTTATTATGGAGAAGTGCAATCAATCTATTTGCTCCTTCATGACTTGCCATTCTCTATGGGGACATGATTAAGGCACTTACTAGAGTAACACATTGATCTACGCTTCCCAAAAAGTCAATTCACCCTAAAGGGTAAAGGCTGCCACAGCTCTTTCTGCAGATTACTGAAATGAGCAGGTGCAAATTCTGAACATGCTTAGTTAAAGCAAACCTAAGGTGAGGGAGAGAGTTTAGAAATGCTAACCAATTTATCATTTGGCTTCCGTCTAGTCTGGTGATTTAAAAAACTGAAGGAAGAGGGCAGTCCCTCATTAAGATACATTGATAGTTATGGTACTGTATTAATGAGGTTAAAAAAATACAAATTATAGGTAAAATAGCCACCTTGGAATGACAAGAGAAAAGGTGGGTTATAAATAATAGAAATAGATATATATCTATATCTATATCTATAACAGCACACTATTAACAATATAGTCAAAACATGCAAATGACAGTCTTACTGTTACTTCACAATTATGGTTAAAAATGCTTGTCCTGAAAGGGAATCTATTTGAGACACGGTGAAATATTTTGTCTTTCTGACCAACAGGGTCAACATTTCCTCGGAATATATTTAACTGTATTGCAACAGTAGTTGTAGATATCCTTCATGTTAGAATGTGATTGGTTGTTTAGGCAAAGGAGTTCAAATAGGAACATAAGATATGGTGTGTTATTTTCTGGTGTATAGATGAGTGAGCTTGCCAGCTGCTTGTTCAGAATTGTATAGATTCCAAATTCTAAACCTGTACCTTGATTTTTATTTGTTTAGGAAATTCAGTCATCAGCAAATGGTCCATCTCGAAATAGTCCAAAGCAGTCCCAAGTCAGAGAAGGAAACATGGGATACCCAAAACTTCGTGCCGGTTACATCCCCATTCCAGTCATACATGAAGGTGCAGATAACAGGCAGCAGTACTCATATTATTCTGGCTACCAGCCTGGCATGCAGCGAGTCAAGGCAGAAACCATTCCTAATACAATGCGGTCCCCATCACCTCTGAGGGGAAGTTTTGCCCGTCCACAATCACCTGCTAGGGGACTCTCAGAAGCTGCCCAAACAGATAAACAATGTGGACAGGCAACAGCAGCTGCACCAGCCCAAGTATCCTCCTCACATGGATCTGAGGTAAGCTGACAGAATTGCTGTGATATATTATTGAGGAAGACAGCCTATTATTTAGTTATAAAGGTCTCCTCTTCAATTATTACCTGTAAAAAAAAATAGTTTAGTCTAGCAGATGGACATGTGACTCTACCATCCAAAAAGGGACTAGGTTAATAAAACCTGAGAACTTGTGTTTATTTCATTGCCACTTGGGTAGGTTTTATGGAATGTGGTTTCTATTTTCTGCATTTCTAGAATCCCTACATGGGGGGTGGGGGGTGGAATCAACTTAAATCATTTGTTTCTCTCACTGTATCAACTTATGGTTTTATTTATTTATTTATTTATTTATTTGATTTCTATACCGCCCTTCCAAAAATGGCTCAGGGCGGTTTACAAAGAGAAATAAAACAAATAAGATGGCTCCCTGTCCCCAAAGGGCTCACATATTAAAAAGAAACATAAGACACACACCAGCAACAGTCACTGGAAGTACTGTGCTGGGGGTGGATAGAGCCAGTTACTCTCCCCCTACTAAATAAAGAAGATCACCACGGTAAAAGGTGCCTCTCTGCCCAGTTAGCAGGGGTTGATTTAGGTGATTCCCCCCCTTATATTATTCTCTTAGTTTTGGATACTTTTGTACGGATTCACATACAGACTAGCAGTAAAACTCTCTTAACCTGTGCAGAACATCTGCACGCTAGTACTTGATTGCTCCCCTCACCCCCTGCCGCAGACCCCCTCCACCCTCACCTGAGTCACACTCCTGCTCCATCCGGTTGCTTCCATCCCCATCACCCCCTTGCTTGTGACTGCAGCCCCCTATACCTAGAGACCTCCCCACCCAAGCCGCGCTCCTGCTCCTCCCCACAGGAGCAGCAGCAGCGGTTGACCGGACCCTTCCTCGCTGCTGCCTCCGCCAGGGCCACTCGTTCCCCTCAGGCCTCTGACAGGCCCTGGGCCCGTCCCTTGCCTCCCTGCCTCCCTCCACAGCAGTGCTTGACTGGGCCTTTCCTTGCTGCCAGTAGGTGCCACCATGGCCACTCGTTCCCCATCCCTCGCCCTTCCTTCTTTCTCTCTTCCCCCACTTTTCTCTCATTCTTTCTCCTTCACTTCTCCTCTGTCTTTCTTCTCCTTCCTTCTCATTTTCTCTCTTTCTCTTTCTTTCGCTCTCTCCCTCCTTTCCTGAGTTAACAGATTTTGTTCAACTTGTTTTCTCATCTAATAATTCACACAAAGGTAGCTGCCTTTTCCAGAAGGGGCTCTTTCCTCCCTCACAACCCCTCTCTTCACAGACCCCTGCCCACTATCCCATATCTATATCTATATCTATTCATTCCTCTCCTCTATAATCAAGAACATCATCTGACCTGTAACAGTTGCATCACAGGCTCCTCCTCCCTATCTGCATATGGAATCCCCACTGCCAATCACCATGATGTTTCTGCTCTCACAGGTTCCTACTCCCTATCTGCTTATGGAATCTCCACTGCCCAATCACCACGGTGCTTCTACTTGCGAACTCCTGCGAGAGCTGCCACACACACACACACACACACACACTGTTAAAAATAACTACCAAGGAATGCTTTGTAGGATTAGGATATAAATGATAGAACAGAGCTGAGTTATAGTGGCAGTATGATTGACATTTCTTCCAGTACCCTTAAAATATTCTGTACATGCACTTCACTTGTGTGTTAGATGGGAGTAAGTATATTCAGTTTTTTGCTTTTAGCATCAAGTATCAAAAGTAATTGTCCATGGGTTTTTTGTTATATATGTATATAAACATGCAAGGTTTAGTTCTTTTCTTGCATACTTGTTAATTTTTTAAAATGAGATACATTCCTCACTATTGCCAACAATAGAGCCAAATTTGATCTATGTTTTAATATCTGTGTCTTTGATATGGTTGTTTCTGGAGAGAACTAGGTAGTATTATTGTTGCTGGACTAAACGGAAGGATTATGAGCTGAATTTTACACATGACCAGATTGTCTCAGTGTACAGGCTCCCAGATTATTTGAAAACTATCAACTAAGTACAGGCATGCCTCCATCAAGCAGATTAAACAGTGCAAGTCTGTATCAGAAAAGAAGGATTGTACATGCTACATCAAGTTTTCCTCTTCTCTTTCAAGCTAGGAAACCTGATTTCTGAAATAGAACTGTAAGGGATTTTCTACTGTGGACCTGTACATATTGTTTTTGTTTTAAGCTATAGAAAAATAGCAAATTTCCCCCTAGATATGACCATTATTAATTTAGACACCAATGAGTTATGATCCACAGGGCTTGTCTGCATGGCTGCCCATGGCTATTGATAGCCTTTTTGTTATGTCTGACTAACTTGGCTGCATCTAAATGGTAAATGCAGGAGGAATAGCAGTGCAACACCCTATTTAAACCGGAGCGATATGACTAGGGGCAATGCATCTAACTCTGGCTGCAGAACAGGGTAGATGCTGTAAGTCTGCTGTGTACTGGCAGTGCATTTAGCCAGTAGGAAACAAACAGTTTGCTCTAACATTAAAAATAGTAGTGAAGCTGTAGTTTGCAATGTAAACAAGAGCAGAACTGATCATGAAGGGCCCTCACTGCTCATAATAAGCTCTTCATAAGAAGAAACCAAATATATGACCAGTTTGGTGGTTGCAGTGTGCACTTTTTACATAAGTAGGAATGGACAAAGCTCTCAAAGAATTTGAAGCTTTATTTATCCCAAATTTAAGTAGATCTCCAACATGATACCCATATGTACTGTTTTATCTTGATTTGGATCCAAAAGGCCACAGCAGCATAGCCATCAGTTGGAGGGCTTTGTTACTGATATGAATACCTTTAGTACATTCAGTACTCTGAGGTATGGTACCCCTCAGGGCTCTGTATTGTCTCCGATGTTGTTTAACATCTACATGAAACCACTAGGAGAGATCATCAGGAGATTTAGTGCAGGGTGTTATCAGTATGCTGATGATACCCAAATCTTTATCTCCATGTCAGCATAATCAGGAGAAGGCATAACCTCCCTAAATGCCTGCCTGGAGGCATTGATGAGCTGGATGAGCGGTAACAGGCTGAGGCTGAATCCAGATAAGATGGAAGTA
This sequence comes from Hemicordylus capensis, assembly GCF_027244095.1. Classification (NCBI taxonomy): domain Eukaryota; kingdom Metazoa; phylum Chordata; class Lepidosauria; order Squamata; family Cordylidae; genus Hemicordylus; species Hemicordylus capensis. The sequence goes on along the minus strand of NC_069659.1, from coordinate 266,539,696 downwards.
CTTAGGGTCAGAACTCGGGAGATCTGCCAGTTCTGGATGGGGTCACACTTCCCCAGAAGGAATAGGTACGTAGTCTGGGGCTGTTTTTGGACACAAAACTCTCCCTGCTGTGCCAGGTTGAGGCAGTGGCCAGAGGTGCCTTTTATCAACTTCGACTGATACGGCAGCTGCGTCCATTTCTTGATATAAATTACCTCAGAACAGTAGTACATCTGCTGGTCACCTCCAGACTTGACTACTGCAATGCGCTTTATGTGGAGCTGGAGCTGCCTTTGTATGTAGTCCAAAAACTGCAGTTGGTCCAGATCCAGAATCTGGCAGCCAGGTTGGTCCCTGGGTCATCTTGGAGAGACCATATCATTCCTATCTTAAAAGAGCTACACTGGTTGCTGATAAGTTTCCGGGCAAAATAAAAGGTGTTGGTTATAACCTATAAAGCCTTAAACAATGGGGGCCCTGGGTATTTAAGAGAACATCTTCTTTGCTATGAACCACACTGCCCATTGAGATCATCTGGAGAGATTCGTCTGCAGTTGCCACCGGCTCGTCTGGTGGCTACTCGGGGACGGGCCTTCTCCATGGCTGCCCCAAGGCTTTGGAACACACTTCCTGCTGAAATAAGAGCCTCCTCATCTCTTACAACTTTTTAAAAGGCAGTGAAGATACATTTGTTCACCCAGGCTTTTAATTAGATATTGTTTTAATTGTGTTTTTAATAGGGTTAGCGTTTTAAATTTTAATTGTTGTAATGTTTTAATCTTTTTATCTGTTGTTCTTATTGTTTTGTTGTAAACTGCCCAGAGGCTTGCATTTTGGGCAGTATACAAATTAGATAGATAGATAGATAGATAAGCTTTGTATCTGCAACAGCAAAGGAGCTTTCCTAAGAATAAAACATGCTGCCAAGTATACGTGCTTTGACCTGTTGTTTGCTAGCTTTTCAACCCCAAGTAGGATCTGTTAGTGTCAGTGGTGTTTCAAGACATGACCGTGCTAACATCTAGGTCAGATTAGGCAACCGTGTCCAGTCTCTGTGCTGCATGACCAGTGTTCCCTGTAACAGGAGTTCCCAGATGTTGTTGACTACAACACCCATATTCCTAGCCAAAGGGCATTGCAGCTGGGGATTATTGGAGTTGTAGGTAACAACATTTGGGAATCTCTTTTACAGGGAACACTGCACATGACCACTGCCTTGAGATCAATATGTCAATGGCATCACCATTGCAGTAACCATGTAAAAATGATAATGAGCCACTGCAAATGTTGCTTTAAATACAGTTTTGATGCTTTGGAAAGAAAGCCTATAACAATTCTCTTTTTTGCACCCACAGCAGCCTCCATCACCTGCACCTTCTGAATCGCCAACCATTTCCCCTCAGCTATCAGGCAGGCCTGGCTCGGGAAGCCACCAGCTTCCTCGTGGATATATTCCTATCCCTGTGATCCATGAGGGAAATGTTCCAAGGCAACCATCGCAAGTCTATCATCAGGCACAGAAGACACATTACCCTGCCCAGCAGAGTGATTGCCAAGCTCACCAACCAGTGTATCACAAAATTCAGGTTGATGATGTGGATCAGAGGCCACAACAGGCGCAGTCCCCATTCAGGATGTCTCAGAGAGGTTCCACAAGTCGTGAAAGTTCACCAGCCAGAACCCAGTCTCCTACTCCCATCAGAATACAGCCAGTCAGACCTCAGGTAAGTAGTAAGCCTATTAGCAATTGTTCTGCACAACATTTTGGTTGTATTTAATAATGCACCATTAAAAAAATAAAGCGCTGAAAGCTTTGATACATTAATTGACACACGTAACCAGCTAATGACTTCATCACATATGAAATACTATAGCTCCGTTTTTTAAAAAACTGAAACTAGTGACCACCTGGGCTCTGTTACAATGACTACAGTAACCGTGACACTTTTTCTCTTCTGTTCACTCGACTCTTTGCATTCCCTCTTGTCTATGGGGATGGGGGTCCAGAAGAAGTGGTGATACAGATAATATTTTACAGCCATCTTCCCTCAGTTGGAGGAACCTCCTAGGGTTTTCTGCATTATTGATGATGCCATTTTATCAAGGCTTAGTTGATTCCACACACAGCCTAACCTAGGCTAGAGGCTGCGTGTGAGAACTGCTGGGATTGGGCCTGATCCTGGCAGGCCAGCACTGCCTAGCCTGGCTGCTAGCCAAGGTTAAGGGTGTGAACGCTCCCTTAACCCGGGCTACCAGATCATGTGTTTGCTGGAGCTTAGCCCCAGCAGACACAGGGATGGGCACCTAGAGCACCTGTCTCCTGGGGGAATCCCCCAGTGTATTGCACGGGGCATTGTAGGATCTCCAGAGGCTGGGACATGTAGTCCCAGCCTCTGGAGCTCCACATTGCAGGCACGCAATGTGGACTGTCTGGGAGTGTGGTCTGCACTTCCAGCAACATGGATTCAGTCATCTGGGGAGGAGGTGAGTTGAACAAGCCTTCCCCCTGCCCGCTGCCCTCCTTGCCCGTGTGAACAAACTCTTGATGTCCAATTGGCTGAGCCAGTTCAGTAACAAGCCTTTTGAATTCTTAGCCTAGAGAGCATGTGTGGTGTAGTGGTTAGGGTGCTGGACTAGGACCGGGGAGACCCGAGTTCAACTCCCCATTCAGCCACGATACTAGCTGGGTGACTCTGGGCCAGTCACTTCTCTCTCAGCCTAATCTACTTCACAGGGTTGTTGTGAGGAGAACCTCAAGTATGTAGTACACCGCTCTGGGCTCCTTGGAGGAAAAGCGGGATATAAATGTAAAAATAAATAAATAAATAAATATCTCATCACTCCTTTATTGTAGTTTTTCACTTTTAAAAAAAGTGTTATCTATAGACTTATTATTTCCTGCTTCCCATTTGTGTTTTTTGGTTTTGGTTTTCTCTCAGTTGTGTATTGTTCCTTGCCTGGGTAACTATTAAAAATAATGTTGCATATGTGCAAAAATGGCTATGGGCCCCTGTAAAAACACACCATATCCTAAGACTGAGCAACCTAAGAAAGGTCACATATCTGGAAATTGTGAACTACATTTTGTAACTATGTTTAAAGCTGAAATTGCTGTACTTGTTTTCTTGGGGCATATTCAGCACCAATCAGCATGTTTTTTTCTTCTCTTTCAGGCTTCTCAACAACAAATGCCAACCCAGGGATCACCACCAACCCTACCACCTGAGGTCAAATTTGAGAGCAAGACAGCCCCATCTACAGCAGAGATTCCTGCTCCATACTTCCCCATCCCAATCATTCATGCAGATAAAGATACTAAGCCACCTCCACAGCAACCACCTACCACAGCAGAGAGTGTTGAGAAAAAAATTCCTTGCCCTGCTAAAGCTGCTCCTCTAGAACAAAGGGCTGTCCCACAGGAACATGAACAAAGGGCTGTCCTGCAAGAACATGAACCACAGAAGACTCCAGAAGTGGAAGAACCTCAGAAGCACCCAGGCGTCTTGAAAGTAGAAGCTATTCTAAACAGAGTACAATCACTGGAGCAGGCTGTTGATTCCTTTGAAGGGAAGAAAAATGACAAAAAATATCTAATGATCGAAGAGTATTTGACCAAAGAGTTGCTAGCCTTGGACTCGGTGGATCCCGAGGGGCGTGCAGATGTTCGTCAAGTCAGGAGAGACGGTGTAAGAAAAGTCCAGAATATATTGGAAAGACTTGAACAGAAAGCAGAAGATGTCCCAGAGCCTGTTCAAGTGGAGAGACTTCAGCAATCTTTACCCGAGAAGAATAAACCACAGCCACAGGAAACAATGGATATTGATCCTACTTTGCAAAACCTTACTAAGGATATAAGTAATGAGAATGCCAAGGAGCCAATCAAAATAGATCAATCTGGATGTAAGGAAGGAGTAGTTACTAATCTTGCCAAAGAAACAAACACATCTGAAACCATGACTGAACCATAGCCACAGATGAAAGTTAAAGTCCTCAGACTCTAAGTTAAAGTGTGTGTTAAATGAATTGCATGCATTTCAGGAGCTTTGCATCAATTGGTTTTTAATCAACATTGCAGCTTGGGACACTGTAAACACTCAGGTGGGGCAAGTGTGGGGGGAGCATAAGGAAAACAATACAATACATTTAGCCTATCTTCTGTATACTGCTCAGAGGACATGTTTGAGGAATATCTTGTAAAAGGATTGCTTCTAAACCAACTCCACTGAAAAATGCCAATACTGGCAAATGAAGTGACTTCTATAAAGTCATTACCCGACTGCATCAGAATTACAAATACTTTTTTTTTAAAGGACACTCCTAAGGAAAATTGGTTTTCACTATTAGACACTTTAAGTATTGATGCCTGGAAAGCGTGTTAAGAAATAATAGAGATATTTATATGTGTTGAACTTCAGTGCTATATTTTAAATGGGAAATGAAATAAAACAACACTATAGAAACCTGATGAACCTGTGTGGTTTATAAATTGGGAAACTGACTATATTAGCAAACCATTATTATATATTTCTAAAAATAGATTTCTTTTAATACTTTATTGCAGCTTAGGAAATGCCTTCTTACACATGCTTTCTAATTAGCCCATGATTTGTCTAGTTAATATGTAGTCCATCCTGACTTCCCTGAATAGTCTGGCAGGGGATATAGAAAGTATTCAGAGCTGGACAATTATTATCAGGTACACAAAAAAATACAGAAATAATACACCTAAGCCGCTGGCTTTTCTGTTCAGTTAGAGATAAAAATCAACATTTCAGCTGTACCAGATTTAAACTAAAGTGCAAGTGAGATACAAAGGTGCTTGAAGTTGAAGTTTATGAAGGTTTAAACTTCATCTGAAATTTTGGTTTCAGACTATGCACAGCCCATATGATCTGAGGCCTTCATTAGATACATTCAGGCTTCAGGGATACCTACAGACTGATTTACAAGGCCTCCCTTGCTAAGGGTCTGTTTACAGAAGCAGCTACTCCAGTATAACATACATCTTTTCCATCCTCTACTTTCTTTATGTCACCAAAGCTTGAGGAAGTTAAAACAAATCAAGGTGAGAGGGAAAGATCTTCTGAATAAAAATTACCTAGCTGTTACATGGCGTTCCAAGTTATGCCATTTGGAGTGAGCATTTGCAGGAGAAAATCAACAGGTTGTGGGGTGGGTGTTCAACCTTTCTGCTTGGTGGCCAATACTCCTTTGCAAATGTCTCCCACAAACATTTAAATCCAATTTTCTCCATAGCTGGACTCCAAAGTAAATCTGGTTGGGGGACAGTAGCCTTTGTAAATGTGTAGGGGGAAATAGGTAGTGTAGGAGAAGTTACACACTCTTTTCACCATTTCCCCCATTAATAAGGGCTTCCCTGTCCACACATGGATGTTATCTTGTCAGCCATGGGCTTGGGAATATGTTTTTGAAAAACCAAAGAGACTAAGCAATGTGTGTGGCCCTGGGAGTCAGAGTTTGTGCATATAAAGCTGAAGCAACACACATCACACACATTTGTTTTTCTATCCTGGGATGCACCATCAGAGATGCTGCTGTCACCTACCATATCAGCCCTTGAAGGAAACAACTTTCCAGTCTTTAACCAATCATGAGTCAGATGTAAGGTCAGATGGCTGAGGTTTGGAGCATTCCTTCAACTGCAGTGTAGCAGGCTGTTTATAGCAGGGATGGGCAAATCCCATCTTCCCCAGCTACAAATTGTGGCTGGGGAAGCCACATGGTTCACAGCTAAAGGTTAAACCAAATGGTTCACAGCTAAAAGCCTGTGAACTTCCATAGACCAGAGTCATTTCTTTTAGTTTCACTTTGAGAATGAACAAGGCCATATTCAAAACACTTGACTTTCATGGGCACTAGCACAATCATTCCAATAATGTCCGTGTCCCTATATAGTTTTTGTATGAGCTCTTGGGCGGCATGTTCCTCCTGCAGATTCCACTTTGGCAGAGGACACACAGCTGAGATCAGGCAACAGGAATACTTAGGGAAGATGAACATAGTGGCTTCCAGCATGCAAGAAATAAACAGGAGCTGTTGTGCTTTGTTTCCAGCATAGCTTCTTTTTCTTAATGTCACACTAAAAGAATTTGTCCTGGGTTATCTGAGATGGCCGTCTGAAAGTCTATACTACACTCATTATCACTCAAATACTTCTATTCTGTGTGTGGTTTTTTTTTTTTTTTAAGAAGCTAAATTTGACTTCATTAAGCCTATTAAAAATTGATACATTGTCATTTCTGTTTTTATGGCAAATAATTAACAGAAGAGTTGATCTTTCGTTCTGGGTACTGGTTAATGCTCTCACAAATTCCTGGCACCGGTCTTGGAGTGAACATAGATTTGCTAGGATAAATAATGGCTTTTATCAGTGCCATCTTCGCTACCAGGTTGTAGTTTTATTGCAAGTCTTGCTATACCACTGTGGTATTAACTCTTGGCAATAAAAATAGTTTCCATGCAAATGCAACCCCAGAAAACATGATATGGTGACGTCGTAAAAGGCTCTCTGGCAGATGAATTTAGAACAAATATTTAATATAGGTGGATGCTGGGTTCAGGTTGCTGCCTGCACCTAGCATATGTGGCCTAAGCATGCCACTAAGAGGCATTTTTGCTTATGATAATAACTAATTCTTGTGCTGGAAAAGATCCAATAAAAATAACTGGATTTGCCTAAAGTGTGGATAAGATCATTTGCTAATTAATGCACACTTTCCTTCATTTTTTTAAAAAAGGAAATGGAGTCAGGAAAACTGCTTTCCCTCCTCCCCCACCAAATGTTTTGATGCTTTCAAAGCAGCCTGTAGAATATTTTAAGCTTGAGTGGACAGAACCAAGCTTGAGCTATTTTTAAGTTGTGCTGTTTTGTTCAGCCTCTCTGATTTGCTCTGTGTTTCAGTTGACATCTTTTGGCAAGCACTGTGATTCTCATAATTTGGGCCACTTCCATGATGCTGCTCTGGGATATCTTATAACTCCCCTCCCCTTCATTTATAAGCAACACATGAATGTGCTGCTTCAGAGGCAAATCCAGAGGCTGTTCAAGCACTAGAGTGGCCTGCATATCTCTTCCAAAACTCCTAGCGTATTTGGAAGAGGAAAGGAGAGTCCCTCATGTGGCAGGCCTAGACAAGTTTTCACTACCTGCTACAACCCATTGGGTTGGAATCTTTACACACAGTAGAGATAATGCAATTCTCCGGGTGGCTTTGAAAAGCAGACACTACTGTGATTCAATCTGACTTGTTCCTTAAAAGTGACCTATAGGCCTTATCACATATACTAGGTCTTTGTTGGTATCCATCCCATTGCCCTCACCACTTCCTTTGCTGTTCCCATTTGCCATTATTGCATGAGTGGTCCCATCACCTTTTTACAAATGCTATACAGTACATGTTTCATAAGAAATAGGCATGGTTGCTGTATCTGGAGCACTGGTGGATACTGGGAACAGGAGATGCAAAGGACAAGTGATGGTCCTGAGATGGTGTGACACAGGGTGAAGCCAAACAGAACTGAGGGCCAGTACATGCAGATGATACATTCCCTACACAGGCAATTAGAAAAAGGACACATCAAGAGCACAACTGTCATGATGTCATTTGCAGATGTCCAAAAGCCCTTCCAGTACATCCCTATATTGTTTGTGACACACTAGGATGTTTGCAGATGATGTCATGACAAGCTCACTCTTGCTGTGTAGACAATGTATTGTTTACACCAGCCCTGAGCAACACTGCAATATCGGGTTTCCCACCCCTCATATTTCCTCTACAACGTAAGTTGGGGGTTATGATTTGGCACATCTCAACAAGAATTAACCTTTGAGAGAAATGTCTAGCAATAAAGGTATGTAACCTGACTGGACTGTGCCTGTGTCCTAAGGGCCACTTGACTTCAGAAGTATATTTGCCTATGTCACCCCACCCCTCTCTCTCTCTCTGTGGCTGTGAAAATGAGTTTGCATCATCATTCAGTAATAGCTTCATAGTCATTGAGCGTGTGTGGTTGAGCAGTATGAGATCATCAACTGGAGTGTGTGATCTGAGGAATGACTATGGTTCCCAGAATATCTCCTCCAGAAGCAGTGATGGTAGTTCTTTTCCTTTCTGCAGTCAGCATGAAATGGCCGCCCACTCTCCAATCAAGAAATTATAGTACAATTTCTATGAGATACACATCTCATTACTGATCTTAGTAGCTTGGGAATTATATGCAAATAGGAATTATAACCAAATCCCCAAAGTGAGTGTGAAATCTCCTGCTCCCTCTCTCACACCTGCTGAGAACAATTTTCAGTTGAAACTGGAGTATTTAAGCACACTGTAATTAGAAGTAGGTCGGGTTGCTAGGGGCCTGGTCCAGTTTTCTTATCAGTTGACCATTCCTCCTAAAGAGAAAATGGAATGTATAATGCTTGGCTTATGTGCCCTTGTCAAATTTCAAAGAGGGTGAGAACTGTATGCAATAATACAGAGTTTTGTTGGCAAAGCAGTGAATTAATCCTATGATTTTATAAAGATAAAGTGGAAGCTTCTTTGTTAGTCAGAAACAATGACTCTGTTCTCAGTCTGTTGACTTGAGTGCCTGGACCAGTTACCTGGATTGACACTTGCAAGCTGGGGCAAACTGAAGATATGCTTTGATTATCTGATTCAGCATTACAGAATGTATCTCTCTTGAGTATTTTTGGTGATCAAGTTCCAACAAGCAGCTCCACATAACTGGTGGGTGTGCCTTTGAAGCTGATTTTGGAAAAGCCATGGTGGCAAACCAAAGACCAAACTGGGTGGAGTGTTGGTTGCACCCTTCCATTTTGGATAATACAGGGCCATATTTGGTGGAACACCTGCCACACCACAACCGCCACAGGCTCACCTTTCTATTGTTGCAATTTGGAACCACTGCCTCATAGCAAGTTCTACATTCACCATAGCAGGCAGTCACCATGTGAAGCAAAACAACAACAAAACCTTCTTTTAAAGCAGCAGTCCAGCAACCAATTGTGCTTGCATAATTTCTCTTTCCTGTGCTTGATCATTTGGGTGTTACAGTAATGTTTTCATGTAATATCCAGAAAACAATAATTTACATACCATTCCCCCCCCCCCCCCGCCCCTGGGGAGAGGATTACCAGGTTCCATTCAGAACTGGTATTCCTGTGCCTTTAAAATTCTGCAAGAGGAGTTGGTTGGACAAATCCAGACTAGTGAGTGATGACTAAGTACCATTGACTTTAATGAGACAACTGAGTCATGACTAACTCAAGTCTCATTCATTTCAATGAGACTTAGATTAACTTGGTCTGAATGTTGCCCATTGTCTGTAAGGCTTTCTGTGCCATAGCACTATATTGGCAGGAGGAACTGCACCTGCCAGTAATGCTACTTAAGTAAAACAGGCACAGGGCACTTTCCCCATATGGAATCTTGTATAGTTGGGAGTTTTATCTTCCTTGGATTTCTGCCAACTCACCTGACCCTCACCCATTTGTCAATTCCTGACTTTTTGTATCTCCTACTTCAACAATATATACTGCTTATCAACAAAAGTTCTCAAAGTGGTTTACATACATACATACAATGGTTCCCTATCCCCATAGGACTCACAATCGGAAAGAAACACAAAGCAGAAACCAGTAACAACCACCAGTGCCATGCTGTGAAGGAGGCAAAATTGGGCCAGTTGCTCTCCCCCTGCTAAATATAAAATAATTGCCACTTTAAAAGGTGCCTCTTTGCTCAGTTAGCAGGGGACCATCATTTGGTGTTGTCCACTTAATGCAGAGTGTAAGTTATTTGTGCAAGGGCTTAATTTTCTCTGCTTGCCCTTCAGCATCTAGCACACAGTTGACACTAAATATTAGCTAAATAGTACCAGTAATATTTTAAAGCTCCAAAGTAGAGGTAAACCAAATTCATCCTCCTCATGTTTAAAAACCAAAATCAAGTAGGCTATAAAATTTGAAAATATAATGTAGTCTTTCACACGATCGTGTGTCTGGGAGGCAGGGTGGTTGGTGGGGAAGGCAGGTTTAAGCCTACCTTCCCCAATCTGGATTTCAGATTTCTACCTTCCAGGCAATCTGGATTTGCACACGACTGCCTCTATGGTAACTGGCACAGCATTCCAGAGGCTGGGGGAATCCCACAATGCTCTGCGTGATGATTCCCCCAGGAAACCGGTGTTCTAGGCACTCATCTCTGTGTTAGCACAGGTTGCAAGCAGCCCACGCTGACATACGATCCTAGAGCCTGGGTTAATGATGTGCTTGCTCTAACCTAGGCGAAGAGCAGGGTGTGCACACATGCACACACTCACAAGTTTTTTGATGTCCACTCAGTTAATTTTAGATCCCGTTCACATTGAATCAGGAAGGCCCCATTCTGAATGCACATGTGCACACACTGTCTTGATACTGCCACCCAGAACAAAACTCATTCTGCACATGGATGAAAAAAATTGGAGAAAACACCGGCAAAGAGCTGGACTTTGGCATTGGGTTTGGTGCCACTGCACTGCTGGGATCCACGTGGATCCCGGCAGTTCTCACGGGCTTGGCTGCTCATGAGAACAGCCTCAATGTGTAACAAACTCTGGCAATTTAAATGTACAAGGAGTTGAAAACAGCTAAACATGTTTTTAAAAGTATTTCCATTGTTTAATGTTTAAGGTGTTTAAGGTGGTAGAAATATATTAGTTATGTTCCTAAGAGACTCTGCAGAGATGCAAATAAACCTTTGAGGTGTCAGATTAACTTCTCCAGGGGGTAGCTATAATTGAACAGATGGGTTCAAAGAACCTGGGTCCAGGGGCATATCTAGGGGTAGGGCAGGCAGGGCAAGTGCCCTGGGCGCCACTTGGAGGGGGGCGCCATTTTGTAAAATTAATTTTTTTAAAAAAAGGCTGCCAAAAACAAAATGGCTGCCAAAACCAAAATGGCCACCGTGCATGCTCAAATGGCCTCTGTGAGGCCCTAGGTCATGCCAGGCCTTGCAGAAGCCATTTGAGCATGCGTGGTGGCCATTTTGTTTTCAGTGGCCATTAAAAAAACACACGATTTTTAAAAATGGTCACTGCACATGCTCAAATGGTCCCTGCGAGGCCCTAGAGGCCAGTGGGTGGAGGAGGAACCTTTGCAAACCCCCCAGCCTTTAGGAAGCCCCCCAAAGGGGCTACAGGTAAAATAATAATAATATATAATATAAGTCACTGTACACATATTCAGATTGGCACTATGTACAGAGAATCAGGGCTTGTGAATACTGAGCTGATGCTTATGAGCTAGGATTGTATTCATTTGCTCTTACTTTGCTTCTTGTGATAAGTGAGTTAAATGTGATGTCTTGCGAATATGGCTATTAATGGAGAATTTGTCTTTGAATCAGTGTGAAATCCTTAATATTAAGGCCCACTGGGAGTTTCTTGCTCTCTTTCTCTCATTTTAACTGTCTTTCTGAAAGACTAGAATATATTCCAAGCAGTGACACAGTTTACTCTGCATATCCTTTAATTATTTTCAGAGTATCTGGGAAAAGTCAAATTCTCCATTGATTTTTAAAACTTATGTAATGGTGATGCTACAATACATAGCAGAGAATTAGACAGGCACTTCTGTTTAGTCTTCCAAGTACACCTCAACATAGTATTTGGGTATTTCATGAGCCCCAGCATACTGAAATTTGTAGTTTTCCAGCATTTTTTGATCTGGCTAAGTCCACTGCTAAAATAGTTTTTGAAATATTAAAAGATTAACGAGCCTGACTTGTATTTTTCAGCTGATATTATGGTAAAGTTATCTGAAAGATGGGTGTTAGATGTTTGGACAGGGGGCGCAATTTCAGTGCTTGCCCTAGGCGCGATTTTTCCTAGATACGCCTCTGCCCGGGTCCCCCAACTCCTGAGGGCCCCCCCAGCTCCACTCTCCCCTATTTTCTTCATTATCTCCCTCCCTCTGAGGGGCTGCCAGGCAGAGGGGTAAACACAGGTCCCCTCTCCCCTAGCTACACCCCTGCTTCTATCCCACATAAACTGGAGAATAATTTAACAAGATTGTAGAAAAACAAAATTGTTGTTAAACATGTCAATGAGCATGTAACGGACTCTTTGCTAACTGAGTGGTGATTCTCTTATGTGGTGATTCTCTTATATTTAGCAGTGTGTGTGGGGGGGGAGCAACTGTTCCTATCCAGCCCCAGCACAGCATCTCTCCAGTGGTTGTTGCTGGTGTCTACCTTATGTTTCTTTTTAGATTGTGAGCCTTTTGCAGACAGGGAGCCATCTTTAGTTGTTTTTCTATGTAAACCACTTTGAGAACTTTTGTTGAAAAGTGGCATATATTCATAGAAGTAATACTGAAGAAGAAGAATAACCATGACTTCTGCAATAGATTGTCATGCCCAACAGCCCAACCAACCTATTAGAATTCTTAAAAACATTATAGCTCTGATCAGACCAGGGGTGTAGCTAGGGGAGAGGGGGCCCATGTTCACTCCTCTCCCCAGCAGTCGCTCAGAGTGAGGGAGATCATGAAGAAAATAGGAAGGGGTGGGGATCCCTCAGGAGCTGGGGCCCCTGGGTTCTTTGAACTCACCTGCTCAATTATAGCTGCACCCCTGGTTCAGATATTATGTTGAACACTTGCACAATGAGTGTACAATGTACACAGGTACAATCAGTACATAGGTTCAGTTTATTCACACGCTTTGTTGATCACAGGTACAGCAGTCCACTTCCTATCTGTACCATGCATTTGAGGTACTAGTACCCAGCCCTGCTGGCTCAGGCCCAAGACCTATCTAGTCCAGGATCCTGTTTGACACAGTGGCCCACAAGATGCCTCTGGAAAGCCCACAGGCAAGAGGTGAGTGCATGCTCTCTTTCTCTTGCTGTTGCTCTCCTACAACTGGTATTGAGAGGCATCATGCCCCTGAGGCTGAAGGTGGCTATAGCCACCAGACTAGTAGCCATTGATAAACCTGTCCTCCATGAATCTGTCTAAACCCCCTTTAAAGCCATCCAAGCTGGTGGCCATCACCACATCCCGTGGCAAAGAATCCCATAGATTAATGTTTCCGGGCAAAATACAAAGTGCTGGTTATTACCTTTAAAGCCCTGAATGGCTTAGGCCCGAGTTAACTCAGAGAGCGCCTTCTTCTGCATGATCCCCACCGCACATTAAGGTCATCTGAGGAGGTTCATCTCCAGTTACCACCAGCTTGTCTGGTGGCGATTCAGAGGCGGGCCTTCTCTGTAGCTGCTCCGGGGCTGTGGAATGCGCTCCCTGCAGAAATCTGTAAATTGAATTCTCTATTAGCCTTCAGGAGAGCCCTTAAAACTTATTTGTTTGGCCTGGCTTTCCAGGGTTTTTAAATCGGTTTTAATATTTTAACCTGGTTTCAGGGTTTTTAATTATTGCAATTGTTTAATTGTTGTTTAAAAATGTTTTTAAATTGTTAATTGTCGTTATATTGTTTTTTAATTTTTGTTTTAGCTCTTTACTGTTTTAATGGTTTGTTTTAATTGTAAACCACCCTCAGCCATTTTGGAAGGGCGCATGTTGTGTCACTGATGTGCGTGCGCGCGCAAAGCATTACTGGGAGCTTTGCAGCGCTTTGCAGAGGAGCGGCGGGGAAGGGGCGGCAGGGAGATATCCTGCCGCCCCAATTACACTAGGAATTATGGCGCCACATTGGAAAGCGGTGGGAGGGGTAAGTAAACCCTCCCGCCGCTCTTAAAGCGACCCCCCACCCCAGTGCCAGACTGCAGTGTGGCGGTTCCGTGCACACCCCAAACCCCTGGTTCTAGTGTTGTGAAAGGGTGAGAAAAATTTCTCTCTGTCCACTCTCTCTAAGCAGGTACAGCCATTCACATAAACACATGCACGAGTGTACAGACATCTGTACGCTCATGCAACATTATAAGGTTGTTCACACGAATAGGGCTGCTCATGTGAAGCACTGGGATTGAGGCTGATCCTGGTGCTGACCTACCAGGTAGCCCTGGATCTCCCCCCCCCCGGGCTTTTACTGAAGTAAGAGGGCACAAGTGCACATACATATTAAAAACATTTCTTTTTTAAATGTATGAGCTGCATTATTCTTTAGGGTATGGACGTGGGTCTCAGAAACGTCTGTCTTATCTTAACAGAACAGAATAAATGTTTTAGCCTGTTCTTCTAGCACATAAAAAGAGTATATAATAGCTCCACAAACAAATACTAGTATCTAGATTCTGAAGCTGTAGGTGTGTGGGAAATGTTTAAGGTGCCACACGTATTAAAACAGAGAGCTGCTTATTTGAAGGGAGGAAATGGCACTTAGTTGGAATTCAGGAATGGCAGTAATAATTAAGTTGTTTACCATATGAACACCAAGAAGCCCGAGGGCTATTTTATGCCAGATACTATTAAAAAATGCATGATGTCAGACCCTTCCTTTGAAATTTTGCAGTTCTAGAGAGAAATCAAAATATATATTAAACATGAAACCGAGGCCAACGATTCTGACAAAGGTGTATTCTTGTGGTGTGAGTAGGATAAGTAGCATTCTTTCACCTAGTGCAGAAATTGGATCAGACAAGACTTTGGATAAAGAATCGGCTTAATGCTGATTCACACTAATGACCCATCTAATTTAACACTTGGGATTGGGAAGACTCTGGCCTGACACCTTGGGAGAGCTGCTCCCATTCAGTAGACAATGCTGAGCTAGATGGACTAATGGTCTGACTTGGGAGAAGGCAGCTTCCTATGTTCCTAACACAGTACAACCATCCCATGCCAAAGATTCTAATATCTGGAGACCCCCAAATATAAAGAAAGCAAGCTATAGCCATTTTATAAATTATCAGTTGCTGCAGAGCATATATGCCTCTCACTCACCCTGATTCACCACTGCTTGACCTGATGGAATAATCAGTTCCAAATTGACCCCTACATAAAATGCAAAACCTATGCTAAATTTTGGCACTAGAAATCCAGTCTAAGGATGTGCACAGACTTTCACTCCATTTTAGTTTTTGCTCAGCTCATCTGTATGAGCTGTATTTTTTCTCAGCTCATTTCCCATTCAAAGATAACCATGGGATATCTGTTGGAGCTAGGACCCTGGCAGCATCAACGCTCTGTTGCAATGTCTCATAGTGACCACTGTGGGAGCGGGTGGGGTGGGGTGTTAGGGTCACGGATAAAAGTGCTGGACTTTTTGTTTGTTCTTCCAGCGTTAGTCTCCATTTTGTCTCTCCAGAGATGGCTGTTTGTTTTTGGTCTCTCTCTTCAGCCATTAGCTACAGCTGAAATTATGCTGCAGGCTCTTTCACATTTGTTTGTAACCTTTTCTTTAAATAAATCCTTGTACTTCTTGAGTACTAAAGAACTTTCTCAAGACCTCTTGCTTTGCTGCTTTCTCACCAAACTGGTTTTGCTCTGCTATTTGGGGACTGAACTGCCATTCTTCCCTTACAATATCTAGTCCATACATAACGGGGAGTAGGGAGGAGAATAGCCTTGCTACAGCAGGATAGTTGATCTTTTCCTTGCCTCCACCTCCATACAAGGGTGGATGGGAGGTGTATGGGAGCGGGACAACCTTTATGATGCCCCCTTGAGATATCTGCTGTAGTCTTTCAAAGACTAATTTTGTAGTCACATAGAGAGGTGAAGGAGCAATGTTCATGCAGCCAGCCATGGAGTCCAGCAATTGCCCTGTTTCATCCAGATACTGTTGGCAATGGCACTGAGTCGTGGTTACATAATATTTTTTAGGGACCATCCACAACTGGGCAAAGGAAAAATAACCTCTAATTCATTGAGAAGAGACAGGACCCAAATGCTTAGTGCCCAGGTTCACGATGAGGTTCATACAGATAGCTTAAGGCTGAAATCTAATGTCTACTTATCTGGAAATAAGCCCTATTGAGTACAGTGGGACTTACTTCCAAGTATGCATAGAATAATGAATGATGCAGCCTCTGAAGCCCCTGACAAGATTCAGACTATGTTAGTCATGAGTAAGTCCCATTTACATTAATGACACTTAAATTAGACATCACTAAGTTGTCTTTCCCTCCTCCAAATGGTACTTAGTCATGACTTAGTTTAGCTCCTGCCCCCTGATATGCAAACCAACACACACACACACACACACACACACACACACACACACACACACACACCTGTTTGTTATGTTATCATGAATGCACCCCTTAGCATGCTGAAGAGCATGCACTCTTGGGGGGTGGTTCATATACATAATCAGTGCCAACCATACATCAGCCCTGTGAGGTAGGCCACAAGTCAGGACACTACCTCACAAGTGGCCTACCTCCTTTCTTAATCACGAGGGTGAGGAGCAGAGATTTGATTATTTCTTTAATAATCAGAGCAGAACAGCCCTGCTGGATCAGGCCCAAGGCCCATCTACTCCAGCATCCTGTTTCACACAGTGACCCACCGGATGCCACTGAGAAGCCCACAAGCAGGAGCTGAGGGCATGCCCTCTCTCCTGCTGTTACTACCCGGCAACTGGTATCCAGATAGGGCTGAGAAAGAGTCCTGCTTGCAACCTTGGAGAAGCTGCTGCCAGTCTGTGTACACAATAATGAACCACACCATACATGATTTTATACACCTCAATCATCTCCCCTTTGTCGCCTCTTTTCTCCCCTTAGTTGTCTCTTTTCCAAAGTAATGAGTCCCAGATGCTGTAGCCTTGCCTCATAAGGAAGGTGCTTTAGGCCCCTGATCATCTTGGTTGCCCTCTTCTGCATCTTTTCCAGTTCTACAATATCCTTCTTTAGGTATGGTGACCAGAACTGTACACAGTACTCCAAGTGTGGCCGCACCATAGTTTTGTATAAGTGCATTATAATACTAGAATTTTTATTTTCAGTCCCCTTCCTAATAATCCCTAACATGGAAATGGCCTAGTTCACAGCTGCTGCACATTGAGTTGACACTTGCAGAGCTGTCCACAAGATCCCTCTCCTGGTCATTCACTGACAGCTCAGCTCCCTTCAGCATATATGTGAAGTTGGGGTATGTTGCCCCAATATGCATTACTTTATACTTGCCAACACTGAACCAATTTGCCATTTTGTCACCCACTCCCCCAGTTTGGAGAGATCCTTTTGGAGCTCCTCATAATCTGTTTTGCATTTCACTACACTAAATAGTTGTGTCATCTGCAAATTTGCAATAGGGGTCATCTGCAAATTTGGCCACCTTGCTGCTTACCCCTGCTTCTAGATCATTTAGGAATAAATTAAAAAGCACCAGTCCCAGTACAGATCCCCTGGAGAACCCCATTTCTTACTTCCCTCCATTGTGAAAACTCTCCATTTATATCTACCCTCTGTTTCATGTTCTTCAACCAGTTCACACTTGTCCCCTGATCCCCTGCCGTGTTTCCCCTGCCAGCACTGCTGCCAAAACTGCTGACGGGGGCTGCTGCTTACCTCCTTGCAGCCCCCCGTCAGCGTAAAACTGGAAGTGCCCGATGTGCGTGCTGGGCACTTCTGGCTTTACACTGACTGGAGCTGCAAAGAGGTATGCCACGACCCTGTGCAAGTGTTTTTGGTGGCAGTGCCAGCAGGGGAAATGTGGTGGTGTGTGTGTGTGTGTAAGGGTACCCTCCCTGCTCCTTAAAGGTAACCCCCCAGCCACCGAACCAGTACGAGTGCCAGACCTTCAAACCAGTTCAGTGATCCAGAAAAGGACCGCCAAACTGGTTCATACACATCCCTAGTACATGGGCATGTATTGTACATTCATTGAACATAACATGTGAATAGGGCTTCTGATTATCTTCTGAAAGAGCCCTTGCCATCTCAGCCATAGCATACTTCAAGGACTGTAGTATTATCATGCTTGGATGCATGGAGCACAGAGTCTGGAGCTAAGTGAACAGCATAGTCAAAATCCCCAAGCCTTGGTTACTTTCTTCCAGATTTCTATGCTCATTTATGTTTTATTTTCAGTAGTGTGTACAATGAGTAAGAATATTTATCAGCAATCTCTGGGTATCCAGCTGCCATGTACACAGCTATGATGTGATACCGGATGTATTATGTGATACAGGATAGACAGCTTAGAAACCACTCTGTGGAACTGTAAGCATCTCATGCTGTGGAAGCCAATGACTAGGCACAAAGAGAAACACTATATAATCTGGAGTCAATCTTGCAAGAGCCTTCTGACTCACTCTGCACTGGCTTCTTCTCTGCATTCTTTTTTTTTAAATGTACTCGGAATACCATATTTTGTGTGTTCAGTTAATTTTTAAAGATGACCAAATGTTGGAAGCTGCTCTTTTCAGCATGAAAAATTCCTCTTTCAGCTCACATTTTCCTAAGCCACAGTATGATTACTAAAATTCCAGAAGAAAGTACAACTGCATGTGGAACATTGTATCAAAAGGAAGTTCCTCCCAACCTACTTCCTCTTTTATCATTTTATTCAAGCTTTCACTGATATTATTGGTTGCTGCTGAATCCTTTCTAAGGGCTTCATATTGATTTACAAATTTACAAAACAGGCCACATGCTTCAGTATTTCATCCTTCAGTTCTTTGTCAAAGTGCTCTCTGAATGAGTGGCTTCACAATGTATGAACTTCATACCTCTCATAATATGTTTGGATAGAGCTTAAGAATTTTCCTATATGATCCCTCACTTCAGAGATCTTGTTTATTCCTCCCATTTTAAAAAAATCCAAGTAGCCACATTTCTTAGAATGTGATTTGTGAAATGCACATTTTTAAACTGTGCATTTGGGATTTCTCCCTCTGGGATTATTTCCCCCAAAGCCTTCTCAATTCCACTTTCCCAATCTATTAAAAATTGATTCTTTACATCCAGCCAGTTTAGTATAGCAGATAGTTTTTCATGGTCTGTTATGAACTTTTTGAATGCAACAGAAAAAAAGGGAGGCTATTTTTCTTTGTCCCTTTGTGGATGGCCTCTAAAAACCAGTGTATAACCAACTGGTCACCCTCAGTTTTATGCATTTGAATGGTCATTAAATAAAGCACTTTGTGGGCAGGTACTTAAGTAGCCATTAAGACATATATGTAAACACAGGCATCCTGCTTGGAAAATGCTAACCTCACCCTTTCATTCTCCTTTCATCCTGCCTTCAAAAGTGGACATAATAATTATTACATCATGGAGATGTTGTAAAGCTTAATTGGCTTGGAAAAATGCTTTAGGATTTGTGGATGAAAGATCCTGTAGAAGATCAGACATTATTACCTCTCTAGAGATTAACGCCTTCCCCTTGGGTCTAAAACTATCAATTTCAAGGTACTGCTTCTTTGAACTGTTTGGCATGATCTCTGTGATTCCTTTGGGGTACAATTACATAGTGCTGCCCAATGTATTTTTATGCAAACCCCACCCACTCGCCCCGTTCAGTCAGCATGGTACATACCATTATAGATCTGACAACATGCAGATGGGAAGGCAAAGATAATTCATAATCTGGGGCAAGATCACATTAATCTCAAAATATGTTGGGAGAATTGTTTTCATTTTGGTCCAAAGACTAGAGGAACAGAACAGGCAAGATGCTGACAAATCTGGATGAACAAGCCTTTTAAAATTCTCATTGCTTTGTCTACTCAAGCAAGAATGGTAGAAAACAACACTGCACAGTATCACAACTGGATACTATCAAGCTGTCCATCTGAACTAATTTGTACTCTTATCAAGTGTGAACATTTGGGAACTGAGCCCTGTTCAACTCATTTTTAAAAAGAGACACAGGTTGACACGATGAAGAAAATTACTCAAGTAGTCCCATTGAAATTGAAAGGATAAGTTGGGCAATGACTAACTTGTTCTTTCAATTTCAATGTGACTACTTTGCATAATTTCCCTTATGTCAGCTATTGTCAAATTTGATAGTATACCAACAGGGTTGTCCTTAGGGTGGGGCGACCGGGGCAACTGCCCCAAGCCCCACGTTGGCACAGGCCCCGCTTTAGGCACACTGTAGTGCAGCCTGCCCTCCTCTCTCCCCCAGTCCCAGCCACTTATCTTTCCCTGCAGCCGATCTTTTGTGTCTGTGTGCAGCTTGAAAGGCTCCCAGGCAAGCCGCTAGAGTTCCTCTCTCTCCGCCTCTCAGTTGTTTGGCAGGTGGGTGGGGCTTCCAGAGAGGCCTCCATGCAGGCCTCCCTGAAGCCTGAAGCTCAGGCAAGAAGCAAGGAAGCAAGCAGGCAGAGAGTGTCCAGCACCAGAGCTCTCTGTAGATCTTCTTCCCAGACCAGCCTTAGTAATGGAGGTATGATGTGATTTCCTTTTTGTGGTTATCCCCCCACCCCCCTGAATATTTAGGGATTGGCTTGCCATAGGGCTTTGGCACTGAACAGAGATGTAGGGCAAGCTGGGAGGAATATGTATCTTTAAATTGAAGTGGATTGGACAAATTTTTGGTTTTAATTTTTTTTCTTTAATTAAAAAAAAACCCATCCAAAAAGTCCTATAAATGGCTTGCTTCATGGCAGAAAATTACAAATCCTTCACAAACAATATATAATATTGACTTACTTACTTATGAATGTACTATGCTCAAGTTGATTTGCAACCCAGAAGGTCTGAGAACTGTGAAGCATGTGTTGTGCTTTTAAAATTTTTATTTCTTTAGAAATGCATTATATGTCCAAGCTGGTTGGACATGTCCAAAAACCTCACTCACACTATTTACACTGTATGTCATCCATCAGTATGATTCTGTAATGATATGAAATGTTAAGGAGGCCTTGCACATGCTGATTCAGCCCTAGCCCCACACCCCACTGGGAATGGCCCTGAATAACAATGGTTAAAATCAGTCACAAAACATGCAGATCCCAGTTGTCAGTATCTATTGCATTTTTAAACAATCACAAAAATGTTGCTGGCATCAATTTGTACATATAATAGCAGCACAGCAGATTTTAGCAAGTTACAATGATCTCGCCCACAATATGCACACAAATGTAAAATTAAACATACTTGTTTTTAAAAAGCTTATTGTTATTCTGTATCCTTTCTGAATACAGTTTGAATGACTCCTAACTTTCAATGAGTTATTTTGAAGAATCCTAACTAGTTTTTAAGAAACATGTAGCCTGCCAGTCAGATGGAAGAGAGCTGGAAGCTTGCTCTTCCGGAAGATCAGATGCATTTAAGTAAATGAAATTTCAAAGAAGGGTGGGGCTACCTTGGGAGGAGCAGGTCAAGGTGGAAGTGCAATTAGCTGTGTTAATGCCTGAGCTCAGTTTTTCCTGGCAGGGTTCCTAGGGAATCCAAGCTGCAATTCAAAATTTTCCTCACAAGCTGCTGGCTGAAGTCGATAACAATATTGTCCCCTTAGGGCTACCCAAGCCAGTGCATCTGTGCAGAATAGAGTGTGCATTAGCTTTATATGAATGTGGAGTTACCTATGAGAATCAGGCATGTCACAGCCCTGAGCTGGAGCCAAAGTGAAAGATCTAAGCACTGGGTCAGCACAATTGTCAGTGTGATTGTGCACCTGAAGGCCTTCATGCACAGATGTGGTGCACACTGGATGATTCTTCTTTTAGAGGTACTGTCTCTTTCTTTTTCATCATGCCCCACCAGAGCATCAAGAAGGGATCATTTGGAAAAAGTTGGTTTCTAGCACAGTCAGCCTGAGAAAGACAAGGCTTCATATTAACCACAAAAATAATTGTGGTAAAGACTAGCAGATGTATTGAAGTAATAAAGCTGTTGTGGACTGCAGTTCACCTTATCAGATGCATTACAAGTTATCCTCAGTTATGATCTGCATCTGATGAGGTAGATTGGGCCATGAAAACTTATATTACAATATATTGGTTAGTCTGTAAGGTGTCACAAGGCTCTCTGTTGTTTTTGCTGCTCCGGACTAACACAGCTACCTCTCTGAGAGGCTTCATATTACGACCTTGTTGTGATAGCTAGTGGCTGTTCTCTCTAGCTCATTTTGACCTAGCATATAAGACCAGACACATCACATGGTACAACAAATACACAGGACATAGACCTATAGGAATGAATACCGTCACTGGATAATTCAATTTGTTTTTGACTGTGTAAACGCTTATTCTATAAGTTACCTTAGGAATGAGCAACAGGTACATTGCACCAAGCCACGTGATGATGATGGTGGTGGTCTGTGTGGCAATGGCAGTGGTGCAAATCAGAACCATGGCACTTGTAGAGAGGGTTTAACACTTCCCACATGTCAGTTTCCTGCCAAAAATTGTTCCTGAGGCTGCTATTCCCCCCCCCCCCCAAGTGGCTGGTTCCAACACCTACTTTGTGTGTGCATACAGGGATGCAGATCCTTGCCCAGCATTTGAGGAGTTTCCCCCTCATTTTACTGAACTCCCCCCAACCAAACCTGATAACCTATGAAGCGCTTCCCATGACATGTGTGAGGGCGTTCTGCGGGGAGAGCAGGCTTAGCTTGCTCTCCCCACAGGCAAGCAGCAACTCGTAGCTGGGCAGCCGGATTGGCCACCCACACAACCGCTGGCTCCGTCATGGAGCTGGCAGGGGCCGCAGGGATTGGGGGCCGCATGGCCCCCAGAAGTTCCAGGATGCCCCGCGTGGGTGTGACCCCCAAGCCTGGGAGTGAGACCCCACGCGGGTGAGACCCCCAAGCCTGGGAGGCTGATTGCAGCCTCCCAGCCAGGGGTCTACTCATGTGTTGCTGCGCACCGCGGTGACACACGAGCAATGAAATGAGGTTAATGGAGCACTCACTCCATTAACTTTATTTAAGGGGAGGGTGGTTTAGGCGGGCTAGTTGCCTTGGGAGCTCCAGGCTTGCCTGCGAGCCCGGTGGTTCCCATGACCACTGGAAATCGGGCTCAGCTCCCTAAGCCGCTTTCCAGTGATTGTGGGAATAGCTTCTATATCTGCTACCCAAAAGTGCCTTCTAGGGATGTGCGAACCGGTTCGGATCCGAACCGGTTCGGGTCCAAACCGGTTCCGGTTCGGAAGTTCGGATTGAACCGAACCACCCCTGGTTCGGTTCGAATCCGAACCGAACTGGGGGTGGCTCGTTTCGAACCGGTTCGGACCAGTTAGGATCGGTTCGGAAAGCTGAAAATTGGTCAGATGGTAGCTGGCACCCAGGGGTACCTGTCACCCAAACCCCAAAGCAATTGGACACTCGTACGATTTTTTATGAATTTTTGAAAAATATTTTAATTTTTCTCTCATAGGATATAATGGGACCCGAACCAGGCCATTATTTCTTATTGTGGAGCACTCATGGGTGCCAACAACCATGCAAACCCTGAAGCAATCAGACACCCCTATGATTTTTTATGAATATTTGAAATATTTTTAATTATTTTTCTCATTGAGTATAATGGGACCCGAACCAGTCCATATCCCCTGTTGTGGAGGACCTAGGAGCACAAAAGCAGGGTGGGTGGTAGACAGGCATGGGTGCCTACCACCCAAAAAATCTCAAGGCAATTGGACACTCCTCTGATTATTGGTGAATTGTTAAGTGTTTTTGAATTCCTCATAGAGAATAATTAGGATTGCAGCAAATGTATAGCTTCACGTCGGGGGGAAAGGGGTGTCGTAGAGTGCAGTGTGGTGGGTGGTAGTTTCTAGGGTGGGCAAGGAAGCTATCAGAATTATTTGAAAGGAATTGGGCAAAGAGGTGATTTTTAAGTGATTTTTGAAGTTTACGCGTCTTTAAGGTTTTTCCTCATAATAAGTTATAATGGAGCTTTCAGCAGCCCTATAAGTGCACATGGGGGTGCTGGAGTGGCCCAGAGCAAGTGGTGGTGTAGTGCACATAGGGTGCCAACCACCCCCATGGGTTTCTAACCCATGGGGTACAGGGATCTCTGGTAGGGGCACCCCCATGGGTACAGGGTTCTCTTGTTTCTGAGGTATTGAGTGTGGATTCTATGATAGCAAATGAGATTTTCAATGAGACACCATCAATCCACTCGAATATGCTATCATAGAATCCACACTCCGCCTCCTGCTTCTTCTCTGTGTTTGTGCTTAGTAGGGGTGTGCAATTTGGGATTTCGGGTGATTTGGCTCGGACCCGAACCGAATCACCCCTGTTCTGTTTTGTGCCCGAATCTGGGTCACCCGAATCACCCTTGATTTGGTTCGGATTCGGATTTAATCCGAATCTGAATCTGAATCGATTCGGGGGGTAAAAAGGGGCCCAGGGGCAAAATTTTGGGGTGGGGTGGTAGTGCCCAATGGGTAGAGTCTACCACCCCAATTTCAGGGGGATTGGGCAAAGGGCTGATTTTTGGTGAATTTTTAAAGTTTTAGTGACTTTGGGGCAGTTCGGGGGCATAGCATGGGATCTGGGCAAAAGGAGTGGGGTGGGGTGGTAGTGCCTAATGGGTGCAGGCTACCACCCCAATTTCAGGGGGATTGGGCAAAGGGCTGATTTTTGGTAAATTTCTGAAAATTTCATATCTTTGGGGCATATTGGGGCAGAAAGTGGGGGCTGGGGCAGAATAGTGGGGTGTGGTGGTAGTGCCTAATGGGTGGAGACTACCACCCCAATTTCAGGGGGTTTGGACAAAGGGGTGATTTTTTGACAATTTTTGAAGTTTTAGTGACTTTGGGGCAGTTTGGGGGCAGAAAGTGGATCTGCCCCAAAGGAGTGGGATGGGCTGGTAGATAGTGCCTAATGGGTGGAGGCTACCACCCATCCCCAATTTAAGAGTGATTGGGCAGAGGGGTGAATTATGGTGAATTTATTTGTATGAGGTTTGTCTTCATAAGGTGAAGTGTGCTAAATTGATTACTTCCTCATATTATTCATAGTAAAGGAAAGTGTGAAAAAGTGAAAGTGGGGTCATGAGAGTTGTTTAATTGAAAAATATCTCATTTGCTATGATAGAATGAGAATTCACACCTTTTCTATTCACCATAATTCACCCCTCTGCCCAATCACTCTTAAATTGGGGATGGGTGGTAGCCTCCACCCATTAGGCACTATCTACCAGCCCACCCCACTCCTTTGGGGCAGATCCACTTTCTGCCCCCAATCTGCCCCAAAGACACCCAAACTTCAAAAATTCTCAAAAAATCAGCCCTCTGCCCAATCCCCCTGAAATTGGGGTGGTGGCCTCCACCCATTAGGCACTACCACCCCACCCCACTATTTTGGGGCAGATCCACTTTCTGCCCCCAAACTGCCCCAAAGTCACTAAAACTTCAAAAATTCTCAAAAAATCACCCCTTTGTCCAAACCCCCTGAAATTGGGGTGGTAGCCTCCACCCATTAGGCACTACCACCACACCCCACTATTCTGCCCCAGCCCCCACTTTCTGCCCCAATATGCCCCAATCTGCCCCAAAGACATGAAATTTTCATAAATTTACCAAAAATCAGCCCTTTGCCCAATCCCCCTGAAATTGGGGTGGTAGCCTGCACCCATTAGGCACTACCACCCCACCCCACTCCTTTTGCCCAGATCCCATGCTATGCCCCTGAACTGCCCCAAAGTCACTAAAACTTTAAAAAATTGCCAAAAATCAGAGGAAGGTCCAATCGACTTGAAATTTGGGTGGCAGGTAGAATAGAAGGTCCCCTTTCAAACCAGCTATTTTTTGAGATCCGAAACGGGGGGGGTGGTTCGGCAAAACCAAAACCGAACCACCCTGGTCCGGTTCAGACCCGGTTCGGATCCGAACCGAACCGGGAGAACCGGTTTTATGCACATCCCTAGTGCCTTCCCTCCCAGCTTGTGAATTGCTCCTTAAGCTTTCAGTGTGTGTGTGTGTGTGTGTGTGTACACACACACACACACACACACACGGAAAACAGCAGAGGAGGAATGAGTTATCTCCCCTCCACATGTCATGATCCTGATCTACACTGTCCCCTGCAGCTGCTGTTTGCAGTGAGAGAGACACTTACTAATGTAATATGTACTTTGACCCTCAAACAAGCATGAGCCAGTACAGCATTGGGGTTAGAGTGTTTGGTCTGGTAGGAGAGAGCTTGCTTCTTCAGATCCCTTCCCTGCTTAGCCATGGAAGTTATGGGGAAACTTTAGGTCAGTGGTTTGTATTTTTTCCTTTTTGTTAACTCTATAAAAAAAGTACTATTTACATTGATGGGGAAATATTATAAGTAAGTATTAAGAAAAGCCACGAAGGTGAGGGAGGGTCAGGGGCTTGTCAGGACCACTGTTACATCCTAGCAACCTAGAAAGCAGTATCTTCTAGGGATGTGCCCAAACCGGCTTGGGCAGCTGGTGGGGGGGAGATATCAGATCCTTTAAAAAGCAACTTGCACATGGCCTTTTGAGCAGCAAGCGCCGCACCTGGAAAAGCAGTGGGACGGAAGAGGAGCAAGAAAGGACCTGCTTACTTGCTTTTTCAAGGAGTCAATCCCTGCCCTACTGAACCAGTTCGGGCACATCCCCACCAAACCAGTTCGGACACATCCCTAGTATCCTCCTAGTAGAAGAATGTAGTAAGATAGGTCAAGAACGTTCTGAAGGTTGGCCCTGTTGCCAGCCCTGCTATTCTGTGGACTTCCAGAAGCCTCATTGCTTATGTTTTGGGACTATGGGCTTGTAGTTTCCACTCTTAACATGCTCAGGAGCCTCATGGTATCATGGGCTCCCTGTTTGTTGGCATATGGGGACAGATCACTTAGCAGGCAGTGGGACGATTGCCCCCAGGTTCACCAACTACCAAGCGAATTGAAAGGCGGTTAGCCTCACACCTTTCCCTCCAATGGGAATGCCTAAGCAGACTCAAGCTAGCTTTTGAGTTAACTTCACTCTCAAGGTCTCTCTGTACAAAGATTGACCCTTTACATCCCCCTCTTCTGCAGTTGCCTCAAACGAGCTAATGCTAATCACCTCAGCAGCAAAACAGATAAAGCACTGTGGACGCTACTCCCTTCCCTATCACATAAGAGCTAATGGGCAATAGGAACTCAGGAGATGCACTCATTAAAATTGGTTTACTGGATCCTTCCGACCTGACAGTTACCATCCTTGCATGTCCGTTCAGTCCATTTACATACAGGTTATTCTTGACTATTCATGCCATTGTGTTTTACTCAAGCACAGCAAACAAATGGACCCTTTTGAGATCCTCCGGAATTTCCCTCTTCAGGAAGAAGGCGTGGCTGGTATTTCGCCTCAGATCCATTTTGGGCTCTGGTTTCATGAACCAGTGTGCTTCATTTGGTCTCTACACCATGGAGTCTCCCACTGTTTTGGCAATAGATCTGACACCAGCCACAACACCAGGCTGTGTTTTGCTCTTCATGCCATTCACGCTCTCAGCCTCCAGATTGGCTTTCCTTGCTGGCCTGATCTGCCCAGCATACCTTACTGCTATGAGGAGATTTACCCCTGCTGCCTAACCCCTGAGCTGCTTTTGGTTCTCTGCTGCTGCCTGGCCCTTTGGTTGCACCTGAGCCACGAGGGTCCAATTGCCACTAACAGAAGGATGAGGTTGTATGATAACCACTGTGCCCTTCTGGTCTCTCTCTATCCCTGCTTTTTCTTAAATCCAAAAACCTGTTTCTTTAAATCCTTATTTTCTCTAGCCAGTCTGGAAATCATTGAAATTGATTCTTTGCAAGTATTTGGTTAATCTTTGTAATGTTTTTTAGTACTGATATTACTTTAATCAACTTTCTTATTCTGCTGTACCCCAACCCTCAAATAGAAACATATTTTATGTTGAATCTTAACCTACTCTATGTCAGTTCATTTCTCTGGGACCAGTACTTTGCACAAATTTATTCTGAAGTGGGACTGTTCCACCCTAGCTCGCTAGTTCCCCACACAAAGCCTGGATGCATTTAGGGGTGTTTGCCATCCACCCCAGAGCAGTTCCATTAACAGCCCCCAGTGATAAACATGAGGTGCCTTGTTATATACTATATATTGCATTTATTTTTGCATTCACATTGTGAAAAAGGTGTCTCATAGGCAGATTACACACACCCCTGGACAAGGATCCAAGGTGGCCCTGCCACTAACAGAGATTTGGACAGTGGGGACTAAATACAGGGCCTTTTTGGTTGTGGCCCCTCAGCTTTGGAATGCCCTCCTTGCACAGTTTGGCCATGTTCCCTCCCTCAGTGTTTTTTTAAAAAAACAATTTATTGTTTAAAAAAGGCTTTTAAATGGTTTGTCTGCTGCTTATATCTGGTAGGGTTTTTTTTTAGTTTTCACACTTAAGTTTTTAGCTTTCTATTCATAACTTCTAATTCAAAACTTTCAAAATTTGTAATTTAAAATGTGGTTTTAGTCTGGCCTTTTAACTTGTTTAATTTTATTAATCTTTTACTTTATGTTGTATCTGTTTTGCTGATTTTGTGAGCAGCCCTAAGCAGTAGGATACTGGAGGGGTGGGGTATAAATATTTTAAATAAATCAATAAATAAGAACAGATATGGAAGTATGCTCCTGGCACATGTTAGGTAACATGTGACAACAGGCAGCATAAAGTTATTTTAACACACATTTACAAATCACACTGAACTATGTGATATACCCCATACCCTTCCAAAGTGAGAAAGATAATGCAATTTAAAGTGCCACATATTATATGTGCTCTCTGTGTAAAGGGGAATGTTCTTACACCAATGTACTGGATTAATGATCATGAGCATATGAATCTGCCCATTGTTGGTGGGAATAATTTTGCATTCAGGCAAAATGTCCTTGGAGAAAGTTCATTTAATTTTATTAAAACCCGGCACCGGAAATAAACACTGAATCATCTTCACCAGCAGAGGGCAATTCACTACCATAATATGCTGTACTTTTCTTTCTCTTCAAACTGCTCCTTCTTTCTCTTTCTTACTCCTTTCCTAATCAGTGAGGATGATGTGTGTAGATATTAATAATTATATTATCATTATTTCATTATTAAAATACTGGTTTTAAAAAACACTGCAATATATGTACAATTTGTGCTTCTCTTTCAATATTGAATGAACATATGGAATTGCCTTGTACTTAAGACAGAACTGGGTGCATCTTAGCTCAATATTGTCTAGAGTGGCTCCCCACTCTAGAAAGGAAGCCTTTCCTAGTCCCACATGGAGGCCCATGCCGGGGATTATACCTGGGACCTTGTGAATGCAAAACAGATGGTCTACCACTGAATTATAGTCCCTCCTCAACATTTTATTCCTCAAGGTTTTAAACCCTGCAGTCCAGACCAGTTGTATTGGAGCTCCAGCTCCCTTCACTATAAATGTCAATCCTTCTTCCCACTGCCCCTCATGGGAACTCCAAATAATGTTACCATGAGTTCCTCCCTGCACATAATTTGGGACATATTTATATGAGTCATCTGGCGGCGACTCAAAGGTATGCCTTCTCTATAGTTTCCCCAGGACTGTGGAATGCACTTCCTGCTGAGATTGGAGTTGCTCCATCTCTTTTGGCTTTTAGGAAACAAAAAGCCAAAAACCTTCAGCACATCTGAAGAGTCACATCTCTTCAGCAAAGCTTTTTAGTTAGTTGGTGTTTTTATGGATATTTAAAGTTGGTTTTTATATGTTTTAACTGTTAAATTCTTGTTTCGTTTTATTATTGGTTTGTCTTTATGCTGCAAACTGCCTAAAGACTTCAATAGTGGGTGGTATACAAATTTATTAAATAAATATTCATTCATTCATTTATTCAATTTCTATACCGCCCTTCCAAAAATGGCTCAGGGTGGTTTACACAGAGAAATAAAAAATAAATTGGCTCCCTGTCCCCAAAGGGCTCACAATCTAAAAAGAAACGTAAGATAGACACCAGCAACAGTCACTGGAAGTACTGTGCTGGGAGTGGATAGGGCCAGTTACTCTCCCCCTGCTAAATAAAGAGAATCACCACGTTAAAAGGTGCCTCTTAGCCAAGTTAAAGAAGTGCTATCATGGAGATCAGAAGCAGCTTAGCACACCCAAGGAGCCAAAGACACATTCAGGGTTAAACAGAAATGACAAGACTTAAAATACATAGCCCAAAATGAAACACTTCTAGTGTCCTTTGAGTTCCCTTCCCACATTGCTTCTGTATTGGCATCCTTCTTCTTTCTTTCCTGAGTTAAACAGAGTAAAGATAGAGCTCTTCAGTCACTGTTCATTCCTATCCATATTGCAAAATAATGACCTTAGGGAGTTAGTCAAGGCTGCCTTCTTATTACACACAAGCCTGGCTATGCATAAGATCTGGGCCCCAGGAGATAAGTAGATGGTGAGGGGAGAGAGTGCTTTTTCAGTGATGGCATTCCAGCTTTGGAATTCTTTCCCCAGAAAGTTTAGCCTGATGCCAAGTTTGATATCTTTTCAGTACCAGGTGAAAACTATTCTATTTTCCAGGCCTTTTAGATCTATTGATTTTAAATTTTGTCCTTGCTGCACACACTATTTACTGTGCTGCTTAATTTAATTTATTATTGTTTTGCTGTTTGGTGTTGTGGATCTTAATCTTCTGGTAAATCATTCTTGAGGCTCCTTTGAAATGAAAAACAGGGTAGCCAATATTACAAGGAAATAAATAACAACACAGCACTAATCAGAAGCAAGTTTAAATTACAAGCAGAAATAGCAGCTGGGGTCAGAGTCATGGCAGAGGCAGGAGCAGACAAACATGCCCAGACAGCCACCTTATTGGAAGCCCAGATATGTTCTGTTTTGCTTGCCAACAGAAAGGTTTGGCTTCAGTGGAGCTGAAACAAGTTTTGAAAGAACACCAGTAACTGTTGTTTTAAACATTGAAATAAAGATTTTCTAATTCAAAAGTTGATCTCAAAATGGAATATTTGAGTGTTTTTGCTTCTTGCTTTATTACCTCTTGTTTGGTATCAAATAAGCATACAGTTTTAGCTGTTAAATGCAGACAAATACGAATACTGTTGAATGTTAGCTTTCAAAAGTTGTCAAGTAGTACATACTATTGTAAATCAGCTATCAAACACTGTTGTATACTGAACAATTGAAACAAAAATTAAAACCAGATATTGAAATCAAACATAAAACATTGTTTGAGGCCAAAACCCCCCAGTACATCTCCATTCAACCCAATATAGTAGTGTCTGCCTTGTGTTTCTTTTTGGATTGTAAGCCCATCTGGGAACCATTTTCTCATTCTTTTTTCATTCCCTTTGCTATGCAAACGGCTTTGAGAACATTTATTTATCTATCTATCTATTTATTTATTTATTTGATTTATATACCACTCCTCCAAAAATGGTTTTGTAGGTGGCTTACAACAAATAAAAACAATTAAAATCAATTAATAGTTAAAATCAAAACTAAATCAATTAAACAATTAAAATTATTTAAACATTTAAAACATTTACATTAAAATCATTTACAACCAGCATTAAAAATTTAAACCATAAATCTAATTAAAAGCCTGGGAGAAGAAATGCGTCTTCAGTGCCTCTTAAAAAGTTGCCAGAGATGAGGAGGCTCCTATCTCAACAGGGAACACATTCCAAAGTCCAGGGGCAGCAATGGAGAAGTTCCCGATTAGCCACCAAATGAGTTGGCGGCAACTGCAGGTGAATCTGCATGTTGTTGAGAAGCAGTTTGTAATATTCATTATGGCTGATATGGCACACAGCATACTTCAAGCTAATCTGCACCGCTCACACAGCTGTGAATCTAAAACAATGCTGGGACTGTTGCACAAGATGCCCTTGTGCTACTAAATAAAATTGTGCAATTTTACTTGCATGGCAATACTTCAGTTGTTGCATGGCCTGGTGTCCTGCAAGTGTGATTGTACAATCTTGTGTATTGGTGCAAGAATGCTCTTGCACAACATTGCTAATGTTGTTTAGATTCCTGTAGCAGCACAAGCAGTACTGAACTGTCCACAGTATATTGCACATCATGTCAACCAATAATTACACTTACAACATTTGCCACTCTAGACTTTAGTCTCAGTCATGCAAATAAACTGTCACAGTTTAGATGAGCTGTTAGTTCAGACTTCAGCATCTTGAGAGACATACTAGTCTTCCTTGCATACTGGGGGCAAGGAGGTGGGGCTCAGAATATAATAGAAAAACAGGCCCTGCTGGGAGAGAACCAGTATGGCTTTTGCAAATGTAAATCTTGCCTCACAAACCTTTTGGAGTTCTTTGAGAGTGTAAACAAGTGTGTGGATAAAGGTGATCCAGTTGGCATAGTATACCTGGACTTCCAAAAAGCTTTTGACAAAGTTCCTCATCAAAGACTCCTGAGAAAACTTAGCAGTCATGGGATAAGGGGACAAATACATGTGTGGATTGCAAACTGGTTGAAAGACAGGAAACAGAGGGTAGGTATAAATTGAGAGTTTTCACAATGGAGGGAAGTAAGAAGTGGGGTCCCCAAGGGATCTGTACTGGGACCGGTGCTTTTTAATTTATTCCTTTATGATTTAGAAGCAGGGGTAAGCAACGAGGTGGCGAAATTTGCAGATGATACCAAACTCTTTTGGGTAGCGAAATCCAAAACTGATTGTGAGAAGCTCCAAAAGGATCTCTCCAAACTGGGTGCGTGGGCAACAAAATGGCAAATGCGGTTCAGTGTTGGCAAGTGTAAAGTGATGCACATTGGGATGAAAAACCCCAACTTCAAGTATACGTTGATAGGATCTGAGCAGTCAGTGACTTACCAGTAGAGGGATCTTGGGGTCATGGTGGACAGCTTGTTGAAAGTGTTGACTCAATGTACGGCAGCTGTGAACAAGGCCAATTCCATGCTAGGGATCATTAGGAAGGGGATTGAAAATAAAACAGCTAATATTATAATGCCCTTATACAAACTATGGCGTGGCCATACCCTGAGTACTACGTACAATTCTGGTCACCACATCTAAAAAAGGACATTGTAGAACTGGAAAAGGTGCAGAAGAGGGCAACCAAGATGATCAGGGGCCTAGAGCACCTTCTTCATGAGGCAAGGCTACAACACCTGGGGCTATTTAGTTTAGAAAAAAGACGACTGCGGGGAGACATGAAAAAGGTCTATAAAATCATGCATGGTGTGGAGAAAGTGGATAGAGAGAAGTTCTTCTCCCTCTCACGTAACACTAGGACCAGGGGTCATCCCATGGAATTGATTGCCAAGTAATTTAGGACCAACAAAAGGAATTACTTTTTCACACAACGCATAATCAACTTGTAGAATTCTCTGCCACAAGATGTGGTGACAGCCAACAACATGGATGGCTTTAAGACGGGTTTGGATAACATCATGGAAGGGAAGTCTATCAACGGCTACTAGTTGGAGGACTATAGGCCACCTCCAGCCTCAAAGGCAGGATGCCTCTGAGTACCAGTTGCAGGGGAGTAACAGCAGGAGGGAGGGCATACCCTCAACTCCTGCCTGTGGCTTCCAGCAGCATCTGGTGGGCCACTGTGTAAAACAGGATGCTGGACTAGATAGGCCTTGGGCCTGATCCAGCAGGGCTGTTCTTATGTTCTTAATATAAAGCTTCATTTCATTGCGGAACTAGAATGTGCAGTATCTGCAGTTCTTTGAAGTTTTCAAGTTCAATATAAATTGTAATTTGAGGGTCAATCTGCCTTTACAGATCAATGACATCCGTAGAGAATCATGCCCTGGCTAAGATTTTGTGCATAGCTGCAGTTCCATAAATCACTGGAAATATATTTTTGATGCTGTAATCAGGAATAAATATGAGATATTATCAGTGAGTGAACTTCTCATGTAAACATTATGAACCTTCATGATTCGCCCAATTTGGTCTTATGGGCTGCTAGATTACCAAGATGCATTCACTCTGTGGGTATTGTGATGCAGTCCAGAAGATGACACGTGATTATAGGATAGATTTTTATGATCTGCGTGTGAAAGTCATCAGGTTCCATCCAGATCTATGCTGTCCACATATTTTACACCATCTTGCCACCACAGAGTTCTGGATCTGTGCAATTTTATTTTTATGTTGTCAACTGGGACAGATGGGAAATGTACTTAAGAGCATTAGACTTATCTGAGACTTCCAACCATTTTCGGACTTGAACTCCCATCATCCACAGGTGCAATATTGTGGCTGGGCATGATGGGAGTTGTAGTTCAATGACAGCTGGGGAATTTCATCCAAGCCTTGGTCACCCCAGGCTTAGAGAATAGACTTGAAGGGTCTGCATGTAAGAATTATCAGAATAATAGTCAGGAAGACTGAAATGAGCTCATGTGCTGCTGCAGTTCTTTATGGTGAAATGCCAAAGCACTTTACAAAGCAGTAAAGCAACTTCTTAAAAGCAATAACAAAAATAAATACAAAGGGTGGCATACAAAGGTGTGGCATACATACTTTCTGTAGTTTAAAAGGGTGGCAAATAAAAAATACAAAGGGTGGCATACATACTTTCTGTAGTTAAAAAGCCAAACACCATACTGGGCACACCCAAGCTTTTAGGTACACCAGAAGTAATTATTTGGGTATTAGGCAATGCAGTATTAGGAGCTGATAAAGAGTTAGGCAGCCAGACAGGATACTTAAAGGAATAACATCCATCTAAAATGGTTCAGAAAGCCCAGTTCTGAATATTGTATTTTTATTTATTTTATTTGTTCAATTTTTAGACTGCACTTACAGAATAACTCAGGGTGGTTCACAAATATATTGACAGAAGAACAAATGTTTGTATATGTATAGTTCTCCTGGACAATGTTTTTCTAAAACTTTGGGGATTACCAATTCCTGTTGTTAACTCAAGTATATGTAACTGAAACAGTAGCATGTTCTTCCCCTGTTTACCCTTGCTTCCACTTCTCTCTCCTTCCTCTGTGGTCTCCATTGTGTCAATATCTAGACTGTAAGGCCCTCAGAGCAGGGACCTGTCGTCGTTCTGGGTTGAGCACCACACACGGGTGCTCTAAATAAACACAGGATGCCAGTAAACTGTTAACACCCCCCCCCCATTATTACTCATTCTTTGGTTTTTAGACAGTGCTCAGGGGCTGAAATGAGTGGTTGAAATACAAGTTCCTAGAAGACTGCTAGTGTTGAGGAAAGAGAAAGCAGCATTCCTGAGAGGCAGTTGCTTGCTGGTCTTGAAGAGAGAGGAAGCAATAAGCTTGTATTTCTCTCCTAAGAAGATATCAAACAAAGGAACACAGCAAGGAAAACAAACAAACAAACAAACAAACATAAATAACTAGCCAAGAAAACAAGAGGGGAAGGAGAAGCCAAGTCTGCTAGGGCTGGCAATCTCCTAGGGTTTGATTTCTGGCTGGCTGGAAGTGTTTGTGTCTTTGACAGAGGAGAAGCCTGAGTGGGGGATTCATTCCAGGTGAGGGCCCCAGCTTGTAGAAAGGCTGACATTCCAGAGCTGAGTCAGTTTGACTGCTGGTGTGGAATACAAGGCTCAGAGCAGAGGAGCTTTCCTAACAGGAGTTTGCAAACAGATAATTAAGGAGTTTAGCAGGAAACTAAACCCGGGAGTTCAGCTGTGGGGAGGCACACAAGTATCACAGGGGAGACACCCAATGCAAGAATAAGGTGATTGTAATTTTCTTGGAGGACAAAACTAAAAACCATTAATTAGCTGGCAACTGTACCCAGTACCTAGCTTCAAACTCCATATACTCTAAATAGCCAATAAAATTAATTATGAAAGTAGAATGCCAGCAGGGGAGGAGCTGCTTCCCAGTGTATTGCACAAAGTGTCACATATATGACTATCTGCCTGAGGGGCAGAAGTTGTGGGTGCGCACTCGGTGCAAAGAGCTCTTGGCTCTCAGGGAACAAGTTCGTTCCCTTGAAGCCAAGGTGGCTAACCTGGAGAAGCTCAGGGAGGCAGAGAGGTGTGTGGATGAGATCCTCAGGGATGTGGTAGAGGCATCACACTCCCAGGCTGATGATGCTTCTGCTGTCATGAAGAATGAGGGTCTCAGGGAAGAAGGACATTGGTCTGAGGAAGAGGGAAACAGCGGGGACCCCTTTGTTGGGTGATACGCCCATATCCTCTCGCACAGAGGATACTCCTACAGGGGGTGGGAGCCTCTTAGTAGTGGGTGATTCTATCATTAGGGGCATAGAGAGATGGGTCTGTGACTCAGGTGTAGACCACATGGTTACTTGCCTGCCTGGTGCGAAGGTTGTAGATGTCACGCTGCGTCTAGGTAGGCTGTTAGGCAGTGCTGGGGAGGAGTCAGCTGTTGTGGTGCACATTGGCACCAACGATGTTGGGAAATGCAGTTGGGAGGTCCTGGAAGCCAAATGTAGGCTGCTGGTAGCATACAGAAGTCCAGGATCCCCAGGGTAGTGTTCTCTTAAGTGCTACCTGTTCCACGCACAGGGACAGAGAGACAGGCGGAGCTGAGGGGTCTTAATGTGTGGATGAGACGGTGGTGCCGGGAGGAGGGGTTTAGATTTGTTAGGTACTGGGATACATTTTGGGGGAAGTGAAGCCTGTACAAAAGGGCTAGGCTCCACTTGAACCAAGATGGAACCAGGCTGCTGGCACTTAAAGTCATGAAGGTCACAGAGCAGCTTTTAAAATAACGCCTGAGGGGTTGCTGGCAGGAACTGGGTGGTATCTGCTTTGGCTAGCAAAATCCCCTAAGGTGTGAGGGTGAACATGTTTTGGATAAACCAGAAGGGGTCAGAGTAGAGCCAGGAGTTGAGCAGAAGGAAACACAGGACAGCTTGTCAAATGGATCAAATGATGGTAAGGGGGATAGCACACACCAACATCAGGTGAGGGACCCAGTCTATAGGTATCATCATCATCATCATCATCATCATCATCATCATCATTACATTTATATCCCATTCTTCCTCCAAG
The DNA here is from genome assembly GCF_027244095.1 of Hemicordylus capensis. NCBI lineage: Eukaryota > Metazoa > Chordata > Lepidosauria > Squamata > Cordylidae > Hemicordylus > Hemicordylus capensis. The sequence goes on along the minus strand of NC_069659.1, from coordinate 266,502,916 downwards.
GAGCCCAGAGCGGTGTACTACATACTTAAGCTTCTCTTTCACAACAACCCTGTGAAGTAGGCTAGGCTGAGAGAGAAGTGACTGGCCCAGAATCACCCAGCTAGTATCATGGCTGAATAGGGATTTGAACTCAAGTCTCCCCAATCCTAGTCCAGCACTCTAACCACTACACCATGCTGGCATATACTAATGCCAGAAGCCTCCGAGCCAAGGTGGGTGAGCTGGAGTACTTGGTTACTAATAAAAACATAGATATAGTGGGTGTAACAGAAACCTGGTGGGTAGAATGGTGAGAATCAGTGGGACACAATTATTCCTGGATATAAACTCTATAGAAGGGACAGGGAGGGGAGGATTGGGGAGGGAGTGGCTGTATATCAAAGAAGCTTATTCCAATAAGCTAGAAATCCTAGGTGGACCGGAGTCCTCCACAGAATCATTATGGGTAACATTATGAGGACTGAAAGGAAATGTGTTATTAGCGATGTGCTATCGCCCTCCGGATCAAAGCGCTGAAAGTGACCTGGAGTTGGAGAAACAGATAAGGGAGGCGTCAAAGAGAGAGAGGGCAGTAATAAACGGTGACTTCAACTACCCACACATAGACTGGGTAAATTCATATTCAGTAGTGAAAGAGAGGCCAGATTTCTAGATGTGCTAAATTATGCCTTAGAACAGTTAGTCGCTGAAACAACCAGAGGGATGATGACCTTTGACGTAATCCTGAGTGGTGTCCAGGACCTGGTGTGAGATGTCAGAGTTGCAGAACCATTGGGTAGCAGTGACCATAGCGTGATCCAATTCAGCATATATGCGAGTGGAGAATTGTCAAGGAAGTCCAACACAGATGCGTTAGAGTTCAGGAGAGGAAACTTCTCAAAAATGAGATGACTGGTAAGAAGGAAGTTTGCTTCAAGGGAATGAACTTATTCCCTAAGAGCCAAGAGTTCTTTGCACCGAGCGCACACCCATGACTTCTGCCCCTCAAGGAGATAGTCATACATGTGACACTCTGTGCAATACACTGGGAAGCAGCCCCTCCCCTGCTGGCATTCTACCTTCATAATTAGTTTTATTGGCTATTTATAATATATGGGGTTTGAAGGTCAGGAGGGTCAAATCACTCCAGAAAGCATGGAACATTTCAAACCACAGTACTAGAAGCACAGCTGGAATGTATACCAAGAAGGAGGAAAGGTACCACCAAGTCCAGGAGGATACCAGCATGGCTAACAAGTAGAGTCAGGGAAGCTATAAAAGGGAAGAAGAAAAATGGAAGTCCTGACCAAATGAAGAGAACAGGAAAGAAGATAACCTCTGGCAAAAGAAATGCAAGGACACAATAAGGGATGCAAAGAGAGAGTTTGAGGAGCATATAGCTATAAGCGTCAAGGGGAATAACAAAAAACTTCTTTAAATATATCAGAAGTAGAAAACCTGTCCGGGAGGACTCTTAGATGATGTGGGTGTGAAAGGGATTATTAAGAATGATAAGAAGATTGCAGAGAAGCTGAATGATTTCTTTGCACCTGTCTTCACAGCGGAGGATACTGACCATATACCCTCTCTAGAATTTAGCTTTTCAGGTTTAGTGGCTGAGGAACTGGGCCAATTTGAGGTGACAAGGGAAGATGTTCTTAACTGTCTTGAAAAACTAAAAATTAACAAATCACCGGGGCCAGATGGCATCCACCCAAGAGTTCTGAAGGAACTCAAATGTGAAATTGCCGATCTCCTAGCAAAAATATTTAAGTTGACCCTACAATAAGGCTCTGTACCAGAGGACTGGAAAGTAGTTAATGTGACTCCGATTTTCAAAAAGGGATTCAGGGGGGAACCGGGAAATTACAGGCCTGTCAGCTTAACTTTGGTGTCAGGTAAATTGATGGAAAGAATACTTAAGGACAAAATTGTTAAGCATATAGAAGAAAAGGCCTTGTTGAAGGAGAATGAGCATGGCTTCTGCAAAGGAAAGTCTTGCCTCACTAACCTTTTGGAGTTCTTTGAGAGCGTCAACAGGCATGCAGTGAAAGGTGATCCGGTTGACATAGTACACTTGGATTTCCAAAACGCTTTTGATAAAGCTCCCCACCAAAGGCTCTTGAGTAAACGTAGCAGTCATGGAATAAGGGGACAGGTCCATGTGTGGACTGGTAACTGGTTGAAGGATAGGAAATAGAGTAGGAATCAATGGACAGTTTTCACAATGGAGGTAGCTAGAACTGGGGTCCCCCATGGATTGGTACTGGGACCAGCGCTCTTTAACTTGTTCATAAACCATCTAGAAGTTGGGGTGATCAAGTTGGGGTGACAAATTTGCAGATGACACTAAAATATTTAGGGTAATGAAATCCATAACGGATTGTGAGGAGCTCCAAAAAGATCTCTCCAAACTGGGTGAGTGGGCGACAAAATAGCAAATGCGGTTCAATGTAAGCAAGTGTAAAGTGATGCACATTGGAGCAGAAAACCACCAACTTCGCATATACACTGAAGGGATCAGAGCTGTCGGTGACTGACCAGGAGAGAGATCTTGGGGTCGTGGTGGACAGCTCATGGAAAGTGTCATCTCAATGCACTGCAGCTGTGAAAAAGGCTAATTCCATGCTAGGAATCATTGGGAAGGGGATTGAAAATAAAAATTCTAATATTATAATGCCCTTATACAAATCTATGGTGCGGCCACATCTGAAGTACTGCATATAGCTTTGGTCATCATATCTTAAGAATGATATTGTAGCACTGGAAAAGGTGCAGAAGAAGGCAACCAAAATAATTAGGGGCCTGGAGCACTTTCCTTATGAGGCTAGACTACAGCATCTGAGGCTCTTTACCTTGGAAAAGAGGCAACTAAGGGGAAACATGATCGAAGTGTATAAAATTATGCATGGAGTGGAGAGGGTGGACAGAAAGAATTTTTTCTCCCTCTCTCACAACACTAGAATCAGGAGTCAGCCCATGAAACTGAAGGTTGGGAAATTTAGGACTGACAAGAGGAAGTACTTTTTCACACAGTCTGTGGAATTCTTTGCCATGGGATGTGATGATCGCCACCAGCTTGGATGACTTTAAAAGGGGCTTAGACAGATTCATGGTGGACAGGTCTATCAATGGCTACTAGTCTGGTGGCTGTGGGCCATCTCCAGCCTCAGAGGCATGATGCCTCTCCATATCAGTTGGAGGGGAGCAACAGCAGGAGAGAGGGCATGCACATACCTCTTGCCTATGGGCTCCCCAGAGGCATCTGGTGGGCCACTGTGTGAAACAGGATACTGGACTAGATGGGCCTTGTGCCTAATCCAGCAGGGCTGTTCAGCCCTGCTGGATTAGGCACAAGGCCCATCTAGTCCAGTATCCTGTTTCACACATAAGATCTTTGATTCTTATGTTCCATCTTGCCAGGACCAGCCTTTTTCCCCATAATCTGCCCTTCCTCCAAGCAGCTCCTGTGTGTTTGTGTGTGTGTGTACGTACGTATGTGGTTCTTCCCCCTCCTCCCAATTTATCTTCAGAACAACCATGTGAGATTAGAAAGAGAGCAAGATCAGCTTGTGAGCTTCCTGGTTCACTGGGATTTTGAACCCAAGACAACTTAGTCATTGTTTGACACCAAGTATGACTCTACACCAGCTTTCAGGTCAGTCTCTCTAAACCAGGAAGTTTTTTATACCTGTCTTTTAGTTCACATTTCCTCTGGAATGGAGATGTGCATTCACATATTGGCCAAATTTACCCCAAAGTCCCTGTGAGCTATCAGGGAGCACTTCATACACAATTTGGGTTTTTAATCGTGCGTTAGAGTGTAGCCCGATTTATATCCAGGTTAAAAAAAATCAACTTTCTGTGTCAGGTTTTTTGGGCAACTTTGAACTCTCAGTAAAGCCTTGCAGAAAATCTGCAGAAAAGCCTGCTGTCTGGGAAAGCTCCTGGTGACTTTCAGAGGAGTGGGGAGTGGTGCATTGCAAAGGGGAGTTTGGAGAGAATACAGTACACACAAGTGCATTATGCCTTTGTGGCAGCTGGACAAACACCTACCAAGGTCATAGAGGCAGGAGGAAAACTCAGATTTCTTGATTGCTAAGCCCTCCGTGATAAATACAAAGCAGTTTCTCTCACAAGGTTATGGGAATGACCTACATATAACAGCACATGCAAAGGCAGCAGTAAACATTTTTAGCCTTCACGTGATAGTGATCAGCAATCTCAGAGTGAATGGCTGTTTTTTTAATCTTTCTGATTACTCCTTTTGAGAATGATAAACGTTTCATTAAAAGCATGGTATTTATGCAGAAAATATTCTAAAAGTAGCAGCTGATATAAAAAGCTGCCATGGATGCCCCAGCCACAGAAGGAGTCACAGCTGATTATACTCTTTATTTTAAAATGACTAATGTAATTCCACTTTGTTGTACTTGAATATGTCTTTCCCAAAGAAAGATGTCTTACACATAGCCAAGCTAAGGTTTCTGGGATAATTTGTGGGGCCCAAAGGCACTGGAATATCCCAAACCTTTGCAAAACAGATAGTGTACACACAATAGTGTAGAAGAGGTATTCACAACCTTGGTTACATATGGTTACATCCATGAACACATGTAGTATCTGGCCCTTGAACAAGGTGATCTACAGAAATCTGACTCACTACCATCACAACTGATTGAAAGATGATCTAATTAAAAAAATGTAAGAGGAAAAAGCATTTAAGGAGACGAGTCCTGATCAGAATTAGAGATCAGAATTAGAGATCAGAATTAGAACCCAAGACCTTTCCTTGGACTATTGTAATATCCTCTATTGTACATTTCAACCTCATTTTAGCACCTCCTGCATTTCCAAGGTTCTTAGCGCTATTTGAATCTTGATAGTATACTTTTCTCTAGCATTAAAAATGAAAAGGCGGCAGCACTCTTGTTGCCCCACTGGCCCATTGCCAGCATCTGACAGTTTCCATGGGCCTTAGGAGAGCACTAAAAGGAATTATGCTACATGTGACTTTGGGCATAAAGGTGGTTGATCCAGAGAAATTGGGACATAAAAGATGTAGAATAAGCGGGAGGTCCACTTGGACCACCAGTGGAATGCTACTATTCTCAGTGTTGATGCTGTAGCAGTTTCCTGAATTGAGCATCGGGTTAGCCTAGAGCAGGGTTCTCAACCTGTGGTCCTCCAGATGCTGCTAAACAACATTTTAAAAAACATGTATCTTCCTCACGCTCTTCCTCTGTGGAATCCATAGTTATGTTTATCCTCACAACAACCCTGTGAGCCAGGTGAGGCTGAAAGATTAAATGACTGGCCCAGAGTCACTCAGTGAAGCTATTCTCAAGACCAGGGGAAATCGGGCTAAGGGAGCCTAGCCTGATTTCCCCTGGTTGTCTGCTGCCACGGGAGCCACGCGGCTCCCGGCAGCAAACCGCAAAAACCACCCCTCCCCTTAAATGAGGTTAGCAGAGCGAGCGCTCCACTAACCCTGTTTTGTTGATCGTGTGCTGCTGCAGCAAGGACATATGAGGAGACCCCTGTCGGGAGGCTGAAACAGGCCTCCCAGCCCCAGAGGTCTCTCCAGAATGCCCCGTGCACTTGTGCAGGGCATCCTGGAACTTCCGGGGACCGGCCGGCCCCCGATCCCCCTGCTGGCTCCATGATGGAGCCGGCAGTCGTGTGGGTGGCCAATCTGGCCGCCCAGGGACGGCTCCCTCCCATGTTGGGGGAGAGCGGGTTAAGCTCTCCCTGCACTACCCAGAACAGCGCTTCACACCAATCGTGTGAAGCGCCTCAGTGAGTTTCATGGCTGAGCAGGTATTTGAACTCAGGTCTCCCTGGTCCTAGTCCAGCTCTCTAACCACTACATCACACTGGCTCTTACAGTTTATTGTGGCTGGGGATGACAGCAGTTGTAGTTCAGCAACATCTGGAAGACCACAGGTTGGGAACCTCTGGCCTAGAAGATCTCCAAGGCCCTTTCCAACTCCAAAATGCTATGATTCTATGCCTTATTCCAAAGGTATGAAGCCTCACAGTTATGATAACTGAAATAGTATGACCCTGGATCTATCTTTTCTGCACTTGTACAAATTATTACAAATAAAATATGTAATATTAAATACGACTCTAATTCCTATTCATTGTTCACATAATCCAATAAATAGTTTCTTATGCAGACTTCTATAATAAGTCAATGGAAACTACACCTGGAGGTCTGTATTATGCACTTAAATTTAATTCTTATTTTGGGCACTGCAACATCTGTCTACATTTATTAATATAAATTGCCATAAAATCTGTTTATTGAGGCTGGCATTTTTGGCCAATGTTAAGCTTTTAGGTCTGCAATCCTATGTTCATTTACCTGAGAGTAAGACATAATGAATTTGGCAGGTATTTGGATGAAGGATTGTTACGCACAGGTGGGACATTTTAACATAGCTACTGTTTATGCATCTGAATCCTATGCGATTTACTCAGAAATAAAATGCCCCCAATCTCAATGGGAGTTATTGCCAAGTGTTCACAAGATTATGGCCTGAGTTTGAATGTATGTGTTTGTTATATAAACACACATACATATACACAGACACACACATTTATAATAGTGTTAAAATGGGACATTCTTTGACTCTGAGGAAGAAGTCAAATTAAAAATATATAGTATTTTTGTCCTTCTCTCATAATATAATCATTATTAACAATGACACCAGAAACATGCAAATATTTGGAATATTCATTTCCAGGAATGTTACTTAGAAATTATTTTTTGCAGTATACCATTAAAATCAGCATTGCTGGGGATGAAATATGTGTATAAAAAGGAACACTAGAAAAAGGAAAAGATGTTTGATTAGATTGTCTTAACGTTTGCAGGTTTAAATAATATTGTGCTGGTGGAGATATTTGCACTGATTAGGCCATCTATCTCATTGTCACCCAGGAGCCAAGAGTAGTGTAAATGCTTAATAAAGGAGGTGTAATAATGCTTCTGCTTTTGGCAGTCCTTCCTCTGCTTGGTGAAAGATGTGGTGCCAGCTCTCAGCAGACCTTAAAGAACTCAGGCAGGATTTCTCTGCCAAGAAATGAAAAACACACATTGGCTTTTTATTTATGGATTGTTGTCCTAGCCCGTAGCTCTTCTGTAACAAGAGTGATTTATAGCTGAAGGTGCTGATGCCAATATTTACTAGATCAACAAAACCTCTAGAATGCAATAGGTTTCAAAGAAAAATAACTCAAGAGAGTGAATGGCACCATCTCCTGAGACAGAGTTCAAACATAGCTACACATTTGCTTGAGAAGCACCAATAACCATAAAAGCTTTCCATGTCTCTCTCCGGGCCTACCCCCACCATACCACTTGAGCTGTGGCAATTTGTAAGGGAGGGACTACCTTGAAATATGCTGATTTTATTCTGCTCCACAAGTAAAATTGCTCCCCTGCTGAATGATTTTTTCAACTAGGGATTTTCAGATAAGTGCACTCTCCTCAATATGGATTAATTAGCTGCTTTTAAAGAGTCTTTAACATGGTATTTGCAACCTAATCCCATGGATCATCATTAGCTGCATGGCATCAGCAGTGACTTGTAACACTGTATCACTATAGTGCCATATTTTTTTCTAGCACGAAGAGGTGGGTTGGTTGGCTGCTATTCTCTGCTTACCGAGATCCCTTGACTTAGAGCAGGGCTGCACAACTTCGGCCCTCCAGCTGTTTTTCAACTACAACGCCCATCATCCCTAGCCAAAGTGGCCATCAGTCAGGGATGATGACAGCTGTAGTTCAGCATCTGCAGAAGGGCTGAAATTGTGCCGTTGACAATCAGCACACCAACACATTTCCTACTGTTAGACAGTGGAGTTTATTTCCTGAACCAATTTTCAATAGACATATGGTCAGTTATAGCTAGACGAGTATTTCTTTGTGGCCAATCACAGTAGCAAAATGGGTGCCCCTCAAGAAAGCACTACATGGTCCCAGTTCAGCCCCGAAGAGGCAGGGAAAGTACAAAAAACCAAAATCATGCAGCAAAATCACCCAGCATTTATACCCCTTGATTACATAACAACTGACCATAATTAATCATCTTGTCTATAACTGAACAGAATGATGCCTTAGTCTATGCTTTTTGACATCTTTCCAACTGGTTCTGTTGTTAGTTCTGTAATTTCTGGCATCCTTCTAATACCGGGCACCCCAAATTAAAAATTCAGATTATTTTGTACATGCACAGGTTTGTAAGAGTGTATATTCTGCCTGCAGTTTTATCTTGGCCTGCAATTTAAACACATCCCAAGCCTTGGTGCAGTGTATTATCTCCTTGCTTCTATGGGATTATAGAAGCAAGGGACATCTATGGAGTTCTATGGGACAAGATGCAGTTCTATCATCTATCTAGTTCTCTAGTTTGACTAATAGTGGCCTAGGATTGTGTGGCTAGCTTATGGAATGGCTGGCTCACCACTCCCCAAGTTATTATGCTTACACTGGCATCTGGGGTTCCTCTGGGCAAGAAAGACACATATAACCAGAGGGAACCAGCTTCTCTCTGCCATACTGTTGTCTGGGTGGTATTAATGGTATTGTTATAGGGAAGCAGGGCTTATTTAGAGTCTAAGGGCCAAATGACGTGTTATGTTAAATACATCACTGGGAATGACACATTTCACTTTCTTTTAGTAAACAGCAGTTGTGGGAAGGGTGATGCAAGTATGGAGGGAGCTTTATTTCTTTGCCCCTGCCATGGTCCTAATCTAGATTGCCCCCACAGCACTGTTAAAACTTCACCTGGTGATGCCTGCATACCACGTTACTGTGAAAGGCACAGGCAAATCCTAGATTGAGTATCTTTTTTTCCTGATCAGCTGGCAGCTCTTACACTAGTATCCCTGCAAATAAACATATAAGTACATAAATGAACGAATAAATAAATAAATAAATAAATTCAGAACACAGTAAAAACAATGGCAACACACAGTTATACGCTCTAATATGCAGAGGACTAGTAAACTGCTACAGAGTTCAATAAGAATGCTACTGTACTCCCTGAAGGAAAAATGTGCACTTTAACTTTACTTTTTTTGCAGATTACTTATATATATGCACAATATTTACACACTGTCTAAAATTGAGAGGTGAACTAGTTCAGATGTGGCATGGGGAAAGAAACCTCGCATGTAGCTAAATGATAATTTCAGCACAGTTTGGAGAAATATAGTGCATTTTTATTTAAATACCTTTCCGTAAATATGCTTATGCAAATACAACAAAGACAAGCTTAATGGTCAGTATTTCAGTTTTTGCTAATGAATACGCGGTGGGGGGCGGGGAGTTCAGGGAAAAAGGAGTTCAGAGAAAAATGGAAGGAGTTCAGAGAAAAAAAAATGTCCAGATGTACTTATTAAGTGGAAAGCTAGGCAGTTGTAGAATGACACTTAAAATGTTTTGTCTTTGAACAGATGATGAGGCCTTTATTTCTAGTAACCGAAGAGTTAACTTCCATTTGTGTTCTCTCTCGCTCATATACTCACACACAGTCCTTCACAGGGGTGTTCAAAGTAGAATAATGAGCTCTGCAAGAGGCTCCAGGTAATAGTCTCCTGGTGAAGGGCATTGCTGGACAAAGTGACTCAGCCTCTCAGTTTACCAAATGGTTTGTTATTTCTTGTGAAAAATACTGCTGACTATTGAGATGGCTTTGAATGTACTTTGTAGCATAAGTTCTGGAGGACAATGGACACTTAGGAGCATTATTCTTGTATGGGCCAGCTGCCAAAACCTGAAAAAGGCAAGGAAGGTACTAGTAACATCATCTACGTTTGGTAGCAATGCATAGCCATGGTCCTCCATTACTGAACTGCAGTTTTTGTGTACTTGTACACACATTATTCTATAAGAGATTAAAAATGATCCTACACAGAGATAAAGCATATTCAAGGGCAATCCAGGGGTGGAAAGATGATTATGTTGCTCCATAAATGTGTTGAGAGTGAATGTAACAATGAGGCAATTCACATGACCGCCAAAAAGTGGGCCAAGGGAGCCTAGCCTGCTTTTTGGCGGTCGTGTGCTGCCACAGGAGCTGAACAGCTCCTGGCAGCAAACTGCCCAAACCATACCTCCCCTTAGTGCTGGTTAGCGGAGTGAGAGCTCCACTAACCAGGGTTACTGGATCGTGTGCTGCTGCGGCACGGCTCCGCACCGCAGCAACTCACGAGGAGACCCCACGACTGGGAGGCTAAAAAGCAGCCTCCTGGCTTGGGGGTCTCTCCAGCGTGCCCTGCGTACTCACGCAGGGCATGCTGGAACTACCGGGGGCCACGTGGCCCCCAAACTCCCAAGCGCACTGATGGAGCCGACAGTCATGTGGGCAGCTGCTGCGGCCGCCCAGGGATGGCTAACTGATCGTCTGCGGGGAGAGTGGGCTTCACACAACCCCATCCAGGCTCTTCTCACTGATCGTGAGAAGAGCTCAATATCTTGCAGCCATTTTACTAAAGTTACCTACTAGCGAAATTGGTTCCATAGGCTGTTCAGTTGGTTCCACACAGGGCTGAATTTTGTGTAACTGGAAAGTATGCTAGCAAGATAAAGCAGGAAAAGCAACATCATTATAAAGTTACTTATGAGAATCTGCAAGCTTTCAGACTTCATAGAATTATTTAGTAGGACTGTTCAATTTCTTACTGTATTTGCTCTTGTGCTTTAAAAGAAACCAGATATATAGAAATGTAGCAAGAGAAGCTTTTCATGGCATTTATTTATTTAACTTTCATCTTATATTATATCCTGAGTGACTTTCCACTATAGTTCCCAAGGCAGCTCACAAGCACAACCATCAAATGCTAAAACAAACAACAAAACCACAGCCAAAATAGCAGCAAGATTAAGTTAGTTAATCTCATTAAAGATTTTTGAATGTCCAGGTAAATGTTTCTATTTTTACCTGGTGCCTAAAAACCATCAAAGTAGGTCCAGGTCAAATAGATATGGGGAGCAAATTTCAAAAATGAGATGCCACTACCAAGAAAGTGCCATCCCAAGTAAATACCACCTCATGAGAGCACTCCAGTTATGAGTTTAACCACCGAGAAGGCCCAATATACAGAATCCTGTAAATACAATAATATAAACCATGGTTTAGATTATTGTGAATAACCCACAGCAAGCCTTAGACTCACATAATCCCCTTACTCTTCTGTGCACACAAGGGGAAGAGACAGAAAGCGTCAACTTTCAGTTTGAATACTCCAGTTTCCCATTATGCCTGAACTTGGGAAACCATAATTTATTTAGGGTTGCCAGGTCCTGATAGTGGAAATAAGTCAATAGCCATCACCAAAAAAGTGGAAATAGAGGATGCTTTTCACCAGAAAAGTCTTCAAAATTTCTCCACTTTACATAAAATTTGCAATGTTTTGCATATGTTTATTGGTATTATTTATGATAAAAATTGGAGAACTTGAGAAGAAATACAGCTTACCACCTTGAAGGTGATGACCAGGTGAGCTGTATGTTTGCTCAGTCTGCTGTCTAGGTGTAGAGTTCTCAAGGCCCTTGCTTCTTAACCATAAATTCATCTCTTGGTTAGGTTTACCACACACACAGTCCTCTGTCCTCTTCCCCTATGGGTCACCCAGCCTGCTCTCTCCAGCCAGGCCAATAACTTCACCTCTTGGCTTGAGGAGGGGCAGCTGGTTAGCTACAAAGCCAGCCCCTTTGCATGCTGGCACAGTGGTGCATGCATGGTCTCCTACTCACTTGCAGTTCTTTGCAACTATCAACATTTATAGACTGCTTTTTAACAGAAGGTTTCACAGTAGTTTTCAAAGAAAAATAAATAATAAGATGCTCCCTTGTCCCCAAAGGGCTCACAATCCAAAAAAGAAACACAAGGTAACACCAGCATCAGTCCCTGAATGGATGCTGTGCTGAGGTTGGATAAGGCTAGTTGCTCTCCATAATAAATAGAAGCAATTCACCACTTTAAAAGGAGCCTTTTAAAGGAAGAGAAGCTGCTCATGAGAGCCAAGTGTTGTGAGCAAACAAAATGTTCCAGCTGCTCCCCAGAACTTCAGACAGAACAACAAATGCCCCCCTCCCAAGTTGTTTGGTCCCCCAAATAGTTTCTATTCCTCCTCATGCAAAAAAAAGTCACTTGATCCCCCAAATAGTCAAATTCCCTCTATAAGTTCCCTAGTTGTCAACTCTACATTTGTTCCAGCTATGGTTAGTAGATAAACCAGCATCCAAACCCATGGTTTTATTGTACTGTGTTTTGAACCAACTGAAGTTAGAATAAATAAACCAGAGTTTCCTAAACTCAGACATAATGGGGAAATACAGGATTCCCTCGTAAAAAAAACCTGCAAGTGGATACATGTACTAAATAAAGAAATACCCAAATCAGATTCAATTGTATCGAAGTTGACACCTTTATATTGACAGAATCCATGTGCCTTTTAAATAAGTGAACAGTATGTAGAAGTTGATCAATGAAGCTTTTGCCATCATCACACCCCAGTCATGCTCCTGTAACGTTAAGCAGCAAACAACCAGAAGCACAGAAATTTGGCAGGCGATGCTTTTCGTGCATATACAGATATGGGGAAAGCTTTATTTGCGTTATTTCTGCATTTTAGGCTGCTGCTAAAGGCTCAGGACAGGGTCAGTTTTTTTTAAAAAAACCTCACCCTAGCTGTCACGGAGGCATTTCTCAAACACCTGTTCTCTGAAACATAGTGAAGCTCTCCTCACAATCAGTGAGAAGAGCTGCCAGGGTTAACTGCGGGGAAGGAGGGTTCACTTTACCTTCCCTGTAGATGATCCGAGGGGGTTCCCTGCGCGGGTGGATCGGAGGCACAGATGAGTGGCAGCTCTCCTTCCACCTGCCTGTGACTTGCCTGGAAGCTCCAGGGGTCAGGTGAAGGGAAGCGCCACTGTGCAGCACCCCACCCCCTGGAGCCCCAGTAATGCACTGTGCGAGTGCGCGGTGTGCCACCTTATTGGGGTCCCAGTGCACATAATATAACCACCTTGCTAAGCTAAGCAGGTCTAAGTCTGGAGCTCAGTGTCTCAATGGGTGTCTGCCTGGGAACTCCATGCATGATGTTCAGAGTTCCATCATGATATAAAGGTGACACAGATATGTAAAAAAAAAAAAGAGAGAGAGAGAGAGAGAGAGACAAGCTTAGAACAGGGACTCATAAGAATATCTTGGCAAGCATTTTGTTTCCCACATGGCTGGCTCTGGGAAGCAAAAAGCAGGAGATGAAGGGCTCACACCCTTTCTCCTCTGCAATTGGTATTCGGAGGCATACTGCCTTTGAACCTGGAGACAGCACATAACCATCAAGACTAGTAGTCATTGACATACCTGTCCTCCATGAACCTGTCTAATCCCCTTTTAAAACTATTTAAGCTACTGGCCATCACCACATTTTGTGACTGCAAATGCTACAGAATAGTTAGAGGCTGTGTGAAGCAGTACTTCCTTTTATCCCTCCTAAATCTCCTGCCAGTTTTATTGCATGATCTTGAGCTCTAGCACTGAGAGGGAGAAAACATTTCTCTCTGTCCACGTTCTCCACACCATAATTTTATGAAGCTCTATCAAATTCCCTCTTTTCTAAATGAAATAGCCCCATATATATCCTTTACAAGAAGGAAGGTTCTTCAGGCCATCTATCATTTTGGTTGTCCTTTTCTGCACTATTTATTATAGTACATATCATTTTGTAACATATTTTAAAATCACTATTAACCATAGTGCATATTTATCACTATTTACCATAGTGCATAGTGACCTATTTATCATAATCCCCAGATCTATTTTCTGATTAGTCAGCAGCTCAGATCCCAAACATGTTTTTTTTGTCCCAAAGTGCATCACTGTACACATTTTATACTCAACCATATTTGCTGTTCTGTTGTCCATTCACGCAGCTTGGAGAAATCCTTTTGAAGTTCTTCACAATTCATTTTGGTCTTCACCACCTAAATAGTTTGGCATCATCTGCAAACTGTTAACTGTAGAAGATCATTAATGAACACTTTTTCTGGGAAAAAACTAGTCCCAATACAGATCCTTGGGGGAAATCCCACTTTTTACTTACTTCATGGTTAAATTGACCATTTATTTCTACACTCGTTCTTCAACGAGTTATCAGTTCATAAGACGGCCTGCTGTGTTTACTCAAGAGCCCTTGGTGAGGGACTATCAGAAGCTTTTTGAAAGTCAAAGTATACAATGTAAACAGGATCATCTCTAGCCACATCTTTATTGTACTTTCAAATAACTCTAAATGGAGAGGCAAAACTTGCAGAAGCCAGACTGGTCCTCCTTCAGCAAAGCTTGCGCTCCTATATGATGGATAACGTTATGCTTTCCACCAGTTTATCAGAACATAGTAGACAGCCTCCTTTGTGACTGGACACTTTGTGTTCTTAGGAACCTTTATGCTATTTAATTTCTTTCTTTTTGCATTGCAGTTTGGGGAATACCGTAATGCACTCAAAAGGAAACATATTACGTGCTGAACTTCTGCCTGTTGCACTGTATTAAAGTTACAGCAGGCCTGCCAGAAGAAGTGGCAACTCCACCCATATATCTTATCTAATTAGTGCTAAAGGTAATTTCAATTGGAGCAGGAATTATTAGCAGGAAGATTAGTACTTCTTCTAGATATCCCACAGGAAATGTGCTTCAAAGTGGTATTCAATTGTTGTCAAGACCTGAGGCTGATGCTAATTCTTTGTGCTTTTCCCCTCAGATAAAATATGAAGTTAGGCGTGGATATTTTTCTGGGTATTAAAAATGTTAAGATAAAAAAAATTCCCTAGAAAGCTTCAGAAGTACAATTCATAGCTATAACTTAAATGCCTTGGAATCCTTTAACAAATCACTTTCATCAGCTTGATTGCCCATTGAGAAACAGTACCTAAGAATGTTGCCTTTACAAGCTAGAATTTTACATTAAAGCATAGTGTTTCTAAAGGATCTTAAAAGAAGGATTATGGAACTATTTTTGCAACAGAAAAACTATAAGCGAGCTGTTCTTAATGCATTTAATTATTTCTAAAATGGAGAAAGCTGCCTCCCTCTCAAGTAATTAAAGTGAGAAAGGTAATAAGGTAGTTAAGTACTTGGTTAAAGAGATTGGGATATATGATCTCAGAAAACTATCAAAGGTTCATCACCATCACTGTCTCTCTCAGCAAGATCGTCCTCTTTCGTGAGGATCTAACAAGAAGGTCTTATTGTTGGTGGTATTCACCTCCTGACTGGTAAATCTGTCTCCCCAACGCCATATGTTTGTCTCCAAACCAACAGTGGGAATATTGGGAGCTGGATGAAAGTCAAGCTAACAAAGGTTTTTTTTTTGTCAAGGAAGAATGGAATGTTACTGAGTATTCTTAAGGACAATAAATATGAGTAACTCTGAAGTCATATCACAGCTAATGTATGCTTATTTGCAAATATGAGTGTGCATTTATTTGCAAATGTTCCAAAACAGAAAGAACTAGCCAACCCTGCACAGAGCATCTGTGCGCTCTCTAGGGCCGGCTGTTCCCCTCTCACACTCCTGCCCTCCTCCGCTTCCGTTCCTCCCCTCCCTCCCCACCACCACCTGCACAGAGCATCTCTGAGCAGGCGGCCAAAAAGGGCTCCGCCGCTGCCGTTCCTCCTCCCAGGCAGCGAACAGGGAAGCCCCACCGCCCGTTTCCTTTCCACCCCAGCCTCCAACGGGCACCACACATTCAGCCCCACTCCCCGCCCCCAAGCCCTCCCTCCCCAGCTTCTGCCCCAGTCTCCGGTCCCGACGCTCTCCCACTCCCTGCCCACGGTTTCTGCCACCGTCTCCTGATGCCTGCCTCCTCACTGTGGCTGCCCACCACCGCTTTACCTGCACCCGCCTCCTCCTCTGCACCTCCTCCTCACAGCAGCCATTGCCGGCTGCTGCCGCCGCCTCCGGGAGCGCTGCCTCTAACTTTCCGCTGCGGGTGGGCCTGCCACCTCTGCCTCTGCCTCCCCAACACGGCCAGGCCCACCACCTCTGCCTCCCCAACGCGGCTGGGCCTGCTGCCGCCGCCTCGCCACCATTAGCTTTCAGTCTGGCAAACATCAGCCAACCGGCACCCAGCCAATCAGGTGCCTCCCTCGCCGGCACGCATAGCCTTGCCACATCTCCATGCATGGCTGGTGGCTGGCTAAGAGAATTAAGTATAATGATAACTGCTAGATTTTATATTTTCTAAACACAGGGGAACAACCAATATTGTTTCTTGTTCCTGTCTAGTTCCTGTGTTTAGTGTCTAGTACCTGAAACAGATCAGCTTTAGCCTACATAACTCCTCCTATACTCTCCATCTTTAAGATTTTTACAAACTGCAGATTTTAGGGCTCTGCCACCGTGTCCAGCTTCTGCCTCCCTACTTTTGCTTTGTGATTCAGTCAGAGGAGGTATTTTGGAAACCTCAAGAGCTTGGTGTTCATAACCTTGTTAGTCCTAAAACAAGTATTACTTGTTTGTAGCTTGATTTCCACCCACCCCACCCAATGGACCAATATGGCTAGCTATGATTTTTGGAAGTTTGTTTCCAGTGCCTGAAAACACAGTCTGGCTTGCACATGCTCAGTGAGCTAACTGATAACACAGCTGGAAGCCTGGCAACCTTCTATACAATGTCTATGACTATTGTTAGATCCTGAATCTCTCCTCTTCTGGAAATATTAATTTGTAAGTCTTATTATCTAGGACCCCATAGAGAGAAACCAGCTGTTACAGCTGTTAGATGCATTATTTTTTCCAAATCTTGCAGTTACATGGACCACAATTCTATTCTTACTAACTGCAAAATAAAATGTAAAGGCTTTCACTACAACACCAGTTTTATATCTGAATACTTGAACAGAATGCAATAGCTCTGAGCAGAAAGATCCACACATATGATACAATTTGGATGTTGCTTTTGCCAAAGTGGGCAAGGCTACCACAGCTGCCATAAGTCAGTCCACTTTTGGCGGAAGCTACAGTCATGACACAATTCCATCACATGCCAGAGTGGGTTGCTCTATAACAGTGGCTGCCCTCAACCATAAATTGTTCCTTCCCCAGCATTTCAGAAATTGACATCCCTCCATGTACAGTGGCTTGAAGCCTTTCATACAGGGAAGGCTATAAACAAAGTAAATACATTGCAATCTTTGTGTATTGCCATTTGTCATCAGGGAAGCATTCACCACAAATTACAGAAAAACTACACATCAGTGGAACCATTAAGGCTGCAAATTGAAGTTTTGAACCTTGCTGATAGGCAACCAGAGGAACTGTGGAATGAAATCAAAGAAGTTGTTAAGGACAAATGTGAAAAGCAACTACCAAAGACCAAGAAACAGAAGAAAGCAAAATGGATGTCAGAACAGATGGTGGAAATTGCCCAGAAGAGGAGAGAAGCCAAAGTCAAGAAAGATAAAGAGCTCATGAAGGAACGTAAGAGGGAATTTCAGAAAGCTGTTAGAAGAGACAAGGAGCAGTACTACAATGACATCTGTAAAGACCTTGAGGATGGAAATAGACATGGAAAAACAAGGAAAGTTTTCCAAAAGATTTCTGAACTCAGAAGGAGGTTCCAACCTTGAATTGGTATTTTAAGGGATGCCAGAGGACAGATAGTAACTGATTCAGAGAAGATCAAACAGATAGAAGGAGTATACTGAAAACCTGTACAGCAGATCTGGACTTCAACATCCAAGATACTCTAAGATATTCCCTACTTGCAAGAAGCTCTTGTACAGGAAGATGGTTAGATCAGCACTCCAGTCATTACCAAGTCGGAAGGCTACAGGAATTGATGGAATAGTTTCAGAAATATGGCAAGCAACAGAAGAAGAATCAGTCAAGGCTCTAACCAAACTATGCCAGCAAATCTGGAGAATGACACAGTGGCCAACAGATTGGAAGAGGTCAGTCTACATACCCATACCAAAGAAAGGAGACTTAATAGATTGTGCAAACCACTACACTATATCCTTAATTTCACATGCTAGCAAAATAATGCTCAGGATCATCCAACGCAGATTAGAGCCCTATGGGGAAAGGGAAATGCTGGACATTCAAGCTGGTTTCAGAAAAGGCCGAGGAACTCTGGATAAATGAGAAAGCCAACGAATACCAAAAAGAAGTCAAGATGTGCTTTATTGACTACAGAAAAGCCTTTGATTGCATTGACCATTTCAAGTTGTGGAATATCCTTAGGAAAATGGGTGTCCCAGAACATCTCATTGTTCTCATGAGAAACTTATACACAGGACAGGAAGCCACAGTCCAGAAAGAACATAGTGAAACAGACTGGTTCCAGATAGGCAAAAGAGTAAGACAAGGCTGTATACTTTCTCCTTATTTATTCAACTTATATGCTGAACATATACTGAGAGAAGCTGGACTGGAAGAAGATAAGCGCGGTTTTAAAGTTGGAGTTAGAAAGGTTGCAATGAAGGCCTTGGAAAGGATATTTAGATGCCATGACGTGTCTACACATACAAAAATTTGAATTGTTCGGACAATGGTTTCCCCCATGACACTCTATGGATGCAAAAGCTGGACTTTGAAGAAGCAAGATAGAAAAAACATTGACACTTTTGAATTTTGGTGCTGGAGAAGACTTTTGAGGATACCATGGACAGCCAGGAAAACAAACAAATGGATCATAGAACAAATCAATCCAGAATTTTCACTTGAGGCACAAATGACCAGGCTCAAACTATCATACTTTGGACACATTATGCAAAGACCCAGCTCCCTTGAGAAGTCCCTAATGCTGGGAAAAGTTGAAGAAAAGAAAAGAAGAGGATGACCAGCAGCAAGGTAGATGGACTTTATTACGACAGCAATGAATGCACCTCCGAGAGACCTTAAAGGCCAAGTTGAAAACTGATCATCCTGGAGAGAATCTATCTACTATGTGGTCGCTAAGAGTCAACACCGACTTGCTGGCACTTAATCAATCAATCGATCAGTATTTTAATGATACTATATTAGGTACTGAAAACTGAATTTTGCATTTAATCCTTTTTTAAATTTATTTTTAAAACTTGTTTTCGAATATGAGATATATTTTTGAGGGATTTCTGTCAAAGGTGAAAGTATTTACTATGTTGATGTTAAAAATAGCATTGCCTATTTTGTTTCTATTGTGTTATGCTGAAAAATATCAAATAAAGTTCCGAAAGAAGAAATGCCTCCCGTCTTGCCTCTGTTGCTTGGAACTCCCTCCCTGAACATCTCCATGGTGCCATTAGTGTCTCCATTGCCAAAGCCTCTTGAAAAGCCACTTTTTCTGTGAAGCCTTTGGCTCAATTGTGTAATCCCTGCTTTGGACCTGCCTGCCTACAGAAACTAAGTTAAAAAACAGGTTACAGTATTCACATGTGTTCCTTCTGTTATCCTTGCCTTTCTCTTTCCTATTCTTCTCTCTGTTTTCTTCCTCTATGTCAACAGTGGTAAGCTCCCTGGGACAGCAACTTTGCATTTTCGCTTCTGTTACTCTGTAATGCATCATATATATCAGTGTTGGGACACTACTACTACTAAATTATAACTTTAAACTTCTTCAATTAGCTGACCTTTCATATACAACCTGCCATAGTTAAGGCTGAAAAAACTACTTCCTAACCATTACAATTTAAAACCAAAGGCAATCAGAGAGTGGAAAGGTTATTGGAGGGAGATGAAGTAAGTGATAAATGGCTTTCCTTCAGCAGTGCTACTTGCGTTTCATCAGCCCACACATTTCCTGTCTGCCAGCAACTGCCAATAAATTGCAAAATGCAAAATCCCTTCTAGAGCTGACACAACCACGGAATCCCTGTCTAGCTGTGAATTCAAGGACAATGTAGTGCAGCAGACCAGATTCAGAGCTATTTGGTGCTGGCAGGGGGAATAGCACCAGATTAGATTACTGAAGGTCAAAACAAGCTCTGCCCTTAGATGTGTGTGCATGACATGCATTGAAATGCATAGGATCAGGATGCTAATTTGGTAGAGTTCAGATATTGATCACAACTTTGCCTATGAGATAAAGAACTATAAGAGTCCTCTGAAAATAACTACCAGTTATTTAGGCATGGGTGTTTACTCTTCAGATCTGTCCCAGTGAAAGCAGGAAAATACCCTCCACCTGTCCTTGCTCAGCACAGATCATCTGGACAATCCTATATTCTGATGAGGTCAGTATTGTAGCCAAGCAAAGCAAGCATCTACGCATGATTTGTATAGCACAGTCCTGTACACAAAACAGGAAAGAGGGTGGTGGATGACACCTGTCAAAAGAAAGAGGGGGGTATTGGAGTGCCAGGGCAGAGGCCTGGCATGCAGAACCCCAGTCTGGTGTTGGGGCTCCCAATTGTAAGGCACACTGCACACCTGCCACATGCTGATGGATGGGTATCACAAGGCTAGTCCACATGCAGGATGTGTTACCATCTCTGTACCATGGTGAGTCGGCACATGGGATTATGGGGGGAAAGGAGTTTGAGGGAGGGGGAGAGAAGGAATGGGGACTACAAGGCCCTGTGCTGAAAGAAGGCCCCCCTCTGAAGCAGCCATGGTGGGGAGGGCTGCATCTTGGCACCCATACAAGCTGCCTGTGGTATTGCTGGGCTTGTTTCCGGCCATGATGGCCACAGCCTCGCCCCTGACTGAGTCTCTGGTACCTCCTGGGCCTCAAACATGGCAGTGAGGACCGGCATGCATGCAAGATCTGTCCTGAAGCCCCAGAGCTCCTGCTTTACATGGCCAATGCAATGCTTTTGCCACTTGCTGCTCCTGGATAGTCAGCCTGGCTAGCTGTCCATCTTTTCCCCCCTGCAGGCCCTCCATGGTAACCTTTAGTGTCTGCAGCTGCTCTTGCAGGCCAGAAAGTCTGTCTGGATGATTGCCAGATGGCTAATCCTCCCAGGTGGGGATTGACTGCAGTGCCTAGGTCCCCTTGCTGTTGTGATACCTGTTTCACTTCCTTGCCCATGCATCCCGGGGTAACCCCATGCAGTGAAAGGAACACTAACACACCTTAGTTCACCAGTCATAAAGAGGGCATCATAAAGAAAGGGGCATCATAAAGATCACAAAGTCCACACCCAATCACAAAGATTGAGGCCAGCCAGCCATAAAGGCCGGCTGGTGGCATGACCTCCCTGATGCTACTCATGAGGAGCAGCTCCCACTCCAGGGGGTTCAGCAGAGCATCCTTAGGACAGTAAGCACAGTCCAGCCATGGGTGAAGTTAGATCTGGCCCAGCAAGGCTTGGGTGGATATGTTTCGAAGGGAACTTGCCCATGGTTGGGTTTCTGCCCCCACACTGAATCTTTCCAGATTGCGATCCTGTTTGTGGCCCTCACTGTCATGACCACCAGCAGTGCAGAGTCTAAGCCTAAAGAGGAGGAGAAGTCAGGTTGGAGGAGCCAAGCTTAGTCCCAGCCCCAAGCCCTGACATTCGGCTTGAGCCTGAGCTTGCCAGCTGGAAGGATCTAGCATCAGCAATCCCACTCACAGAGTCTGAGCCCCAGCCTCCCAATGAACTGGCCTCTTCCACATCAAGCACTTCACATTTCCCTAAGCCTGCACAGCAGTGACCGCAATGGGTCAAGAGGAAATTGATGGACTGAGGAGAAGTGCTAGACTTCAGGTCAGAGTCCTGCCCCTTTAAATCTCTCTGCTCTCCAGGCACTGAGGTGGACTCTGGGAGAGGTAGTCTGAACCTTGAAGTATTTTAGATCTCATTTGAACTCTGGCCCTTGTTGGGAGCAAGGAGCAAGCTGTTCACCAGGAGCTATCCAAGGTGCTGTACTATCCTATGGCAGAGGACACTCCTCAGAAAAGACTGCTTTCATTGGCCACATGAAGCCCCCAAAGGTCCTTGCTGACCTAGGGCTGCATCCCCTCTCTTCCCCTCAGTGGCTTGCTTCTATAACCTTCCTCTCTGCCCTTGTTCTTTCCCTCCAATCTGGTTTCCAATCAGCAACTGCTTGCCACCTGCAGTGTGCCTGCCTCACCCCTGCCACATACACCTGCACCAACAGCAATGCCATTCTGCTAGGAGGAGTGGCCAGATCCCCACACTGGCCAAGAGGACAGATCCTACAGCTGTCCTGCTGCACCTCTAAGGTCACAGCACACACTCCCTAGTGCATTCAGCAGTTATTTCTGCTGTGCTTTGCCATATGTGATTATTTATTTATTTTATTTCATGGGCATGGTCTTCTAGGGTACGGGTGGAGTTTGTGCAAGGTCATACATCTCACACACCATATTTCATTTCATTTCTTTATTATATTTGTACAACACCCCAAACTTCTATCTCTGGGCATTTTACAGCAACATAAAACAAATTAAGATGGAAATTAAAACTTTAAAACAATTTAAAACCACAATTCTAGTTAAAACACTTGGGTGAATCAATGTGTCTTTAGAGACTTTTTAAAAGTTGTCAGAGATGGGGAGGCTCTTATTTCAGCATGGAGCAATTCCAAAGAAGGCCCGTCCCTGTATAGCCACCAGACTGGTGGCAACTATAAACAAAACCTCTCTGGATGATCTCAGTGGTTGATGTGAAGATGTTCTCTTAAATGTTGTGGAGGTGGGAACAGTGCAGGAGGGGCACACAACTTAATCAACCAGTTGGAACATGTCTCTTCTTCTCAAGAAATGGGTGCAACCTCTGGGGTTATTCAGTTTAGACCAGTGGTTCCCAACCAGGGTTCCTCCAGATGTTGCTGAACTACAACTCTTGTCATCCCCAGCTACAATTTATTGTATGGCTACAATTTATTGTGGCTGGGGATGCTGGGAGTTGTAGTTCAGCAACATCTGGAAGAACCCTGGTTGTGAACCATTGGTTTAGACAATAGGAAACTGAGGGGGGACATGATGCAGGCTTATGGAATCATTCATGGTGTGGAGACAGTGGATGTGGAGAAATTTTCTTCCCTGTCTCACAGCACTTGGAAGAGGGGCCATCACAAAGGAACTGACTGGCAGGAAGAGTCGCACAGACTGCTATGAATAATGGATCTTGTATCTATTTTATTGTTGTGAGACGCCACGAGCAGTAGTGCACTGGAGAGGTGGGGTATAAATATTTTAAATAAATTCCTCAGAATTGTACCTTATTGAATTGTACCTCATGTGGCAATGGTGCAACTGCCACCACTCCTCCCCCCCCGCCCCCAACTCCCTGCCTTTAGAAAAGGCAAAGGGTGGGGAACAGAGTGGAAGTGTGGCGGATTAGAGAGGTGGTCTATATCAGGGCAGTCCAAGATATTTTGTTGCCTAAAGTCCTCTACTAACTGAGCAAAGTTTAAAGTTGTGATTCTCTTTACTTAGCAGGGGGAGTGCAATTGGTCCTATCCAGCGCCAGCATAGCATCCCTCCAGTGGCTATTGCTGGTGTCTATATTATTTATTTATTTATTTATTTATTTATTATTAATTAATTAATTAATTAATTAATTAATTTAAAAGATTGTGAGTCCTTTGGGGACAGTGAGCCATTTTATTTTATTTTATTTTATTTTATTTTATTTTATTAATATATATATATGTAAATGGCTTTGGGAACTTTTGTTGAAAAGCAGTATATAAATCTCCGTCATATTCGTAAAGGATAATATGATCGCTCCTCATCTGCGGGTGAGTGCTCAGCATTCTCAGGCCATGCTGTCAAGGCAGTGGCGGTGTCATGTGAGCATTCTCAGACTATGCTATTAAGCCAGGCAGTGATGTTCCTGGCTCAGCTGGTGGTGGTGGGGAGAAGAGATGCACCCCAGCAGCAGCAGGACTAGCAGGGGGAAATGAACTGCATGCCCCAGTGGGACAAAGAGCAGTGGCCGTGGACAGCAGGGTGGTATCCATGGTGGTGGGGGCTCGACTCTTGTTGCCTTATTGCCCTTTCCGTGCACCCATATATGACACAGTTGCCTCACCTTGTCTCATGGAGGCCCCCTCAACATACCCCATTAGCCCTGCCTCGCCTTCTCTGGCTTGCCCCCTAACTCCCTCACAGCACATCTTTGGTGGGTTTTGCCTCCTGACCCAGAGAGACTACTACTTTCAGGCCCTACTCAGGTACCAGGATATTGGTTTTAATGCAGCATCATTTCAGAGTTAAGATACACTTTAGGAACTGAAATTGCCTTCAACTATGGAAGGAGGGATGGTGTTGGGTACGAACGACAATGAATAAATGACTGTTACGATAGCTGAATGAAATACCCATATTTAGAGTTAGTGTGTCTCTGAATAGCAATTGCTAGATGAGGGATGTTTTCTCCCATGATCCACTTGAGTACTTAATGGAAACATCTAGCAGGCCAGCAGAAGAAACACGTGGCTGCTCGGCTAGATGGATCATTGGCCTGATCCAGCAGGGTTCTCAAGCCTGCTAACTGGGCAAAGAGACACCTTTTAAAGTGGTGGCCTTCTTACATTTAGCAGAAGAGCAATTGTCCCTATTTAATGCAGCAAAGCATCTTTCCCAATGGCTATTGCTGGTGGTATGTGTGTAGACGTAGACTATGACCTTTTTGGTCCAGACAACCATCTTCTCAGTCCTTTTGCTGTGTAAACTACTTTGTGAACTTGTTTGCTGAAAAGTGGAATATAATAATTTTTCATAATAATGGCTTACATACTGATTACTACTGCATGCTCCTAAGAATGTTTCCTGCACATGGGGCAGGGGATATGCAATTTTAACAATCTAGCCTTCCTTCTGCTGCCCATGATGCCCCTTGAAAATGTCCCTGAAGGTCCCCCAATCCTCAGGAGCATATTTTCAGGGGGCATCAGAGGGAAGAGGGAATTAACAAATATCATCCGTCCCCCTTGCATATGGGAAACATTCTTATGTACATGTGCCATTAGTCAATATGTGAGCCATGAATAATATTTATGTTGGATTCCTTAGTGGTGGTGTATGATGGTTATTCTGGTGGTCAGTGTTCTCTCTAATTTTTTCATCTGTGTGCAGAATGTGTTTTGTACTGGCTGGGTGGCAGTATCAAAGTAGTGTGTGTGCATATGCATTCAGAGAGGGGCCTTCCTGATTCAACCTGAGCGGGATCTAAAATTAACTGAGCGTATATCCAGAAACTTGTGAGCGTGGACACATGCACACGCCTTAGAGGGAACACTGCCAGTGGCCACCATTTTTTAAAGAATGTATTATGCAAATCCTGCACTGGCAGGGGCATTACATTATTGGTAGAGGAAGATGGTGGCCACCAGTGTGGCTGCCAAAAAGTACTTTGAGCTGCTTCCACTAAAGTAAACCCTCACAAGTGTTAGGGGAAAGCTTACTTTGGCAGTAGTGGCAAGAGCTTGGGAGTGCTTTTTTGTGACCATGCTGGCGGCTGCCACCTTTCCCACCAGACCCTCACGGATTGGCCATGGGTCCACTCCTTTGATGGCCCTGGGCCCTTGACTAGTGCCTGAGTTGGCCAACCCACTGGTGCCAGCCCTGCTTCCATAGCTGTGGGTAAAACATCCAATCCTAAAGTGTGTCTAACTCTGAAATGACAATGTATTTTAAAAAGTCTGGCATATTCTATCCAAAAAATCCAGAAAACTTTAAATATTATGTGAATTCTGAGTTTATCATGCATGCTCAGCACATCCTTATGCATGTAAAGAACAAGCTCCATCTGACATTCACATCACTGAGGTAGAGTCAATAATGTAAAACTGGCATAACACAGTCAAGGTTCAGGCTAGTTATTTTGAAAACACTGTGCTAACATGACTGAATTAAGCATTATTTCTGGGAAGCAGTTAAACTGATCAAGTGAATCACTGAGGTGTTTCACTTCCTTTAAAAAACAAAAACAAAATGTTTCTTTTTAAAAATAACAGTTAATCCTGTTCTGTATATATGCGGTAATTAATGTCACGGACTTTTGCATTATTGCAATTTTGACAGCAATATAATCAATCTGTTGTTTACTAGTCTGACTAATTCATGCTGAGAGCAGCTTTGGAGACTTTATACATCTATATTTGTAGGGTTTGGACTTGCTTCTTTAATCCTCATCCTGAGTCACAGTTTTTTTACTCATGATTAGGACATCCTACTTCCAAGTAGTCCCACTGGCTATACTGGATGCCCTCCCCAACTTTTCCAGACCACAAAACCTACAATGATTTAATATTTCCCTCCAGGGAAGTGGTTAACCCCCATATCCACCCTGTGTGACTGCAGAACTCCACTGAGAATCTGAGTTGTTAGCTCAGAAAAATGAATATTTCAAACCCTATGAGAATCTGTGCTTCAATATCTCAGTTCTCAGCATTTCAGCTGAATAAAACACAATGACTGATCATTCTAAAGGCAATCATCGCAGGTCTGGTAGCTGGTCAAGTGCATTCTACAGACCAGTCTCCCACAATCGTCATATCTTTTATTTGTTTTCTTGTCAGCTATCCTGGGCACACACTTCTTGTATACATACAAAACCTACATCTGTTTTGTCCATCCAAGCCAAACATGGATGACAAATAGAAAGTACTCCACCATAGAAATTCTATTCATTTTTGGGGCAGTTTTTCTCCCAAATGACCTAACATGGGAATGGGCTAGAAACCACCTTACCACAGCAAAATGCATTTTGGGGGTGGTTTTCTACTCTGTGTCACATTCTTATTAACAACATAAATATAATTAGTGAGGGCCATACTGTGGATATATTGTGTACCAGAATGCAGGTAAAAGTATAATGACATGGACATAGTGGGGGTGCTTGTTACATACATTTACACAGCTGGGGGTGGTGGTGTAGAAATCTACCCCAAAATTTGGATGAGGGTTAAATGGATGACTTGATATCAAGCAATGTGGACCAATCCATTATTTTACTATACTATGCTGCCCATCTGAACTGCCACTAAAAATAACATTGTTAGATAAAAAAATTATATTGTGGGAAAATAAGAGCAGTGGGAAAATAAGAGCAGAATCTGAAGAAGTGCCACATTTGCTAATGAACTGGCCTAAACTTTTAACATTTTAATTGAAAGAAATACATAGGTGCAAGTAGGGATAGGGGATTTAGAAACATGGCAGTCCAGGAACATGGCCCCCAAATCATCTTCTTGTTAATTACCGGTCTGACACACTAGCATATTTCTTCTCCTTTTCATATTAACCCTTCTGTGTAGCCAAAGATTAGCCAAAGCAGAAGCTTAGCTGATATTTCGAGAGTAATGCAGTGCATATTTAGCTGGAAGTATAAATCAGTGGGACTTAATCCCAAATACGTGCGCATAGGATTGCAGCTAGAATCAAGTCTAAAAATATAGTCTGACTCTAAATATATGTAACCCAGTTCTACAAGTATCAGTGAAGAACTCACATGGGTTTTTTTTAACAGAGTCGGACTGCATCCACTGAAGGAGATGGCTTGATTTTTAAATATAAAGGGATGTGTGCGCAAGGAACATACCACTCTTTTTAATGCCGTAGCGGGGAATGTTCTGGGCAGGCCGATGTCACGCTCCCCAGCCAGGATTGCATGCTGAACAGCAGCAGGGCACAGTATATACACGCTTTCCCTTTTTCCTTTTGCTAGCATAGCTCCACGAGAAAGACCTGCTGCAGCTGGGGGCGCGACAAAACAAAAGAAGGAGAAGCGAGCATGCACAGGAGGAGTGCTATTCCTCGTGAGTGGACAGACTGGCCTTTCTACGACGGCGACCAGGAACTTCCGCATGCTTCCCCCCGTACAGAGAGCCCCCTTTTTCGGGTTACCGTTGCGTGCCTCCGGGGAGGGAACCGGGGAGGACTGGAAGGCCGGCGCGCTGTCTCTTTAAAAAGCCTGACGGAGAGAGTCACGTGCCCGGTGGCTCGGCCGCCAGAACCCGCCTGGCTTGCGAAGCACCAACAGGAGCGGCGGGAGCGGGAGGAGGCGGGGTGAAGCTGCCGCCGCCGGAGCCCGGACGTCGCGCGCCGGGTGCGCGCACTCCCGCCACTCCTCTCGGAGCAGCAGCCTTGGACGCCGGCGCTTGGCGGTTTCTGGGGTGGTGTCGCTGCCTGGTTCGGAGAGGGGGCAGGTCCCTCCCTCCCCTCTCGCGCCGCGCGTCTCCTCCTTCGGCGGCCAGTCCTCCTCGTCCTCCTTCCTCATCCGCCGCCTTCTTCCTCGCTCGGAATGGAGCTTTTCCAAGCCAAGGATCACTACATCCTGCAACAAGGGGAGCGGGCGCTCTGGTGCAGCCGCGCCGACGGCAGCTTCCAGCTCCGACCGGGTGAGTCAGACCAGACGGGTGGGGACCGGAGGGACGAGGAGGAGGAAACGGTCCTCTTGGCCAGGGGGCTTGCTTAGCGAGCAAGGGCGGGCGAAGCAATGGGGTCGGAGCTGCTGCTGCTGCCGCCGCCTCCTAGTCTCGCTCGCTGAGGTAAATCTGAGAGAGCCGCCAGACCCGTCCGAGGTGGGTGGTCGGGTTCGGACTGCGCGGCGGCGGCGTGTGACGGTGAGGGAGAGTTCTGAGCCGGGGTCGCTGAAGGGCGGCTGGCAGGGGGTGCACCTGCTCTGGGGCACGCAGGTTGCTGACGGGAGGGGGATGCTGGACGCGCGCTCAGGTGGGCTGCACGAGCGACAGCCAGGAGTCGCTCTACCCGCTCGGGGCGGGCAGGCGAAGGCGGGAACTCTTGAAAGGAAGGAGGCAGGAAGGTGATTCACACGGCAGGCCAGGTAGGTGGAAGAGGAAGCGGTCGAGGAGCGTCGGACTGCGGGCGAAGGAACCACGGCTATTCCATCCACCTGATAGGCAAGCATTTTGTAACCTGCGGTTGATCACGGAGGGCGATCGAGGTTAAAAGATTCGGGTTTCTTCTTGCTGGGTCCATCTTTCGTCCTTAAGCCTTTCTCAGCATCCAAAGTGCCTTACAGAGCAAGCCCAGAGGAAACCTTGCTGTGCTCCTGGACACCTAGACATAAAGTCTGGCCCGTGGGAAGCAGGACTCCTCTGACCCCTAACCTCAAGGAAGGAAAGGAAAGTTTTGCGGATTCTCATAGCTTTCATGGTGGGTTGCACCTTTCCCGCCAGTATGTGCTATGGCGTTTGGGGGATTAGAAGAGGCTGTATGCAGGTATTCTGGGGCTAGTGGAGGCTGGATTTTTAAGGCATGCTAAGATGCCACTCAATGGATGTGAAGGCTGGAATTTCAAGAAGCAAGATAGAAAAAGTATTGATGCTTTTGAACTTTGGTGCTGGAGAAGACTTTTGAGGATACCATGGACAGCCAGGAAAACAAAACAAATGAATTATAGAGCAAATCAATCCAGAGTTTTCACTCAAGGCACAAATGGCCAGGCTCAAACTATCATACTTTGGACACATGTGAAAACCCAGCTCCCTTGAGAAGTCCATAATACTGGATAAAGTTGAAGGAAAGAGAAGACCAAGGTGGATAGACTTGATTATGACAGCAATGAATGCACCACTGAGCAGAAGTACACCTAAGTAATATTGGAGCCTGGACCTAAAGGCCTTTGGAGGCCCCTCCCCATGCAAGTTAAGCATCATTTTTTAACGTGTAGATTCTTGAGGGCACAAACCACACCATACAGAGCAGACTAAAGAGGATTTGCCGCCCCCCCCCAAGTGGTGCGGAGGCCCTGGACTTCGGCCTCGAAGTCCAGGGGTAAGAGTACCTCTGCCACTGAGAGACCTAAAAGGCCAAGTTGAAGACAGATCATCCTGGAGATAATCTATCTATGTGGTCGCTAAGAGTCGACACCAACTTGATGGCACTTAATCAATCAAGATGCCTCAAAGTGCCCTTGTACTTAAAGCCTGTGCTAAACGTTTAGAGTTCTTCTTTCGCCTTTCCTTTGCATTATAGTTCTTGGATGGAAGAAGCATCTTTGCAACAAGAACGAAGCTGTAGATTATGAGGAGGAGGTTTAGTGGAAGCAGGTTCTAGATCAATTTGGGATATGTAAGCAGAGTTGCTGGGTGGGGTGTTAAGGTATTCTGATCATCATCGGAGCAGGCAGGTTAACTCAAGATGTTGGGTCCTGCAGGGAGGTAAAGAGGTTTTGGAATATGATTTATGATGAAGTCAAAAAGATTTTCAAATGTGTATTTCACAAGAGACCTGAATCCTTCCTGCTGGGCATAATTAATGAAGAAATTCTGAAAGAAAACAGAAATCTATTTCTCTATCTTACGACCGTGGCTAGAATGGCTCTTGCTCAGAAATGGAGATCTGCGGAAATTCCAGCAAGAGAAGAATGGCTGATGAAGGCATATGAATATGCAGAAATGGCAAAACTAACTGTATTAGTAAGAGAAAGTGATATAGAAAGTTTTGTAGAAGATTGGAAACCCTTTCTGTGGTATATGAAAAACACTGTGAATTAGGACTTACTAACGGGGCTTGAAATGTAAAAACAGTTGGGAAATTTATTTTAGTAATGAAATTAAAGGATTACTATGATGATGAAAATAAGGACTATTCTAGTCCTTAACAACCAGATATATAAATATGAAGAAAATATTTACATGAGAACAAATATGGATGTTTTAGTATAACTGTGTATAACTATTGAAGGATGAACTGGAAGTCACATTGGTATACAGAAAACTAATTTTTAAAAAAACATTCAAGATGTTGGAAGTATAATGGATAACATGTATGTGGGTCCCAGTTTAGGATGAGCAGTAAGTTGCTAGTTAGTGGAGTCAGGTAGCTTGTAAGTATTTGGCTTTTTAACATGTGTGGCTCTTTTTTTGTGGGCAGGCTGGTTGGAAGAGTCTAGCATTATTGCTGGGGGGGTGGTGAGGTTTGAGAGAATGCAGAGCCTTGTGGAGAGTGTAATGCAGTTGGCATGGCCAAGAATGGATAAAATGTTTGTTCCACCTAGGAACAGCGGGATGGTTGCTGGATGCAGAGGTGCTCTTACCCCTAGACTTCTGGGCTGAAGTCCAGGGCCTCCACAGTCCTTGCATCCCCCCCCCCTAATCTTTAGTCTGTACTGGGTGGTGTGGTCACCTGTCCAAGCATGATTAATTCATGTTTGGACAGGTGGCGGGCGGGGGCGGCGCTCCACAGGCCTTATTTATTTATTTATTTATTATTTAGCACATTTTTATACCGCCCTAACCCAAGGTCCCAGGCTCCAAAATTACCTAGGTGCACCTCTGCCTGGATGGGTTGGTGGCAAGATTCTTGACAGAGCTGATAGTGGATAAGCTTGCTGGACACTGGATTGTGTAGGTGTATGGTGATCTGATTTGATGAAGAGAGAAAGGAGAATGGCTGAAGCAGAAAAATGGGAGAGATTTTTTTGGTAAAAAAAAAATGTCAAAATTAAAAAATTCAGATTTCAAAAACTACTGGACTTGGTGATAGATATTGTGGAGGGGGAGGGTAAATGGACACCTCTATTCCCTTTGCAAGTAACATACTTAGAACAGAAGCAGGGCTGCCTGGGACAAATCAAGATTTTTACTTAATAACTCTTCCTCTGAATATCTTAGTGCAGGCAGGTGTCACAATTAAATTTCTAGGTGCAGTGGCTCCATGGCACCTGGGATTTGTCAAGCCCTGTAGTAGGAATATGGCAGGTCTAAGTCTGGAGTGGTTAAGGATTCTTTGAAAATGTAATCTTAAAAACAATTCTGATAATGGATTTTTTCTTTTCTCTTCTGTTAAGTTCAGATGGGTGAAACTACTGTCTGCTTTCTCATATTTGAAAAACAGTGTCAGTATGACAGGCTTTTTAATACTTTCTGCAAAAGGCATTTGGTTAAATACTCTTGCAAATTCAGGTTTGTTTGAAGAACAAAGGCTTACAGCTATGTTCTGTGTCTCTGTAATGGAAACATTTTATTGGGTGCCTTATTTCTGCTGATCGGCCGGGTCACAATATTAGAAAGTGGAACACATGCTGAAATGACATTGCACTTGTTCATTTTTGTTTTTCATTGCTGTATTCTTCTGTGAAGAAACCCCTGGCTTCAGTGGTGATCTGTTCAAATGTTTTGCTGATTTATCTGTTTTTGCTCTAATGAAACTACTGGAATGATACCCAAATATTGTTAGAGTGCTGATTATGTAGATCAAGGTAATGTTTGCTCTGCTGGCTTGGTGTAAATTGGAGGTCTTCAAGCTGTGTTACAGGGAACTCTGGTGTTCTGTGGAAGCTTGTTGGAGATTTTCAATTATAAGGCAAACAGGTTTGCTCACCACTATAAACTTACCTTGACAGTATACAGAAAACAGGAGTTTGAATGTTTCAGTGCAGAAAGATCTGACACATCTGTGTGCTCTCTGGTGCACAGGAGTTCTACAGAACATGTTCAAGTCTTTCTCAAGCTGTGTAACTTGGCTTTTTAATTTTTAAGAGACTGTAAAGTCTTATCTCTGGAGTGATATGAAATGGTGATTGTCTACTAGTGACTTTATAATAATTATAATTTGCATTCTTGTAAATAACACAATCAACTTGTGTTAATGAAATTGACGTGTGTTTCATTTCTTGTTGGTTTGAATATAGTAAAAGTAAATTGCACTGTTTACAGGTGAGTGCATCTCTTGCATTAGCAAGAGTACACTATCAAAAAGAACCTAGGCTCTTGTCTTGAGCCTAGAGAACTGAAAATGTTCTGTTTGATGCTGTGCTGACTTCAGACATGCTCCAAAAATAGTGGGACTGCTTAATGTCTCCAAAGTCAATTGTGGTGTGAGGGATAGTCTTAGCCTTTCTCTAAAGAAGCATGGAGGTTCTTCCCTCCCCACCTTGTTGACACTGGAAACACTCAACATTGAGACTTCCAGGAACACAAGTGCAGCATCCCATTCGGACCCTGTGCTGAGCCTTAGACATTCTGTGAGCAATGTGACTTCTCACTGCTTTCCATTTCTCTTAAGAAATCAAATCTTGTAAGAAATCAACCCCTGCTAACCGGGCAAAGAGGCACCTTTTTAATGTGGTGATTCTCTTTATTTAGCAGGGGAGAGTAACTGGCCCTATTCACCCCCAGCACAGCATCCCTCCAGTGGCTGTTGCTGGTGTCTTATGTTAATTTTTAGATTGTGAGCCCTTTGGGGACAGGGATCCATCTTATTTATTATTTCTCTATGTAAACCGCTTTGGAAATCTTTGTTGGAAAGCGGTATATAAATGTTGTTATTGTTAAGACTCAGCCCAACAGGGATGAGACCATATTCCTCTCCTGAGCTGACAGCTGGAGGGGAAAGCAGAGTTTCCTCTGCCACAGTCTTGCAGGATCTTGAACTCCTGATGAGAGTAAATTTTGGCTGACTACCAAAACCCCCTTGGAGAATAAAGTAATTTATGCTATATAATTTTGCAGTACTCATGAGAGTACTTGATGATATCAGAAGAGGATAGTGGATCTGCCAAGGGGGAGGCATTCATTACCCAGGTGTAGTCTTGTTTCCTTTTTGCATACAATCATTCATACAAAATAGTGAGCAGAGTGTGTTTCCAGCAGAATGACATGGTGGCCATCTTGCCTTCTGCTCATGAAATGGGAAATTCACAAGCAGTTCTCATAGGTTTGCAGTTCCATGTGGTCATACATCCTGTTACTCCAATTTCTGATCATCACATGCAGGTGTAATTACATAGTCCTGTATCAACTGCTCATACCCTCATATGCCTTTTGTGTGTTCAACTATATATCCAGTCAGCGATTGATTACATCTTAACATTGCTCACACTTAACTTGAACCTGGAATGTAAGCTAAAACCCCACTGTTCTGTGCTATTTTAATACAAGTAGAATGCTAGATCTGGTATGGGGAGCAAGACTCCAATATGCAGAAACGGGTACAATAGTGCCTGATATTTGGATGCTTTTGAAAAGACCTACGTGAGTACAAGTATCAAAAGCAGGTCTGGAAGCCCCACCCCAACCCAGCAACTCCTCTCCTGATTATAGTGACATTTGTCTGAAGAGGTGAACACTGTAGTCATGATCATGTTTCCCTGTAACAGGGATTCCCTGATGTTGACTACAACTCCCATCATCCCCAGCCAAAGGCTATTGCAGTTGAGGATGATGGGAGTTGTAGTCAACAACACCTGGGAATCCCTGTTACAGGGAACACTGGCCATGATGGCAGGCATTTCCATGGTTGGCAGGCTGGGATTTCCCAGTCTCCTAATAATGGAAATGGCTGCTATCACAGATATGGGATTCACTGCTTCAGAAGAATGCTGCTGTAATTGTGAATGATGTCCTGCTGCAGGTGAGTGATGGCCCGAGGTGGGACTTCCAGCTTTGCTTTTGACACTTGTACTTATGTCCAAGTATCTTTTAAATAACATCCAAATAGGGCTAGTGCCTTGGTTTGCCACCTAATGGCACAGCGGGGAAGTAACTTGCTGGTTCGAATCCCCCCCCCACTGGTATATTTCCCAGACTATGGGAACACCTATATCAGGCAGCAGCAATATAGGAAAATGCTGGAAGGCATCATCTCATACTGCGCAGGAGATGGCAGTGGTAAATCCCTCCTATATTCTACCAAAGAAAACCACTGTGGCCGCCAGGAGTTGATACCAACTCGACAGCACAACTTTACTTTACTTTATTTGGTTCTAAACAGCTGTACCTTTTTGATAAGTATATGCAGCTTACAAACCTGTAAACAGCATGACAGACGTAACACTGCTCAAGGAGGAATAGTATGCTATAGTTCTACCTATTATTCCTCTATTTTAATATGTGGTTTACAAAATGATACACGTGCAAAGACAATATACATAGTGCATGTGTTACACAAGCATTGATATGAAAGCCTGGATAAATGGTTGGTGTTCTGAGGCATCCTTTTCAGTTTTCCAGCGGCAAGATTGGAAAAATGGGGAAATAGTGGAAAAACCCACTGTTAAGGAAATTTCCTCTCAGGATAATAAATGCAGGCAGGTTTTAAAAATACTGTTTTTGCCCTTTACTCCCTCAAAATGTTTCCTAGGAGCTCTGTAAGGTCATCTACATACAGTGTTAGACAATCAGTTTTTATATTCTGTAGATATGTAAAAATCCCAAAACTTCTCACCTGCATTAGATTACTCTATTTTCTGCAGCATGTGAAAGAAAGTGGTCTGTGACTGGAAATATAGTCAAAAAACAAGCGAACGTGTGAAAGAGTAGTTGATTTCAATCCATGTGAACTCGGTTCTTGCAAGTTCATGAAGACTCATCATATTTTTCAAGGCTGTATGTTTAAATGACACATGAGTTTCACATGGCTACTTTTTAGTCACAGACCTGACACTTTATATGCTACTGATATACTATTGAATGTTATAAGTTAACTTGGTATCATTGATAAGGCTGTGACACTGTGATTAGTCATGTTGGAGGCAGAACCCAGTTTTTCCAGAGAGCTGGAAGCAGTTTGAAAAATGGTTAGTTACTTGTGAAGTGTATGATCATCCCACTGCTGCCTCTGTTGAATGGGTGTTGCAGGTTTTTGTATTGCATTTCTGCAAACTGACTAACACTATCTAGAAGATTGTTTCTAAAGCCAGATAAAAGATTTCATTTTATTTACTACATTGTTAATGATTTTCTATAACCAGCAAAAACAAAAATTATGTTTAGGATTGGAGTTTGCTGGGTATGTATAATTGTTTCAATAAAACTAAAGCATTTTCTCTTTATTTTGAACTTCATAATATACCAAACAGTACACTTTTATATGGTAAGTCACATAATGCATTTGGTCTCAAAGTAACTTTAGATCTAAGAAAATATTACGCACTGCAATTTTTCCTCTACCTTTTTGTTTATACAAGTAGATTCAGGATTTTTGAAAATAGTGGGAAAACTCCCCCCCCGTGGCCTAAAAAAACTTGGAAATTTTACATTACTAGATACCACTGATCTCTAACTTAGGTACTTGAGTTCGTGTACCTCATCAGATACTTATCCCTTGTTTACTACCATAAAAAGCAGCCATACTTCCTTTATGCTGTGTACTTATGCATTGTTACCATTCACGTGGTTGCATCTAGCAGCATGTTGGTATGACACCTAAATTAATAAAGTTAAAACTGATCTACACATTCAGAAAAATCATGTGGTAGAATTCTCACAGATTCTACCAACTCAGACTGCAGTCTACGATTACATTTTTTGAGTCCGTTAGGTTAAAAAACCCTCCCTGCTTGTTGAAAATCTCCAATTCATTGTAGAGATGAGAGGAACTAGGTTAGATTTTTCTCTCATATGATCAATCTGAAATGTACTGTCTCTCTGATACATTTGCTGAATGTGTAGGCTGGCGCTTAGGCCCAAACTACATGGGAGATAGATAACTCTAGTGCGGTGGCAAAGTGTCAAATAATGCAAAAATATTTCACTTCTGGCTAACAGTGCCATACCGGTGGATGTTGCAAACTTCCATATGTATACAAATCCATTGGGAGACACAGTGGCCTGTAGGGATTGCTGCCTTATTGTAATCATGTTTACTTTTGCACATGCTTCTTAGGTGTGTATATAGCTGATGTGTTAGGCCCCCAGGATTGTGGCGTGAGAATAACCTAACTCTTTTCTCTGTCCACATTGTGCCCCTCTCTTCCTCCCCCTACCCTGTGGTGGTTTGCCTTGGAAGGGAAACTGATGTGGTGGGCAGGCATGATCCAGATTGGGCCTTCTTTGGTGAGGAGGGGAGGTTTAATTGATCCTCCAAGAAATGACAAGGCAGTTATGCCTAGTTTGCCCCTTAGTACCATAACTATTGGGGGAAAAAAGGCATGTTTTCTGGAAATGCCTACCAACATGTTGTCTCCCTCTCTCTCTCTGCATCTCCCCTACATGTGAAACTTGTTTCCAAATAGACTTGCTTTTGGAAGTAGAGGTTCTTTAGCTTACTTTAACAAGGATAGTATATTCAGCCACAGTATTCTTAGAGAGGGAAACCTGCTGGTCAGCAGGACTACTTTTACCATGGTTCTCATGGGACAGAGCACAATTTCCAATTTGAACCTTAGCAGTTTTGTTTATGCAGCCCCTCCCCATTTGCTTCCAGGGTAACTTCTTTGAGTCAGATGTAGTTACTGCAGTATACCTTGTCAGTCATACAGCTTCTTACTCTGATCACCTGTAGATCAGTTGGGTTTCGTATGCAGCCCCCTGCCCCCTGTAATTGCTAGGTAGGACTTCCACAATCATAATTGCTTGATCTTTAGCCAGCATGTGTGGGGGTGGGGCAGAGCTTGAGTTCTGGTGAATGTGATGGTATTCATATTATCAAGGAATTAAGAGTACTAGATACTAGTATTATTAAGAACACTTTTATTGCTTTTCAAAAGAAGGGTTCATAAAGTGGTTTAGATAGAAAAAGGATAAAGAACTGGTTCCAGAGGGGCTTATAATCTAAAAAGAAACATGAGACACCAGCAACAGATGCTGGGAGGGATGCTGAGCTGAGTTGAACAGGAACAGTTGCTATAACCTGTATTTATCCTGTGTGTTTGCTAAATACAAAACCCCTGATAAATAGAAGGCCCATTATTTTAAAAGGTACCTTTTTGCCCAGTTAGCAGGGGTTACTGCTATATAAAGCTTTGGTATACAAAGTTTGTTGTTATTGGCTGTGTGCAGTTTAATTTTATAGGTTTTAATGGCTGTTTTTAATAGATCATTAACCACCTTGGGAGCTGCTGCTTGTACATAAATTTAACAATAAATAATAGCTTAATATCCTTGTTCAGGTGGGAAGGTCCATCTAAGGGCTACTGGAAGAATCTGATATTTCCAAAAAGAGCTAGGTTGGACTTAGAAATGTAGTGTCCATTCTTTCATTTTCAATGATGGAATAATGTAATTGTTTCATCATTGAATTTGGTGAAGTTCAAAAACTTAATTTTATTTGGCAAAAGCTGTAAAGAAAGAAGGTATTATAATTGTACTGCATAACTTTCATGGTTGAAATTTTGAGAGAAATTCCTAGTTGTGGTGGTTAAATGAGACTCCAAATATGCTCTTGCATATATGTATCTTGTATTATTTTGTTTAATGGGAGTTCCTTTTTTTTAGTAGTCTTGGCAGGTGTACAGCTTTGCTTTCTTGAAGCTTGCTTCTGTCACTGAATCTGAAGGCAAGTACAAAATTTTGTTTTGCACTTACCTTCAAAGCCACATATCAAAAGAACAACTTGCAGAAGTTTGGAAGGAATATTAAAAATATGTTCTGTTTATAGGGAAGAAAACTCAACTCTATGATAAAAACTACCTCATTGAAAAAGGATGACTTCAGTTTTCTCTTCCTTCCTGTAAACAAAAGATTACTAGAATATAGATTTTAGAGTCTTCTCTTGGTGTGCGAGCTTGTATCATATTTACCTGAATTTAAGATTACCCCCATTTAAAAATACAGATTTTTATTTTATTTTATTTTTTACATTTATATCCCATTCTTCCTCCAGGGAGCCCAGAGCGGTGTACTACATACTTAAGTTTCTCCTCACATCAACCCTGTGAAGTAGGTTAGGCTGAGAGAGAAGTGACTGGCCCAGAGTCACCCAGCAAGTCTCCTGGCTGAATGGGGATTTGAACTCGGGTCTCCCTGGTCCTAGTCCAGCACTCTAACCACTACACCACACTGGAGGCCTTTGAATTTAAGATGACCCCCTGATTTCTAGCATTAAAGAACTTGGAAAAAACCCAGTCTTTTCCAGGACTCGGGTAAATACAGTATTTTTGAAACCAAACCCTTTTAAAGAGAGAAACTGACCACTTCTCATCAAGCACTTTGAATATTCTGGGTTTCAATTAAACAATGGAGTAAATTGTCCATTGGAATATATAATTAGACCTTTTTTGATGGATGCAGATGCATTAAGGAATATCATTAATACCTACTACGTGGACACCAGTTTTCACATGACCTATTGTTGGTTTTGTGGTAGGATGGGGTGCCACCTGTATTGCTTAATGTGAATGGTTCTCTGCTTTACTGACACATAGTATCAAGTATATTGAGTGCTAGTATGAATGTAGTTTTATAGATCTGCCCTTTTAAAGTACTCCTTTCAGTGCCTTTCTTGGAAAAGGAGGGGCAGTCCTTTAGTTAGGTACAGTCTAGTCCCGATCTACTAGGTTTTGGACTTGTTTTAGTATGAACTTCTAGTTTATAAATTTTTAAAAACAGATTGAAAGATCTGAGTTGCTATGAACAACAGTTTAATTAGTTCAGATACTATTTTTACAGGATGGTAAAAAGCTAACTGCTATGTGTCTGTACTTGAGAACCTTAATTGCTTGTCTCTGGCATTTGTAAATATTGAATGCCTTTGAAGGAGACACACAAGAATTCAATTAATTTATAGAATAGTCCATGACTAAGTCAGAAAAAGAATTAGGACACTCTTTTTATTTTTATTTTATCAAATTTGTACACCGCTCCAAACTTTCGTCTCTGGGTGGTTAACAATAGCGTAAAACAAGTTAAAAACATATTTAAAAAACTTAAAACAATTTAAAAATTTAAAAATAAACCAGAGATTAAAACCTTTTTTTTTTTTTGAAAGCTGAGAAAGCTTGCGTTAAAAGATGGGTTTTCAAGTGTTTTTTGAAAATTGCCAGAGATGGGGGGAATCGTATCTCAGCAGGGAGCACATTCCACAATCTCGGGGCAGCGACCGAGAAGCTCCATCTCTGTGTAGCCAACAAACGAGTTGCTGGTAACTGGAGACGGACCTCCTCAGATGACCTCAATGGGTGGTGGGGCTCATAGTGAAGAAGGTGCTCTCTTAGATACCCAGGGCCTAAGCCATTTAGGGCTTTATAAGTTATAACTAGCACTTTGTATTTTGTCCGGTAACCTATTGGCAGCCAGTGTAGCTCCATCAGTAAAGGAGCAACATGGTCTCTCTGAGATGACCCAGAGACCAACCTGGCTGCTGCATTCTGAACCAACTGAAGTTTCCGGACTACGTACAAAGGCAGCCCCACATAGAGCGCATTACAGAAGTCAAGTCTGGAGGTTACCAACAGATGTACTACTGTTTTGAGGTCATTGATCTTGAGAAATGGGTGCAGCTGGCGTATCAGCCAGAGCTGATAAAAAGCACCCCTGGCCACCACCTCAACCTGAGAAACTGGGGAGAGGTATGAATCCAGAAGTACTCCCAGACTGCGAACTTGTTCCTTTTGGGGAAGTGTGACCCCGTCTAGAACAGGCAGATCAAAATCGTCTCTAGAGTTCCGACCGCACAATAAGTACTTGCGTCTTATCTGGATTCAGCTTTGGTTTATTCTCCCTCATCCAGCCCATTACTGCTTCCAGGCAGGCATTTAGGGAGGATATGCCAGCTCCTGAAGAAGTGGACATGGAGAAGTAGATTTGGGTGTCATCAGTGTACTGGTAACACCTGGCTCCAGATCCCCTGATGATCTCTCCCAGTGGTTTCATGTAGATGTTAAAAAGCATTGGAGAAAGTACGGAGCCTTGAGGGACACCATACTTAAGCTCAGATTTCTAAGAGCAACAATCTCCAATCCACACCATCTGGAAGCTGTCCGAGAGGTAGGAGCGGAACCACTGTAAAACAGTGCCTCCCACCCCCAACACCCTCAGACGTTCCAGAAGGATACTATGGTCGATAGTATTGAAAGCTGCCGAGAGATCCAAAAGGACCAACAGACACACTTCCTCTGTCAATTCCCAATTAGAGTTTGGGATCCATCAGGCCGACCAAGGCAGTCTCCACTTCATAGCCCGCTCGAAAACCAGTTTGAAATAGGTCTAATTAATCAGTTTCCTCCAAGATCTCCTGGAGCTGAGAGGCCACCAGCTTTTCAATTACATTGCCCCTCCATGGGAGGTTGGAAACAGGCCTATAATTGCTCAACTCTGAGGGATCGAATGCAGGCTTCTTTAGAAGAGGTCTAATGATTGCCTCCTTAAGACAAGGAGGCATCCTGCCCTCCCTCAGAGAAACATTTATGATTTCCACCAGACTGTCTACAACAGCCTCCCTGCTAGATAGAACAAGCCATGTTGGGCAATGGTCAAGAGAACAAGTGGGGGGCCTCACTGCTCCAAGCAGCTTGTCCACATCCTCAGGAGTCACAAACTGAAACCGATCCAGTCGAATTACATAAGAGGAGTTGTTGGGCACCTCCAGTCCAGACATCAAATTAATTGTGGGGTCTCCATTGGCCTGAATCTGAGAGATTTTATCTGCGAAAAACTCTTTAAACACATCGACGCTGGTAACTGATGC
The DNA here is from genome assembly GCF_027244095.1 of Hemicordylus capensis. Taxonomy (NCBI): domain Eukaryota; kingdom Metazoa; phylum Chordata; class Lepidosauria; order Squamata; family Cordylidae; genus Hemicordylus; species Hemicordylus capensis. Next base: position 266,461,659 of record NC_069659.1, on the reverse strand, counting down.
TTCCAAATTCTAGTTCAAGGGAGGGGGAGCAGATACTAGTTCCCTAACAACCCTGAAGAACTCTTCTGGATGTGAACTTGCAGAGGCAATACGGGCAGAAAAGAACCGCCTCTTTGCCACACTTATTGCCTGAGCATAGATCTTTAGATGTGCTCTATGTCGCAATCTGTCGGATTCGAGTCGAGTCTTTCTCCACTTGCGCTCCTGTCGCCTACCTTGCCACTTCAGCCCTCGTAGATCTTTCGTATGCCAAGGGGCCAATTTTGAAGCGGGTCGGAAGGGATGCTTGGGAGCAATTGTGTCTACTGCCCTGATGAGCAAGTTATTCCAATTCTCAACCAGGGCATCAACAGGATCACCGGCAAAGCCAACAATGAATCCCTCCAAGGCTTCTTGGAATCTTACTGGATCCAATAACCTCTTCAGGGAGACCATTCTAATAGGCCCCTCGCCCCTGCAGAGGTGGGAAGTGGTTGTAAGTCCAATCTTAACCAGATGGTGAATGGAATGGACACCTGTTTCAAAGGTTAATTTTGTGTTCAAACTCAGAAGGACACTCCAAACAGTGCAAATCTCTGGTGATTTACAGAGTTGACTACAATTTCTGCTACATTTTTTGTATTTTTAGTTATGGGGTGGTACCTATATAAAAAGAAATACTAGAGCTGAAGAATTCACAGAGGAGGGCAACTGAAAGGCTTGGAACAATTTCTATATGAGGATAGTAAAATGAATTTGGGGCTTTATAGTTTAGGGGGGAAAGACAATTGTAGACATAATAAAGGCTTATAAAATAATGGAGTGGAAAGAGGCTGACGTGCATAATGAAAAATGTTTTGTGTGTGCAAAGGGCAGGAACAATTTTTACCAATCGCTCCTTTCCTTCTGCATTCCTCTGTGCCTCCTGAAAATTATGTTCCCGAGAGCCTCACAACTCATGGGGACATGTTTTGGGGATTTACAGTGGACTACAGAGGGAAGGGGATATTGGTGAAAATTACCCCTCCCCCTTGTGTGTGATACATTAGTGTGGATGTCAGTCAGTGGCTAGATATTTTTTTAAATTTCATATACTAAAACTTGGAGTCACTTCTCCAAAAAAAACGGGCTCCCTGCATGTTCAGGATACACAAAAGGGCTTGTTTACATAATGCATAATTAGCTTGCATACTGCAAGCTTAGGTTGCTTTAAAAGTGGGTTTGACAGCTTCATGTGGATAACTGTCTCTCAACAACTATTAGCCATGATAGCAAAGCAGAATTTCCACATTCATAAGCCTCTGACTACCAGATGCTTTGGGCATTCAGGGAAGGGCTGTCACTATTCTACCTTGCCTGTGAGAATCCAGGATCCATCTAGCTAGCTGCTGTTGGGAAGAATGTGCTAGACTTGATGGACTCTTGATTTGATGCAGCATCGGTTTATTCATAAAATTCCACTAAAGTATTTAATTCATTTTAAAGAAAGGAAGAAGCCATCATAAATGGAAGCATGAATACTTTGAGCAGCTCGGATGTGCTCAGTATACCAAGCCTTAGTGTTTGGATTTCAGCAACTTGAACCTCATAGGAGGGATTCAATCTACACAGTCCAGACTAAAATCAAAGGGTTTGTTCTAACCAAAGAACACAGAAAGAAATTCCCTTATGCAAGCTTCCTTACCTCTTCCTCCTCATAGCCCCTGCAGGCTCCAAACGATCTATTTGTGAAGGGGAGGACTCCCAGGACAAGGATGAGAGGTTGCATGAGAGACTGCCAAGATGGGGAGATTTATTAAAAAAATCCCCCCACTTGCACAGAATGCCTTCTTTTTTGTGCAAATGCCCTTAGGATACATCCCAAAGTGTCCCTTCAATGGCTTGTGGTTCAGTTATAGAGAGAGTTTTTTAAAAAAAAAATTCAAATGAAACTTACAAATTTTCCACATACCTTGCTTTTATCCCTTTAGAGCTTTTGTTCCATGAATAATAATAATAAAAAAATCGGAAATACTAAAACTGCTGCTTTAGTACTCTCTAGGGTTCTTCTTCTTTCAATATTAAAAGCCCTAGTACTTGCTTTCCTGAAGAAATAAGTATGCAGTTGACATGACATATGACTCCGTTGCAAAGCATTCAGGCCTTGTTTGTTTCATCTCTGTTTTTGAGCAAAAATAGCATGATCAGCAGATCTAACTTACCTAAAAAGAAAAGGATTTGCTGCCGATACCATAAAAATTTCAAATAGTATTTCAGCTGAAGATATCTATTGACAGAAGATAGTCAGTTGGTCACCACATAGATTTCTCTTCCCAAACCGTGATTGCCATCCAGATTAACATTGCATGCATATGACGGGGAAAAGAAATCTTTCGTGATTTTCCCTTCCCTCTTCAGCTACTGTGCCTCCTGAAAATAAGTCCTTGAGGATCCTGCAACCCTTAGGGGCATATTTTTTATGAAGCAAAGGGGTCTGCTGAAGGAAGGGGAGGGGTTGGAGAAAATTACCCCTCCTCCAATTCATGTGAGAAATGTTTTTTGTTTTTTTTTGGCATGTGCAATATTAGTCTGGACGTAAGCATGTAGTTTTAAATCTCTTTTTTTGTCACTGAAATAGGTTTTATCAATCAGCTAATTTGACAGTCAAATTACTTGGAGATTCAGCTTTGAACTTCAAACTCTGCATACAGAAGTTGTGATTTGGCCTAATGATGATCTGGGTGGGACTGCAGTTACTTGGGCCATGAAGTCTTATTCAGATGCAGAAGGGAATAGGTGAGTATCACACTGACTGCTGTTATTGCCAGGAAGCACAATATCTCTGGAGTGGCAAGGGCTGATGAAAACACCAAGAACCTGGCTTTCAGACAACAGCTGGTCAGAAGCACAGTATCTTCTCTCTGTTGAACTTCAGATCATGAATCCAATTCCATCTATGACTAGTAAGAACCTGTTTTGGAAACCCCTCATCACTGGTCTGGCAATGGCTTACTGGTTCCTCTTAATACACAAAAACCTCCCAGGAAACAAAGTTTTCTGCAACCATCATAACTTCCCCTCATCCAAAATCCCTTGTTTGTTGCCACCACTTTCTCTTGCTTCACCTAGCCCACATTGATTACTCCACTCCATCATGAAATGAGATTCTGCCTTAATTTCATGCTGCGGTGGTTGCTGCTACTTTTATGAATAACTTGCTTGCTCTGGTCTTTGGTTCCCTTGGACTTGGGAGTGAGGGAATAAAGAAGTGGTATAGTGATCAGCCTCCCCTTCCTTTAAAGAGCTAATGGAGTGAACCCTTGTCTTGACTGACACGCTGGTGAACTCCAGGGCAGCCATTCAGTATACCAGGTGGGAGGGACCTAGAGAGCGGTTGCTGGGAATTCTGGGAACAAGAAGGGCAGTCTTTGTTGGAGAGGAGCATGTGTGGAAAGCCTTAGTGAGGGGCAATGGAGTTTGCTCCCTCATGGTCAAAGCCAGTATGGAGGGTTCTCTTATGGAATAACTCTGTAGATACTTAAAAGAAATGATTGCAGGAAGCTTGATTCTCCTCAGGAATTGGGTGAGTTCAAGAAAAAAGGGAATTCAGCACAGGAAACAGTTTGTTACATTGCACGATAGAAACTTATATTTTTTTGGTCCGTGGGCTTTTGCATATCCCTGATACTGGTTTATTATTGTTTACCTGTGTAACGTAATTCAAATAAGAAACACTAGCCTACGTCCATCCTACCTAGGGTGTTGCAAAATAAACATTTAAACGTGCCTAAGACAACTTATTTTTGTAATCTGCTAAGTATTCTTAACTGTATCTAAGAAAGCTAGAAAGCCTTGGATGGAAGCAGTCTGCAAGTATTGAATAAAACTTTTTAAAAGCCTTTTCTTTTTACAAGCCTCTCCGAGTTGGTTTTTAACTCAGAAAAAGTGGCTGGGAGGCGAAGGGGGATTTTCTCTGGTGCAATCACATCCTCAAATGGTCAGAGCTTTCAGTTTTCTCACCACGTGCAGGCTTGCACGTGGAAGATTTTTGTACTTGTCCAAGAGCAAAATAAAGAGAGTTTTCCCTGGGATTCCACCCCAAGCCCAGGGAGGTTCAAGCTGTGTCAATAAAAGGAGAGGTGGAGGAAGCATTTTAAACCTAATGGGAATATAGAATAGTTTTAGGAGAAGCCTAGCTAGGCAGTGCAAGCAGGGATAATTCAGCATGTTTTTCCCTCATGTGAGCTTGCTCTGAGACAAAGGCTGTAATCTGCTACAAGAGGCAAGGGCAGTTTTTGCTGGGTGCCTTACACACATGTACTTACATGTATATGTACCCTTGGTTTCTTTAATTCCGTTTCTTAAATGAGTCATGGTACTTCTGCCTAGTGCTGTGCTTGTCTAGGTCCTGTCACATAGGTGAAATGTTGTGATTAGGAATATAGGAAGCTGCCATCTTTTGAGTCAGACCATTGGTCCATCTAACTTAATATTGTCTACATAGACTGACAGCGACAGCAGCTTCTCCAAAGCAGGAGAAGCTTCTCGTTTTCTCTCTCAGCCCTATCTGGAGATGCTAGGGAGGGAACTTGGAACCTTCTGCATGCAAGCATGCAGATGCTCTTCCAAGAGCAGTCCCATCCCTTGAGGGGAATATCTTACAGTGCCCACATATGCAGTCTCCCATTCAGCTTAGCAAAGGGGACAGTTCATGCTTGCTACCTCAAGACCAACTCTACATACTAAAGTAAGCCTAGAGGCACATTGAGAGCACCACTCTAGTGTAGTTTCGTTGCACATCTGCTCGATCGACCTAGATGAACCATATAAATTGAACCATCTTGAGATTATTTTAATGAAAGGCGTTATATAAATCTAACAGTGACTAACAAATATAAGACAGAGGGCTGCTCTTTCTAGATGACAAAAACCAGTGCTAAAATATGAGGCAGCTATTTATCTTGGTAAGAGTAATGTCAATTATTTCATGTGACTGTGACTGATATGGGGGCGGGAGACATTAGCATCCTTGCAACCTTAAGTGAGAATATATTGGTAAATGTAAGCTCAGTTTGAATACTTGTATGTCGTGTGCAACTTCTCACAGCTGTAAAACCCGGGGGAATCTACTTTTCTCTCAAGAGAGAAAGTGAGAGTGAACTCACCTACTCTTTTGTTATCTAAAATAGAAACACTCCTTCCTGGTTTCCTCACCCAGTACTATTTCCTCTTTTGACCTATGCTTTAAATTCACCACTTCTCTCCACAAGCGGCTTTTTTCTCATTCCTTTTTGTGGAGCTACTGTGACCCAGCCTTCTGCTCAGTGGCTACTTGGCATTCTCATTCTGTTGGAACAACTTGCTTGAACTTCAGCCAGAAGTTTCCAGACTGTGCCAACACTCCATCCAATTATTGCGACATAAAATAAATTCATGTGATTTCATTATAAAATGTTAAAAATGTTTCCAGTTAGCTGATCATGTACTTTTGTCCTGTCTTTCTTCTTACCTTCCTTAAAGGTAACTCTACTGCCACCAAATCATCCGAGTGCTGGTTCATGAACATCCCTAATTTTAAGGCTTGTGGTGGCCCCCATCAATCCTAAGTGCAGCTCCTGACTAACTGTTGGTTGGGTCTGAAGCTTTTGCCAAAGCTGAATACTCTGCATAGTCTCTTGGCAGAGTCTCTTGGCATTCCCACTATGCAGTGTTGCATTTTTGCTCAGCACTGGTGGTGGTCTTTTTCAGGAAGTGGAATCCTTCCCAGCACTTTCTCCATTGAGCTCTTGAGGGAGAGCGCTGTCTTTCTTAAAGGGCCTTCCAGCACTTAGAAAATTGCAGTCCTCTGCGGAGGTCATCACAGTGGGAAATAGCTCACTTGAAGGTTCTTTGGCAAAGTGGCCCCTACTTGGAAAACAATAAAGATCATTGATTTGGTATCCTGCTGCTATCATGTGGCCTTGATAGGCACAGGGCATATGTTTATACACGGTTGTATGTTACAGAATCTCCAAGTAGAAACTGGAGATATCTGTGTTGATAGCTGTTATATTGACCATCCCAAGTTGCATTCAACTGCTTGTGATGTATTTTTGCCAAATAAATTTCTCAGTGCTTTATGTTGCTTTTTGGTAGAAAAGCTGTATAAATATATAATTAAATAACAAAGGGACAAATGGAAAAAATAAAATGTTTGCTTGGGAGGTAATGAATTATTTGAGTACACTTTCTACATCCAGAAAGTGGATGTATATATTCAGAGAAGTTTTTTTCTCCTGGAATACTTGAGTCTTCAGAAAAGTAAATTTTCTTATGAAGTCTTGATGTTTTTTGCATATTGTCAGCCTGTTGTCATTATATATTTCCTGCCCTTTGTTCTGCTGTGTATATGATATTTTAAAATGAGCTCCTTCCCTCCTGAGCACTCTACACCTTTTTATTCAGTGCAAAGATTGTTGTTTGCTGGAGTTACTATGCTGCCTTGTGTGTCAGACCATTGGAGATCTAGCTCAGTATTGTCTTCTCTGGTTGGCAGCACTCTCCTGGATCGTTAGCCTTGCTGCTTCAGATCCTCTTTAAGTGGAGATACCAAGGATTGAACCTGGGATCTTATGCAATTCATGTGAGCTATGGTTTCTTTCCATGACTGGGGAGAGAGGCAGCAGGAATAGAAACTAGGCATTCCACACCAAAGTGCAATACCCAAACCATACAGTCAGAGGAAATGATCAATTCAGAAAGAGCGCATATTTCAGTAAGGATTTATTCTTGCAGCCTGCTTGAGGAAACTATCTTGCACAAAACTCATGGACTGAGAACCAAAGGGCTTGGTCAATGCAACCCAATAGAAATTTTGGCTTTTCTTTGAACCAGCACTGAAAGTTACTCTTGGTATAGCATGAACAACATTCTCTCAATTTCAAATGCGTTAAGAAACACAAGCCCATTGCCTTCTTGAGTTGTGTGGTTCTTTGGAATTTTGTTACTGTGTTTATTGAATGACCTTTTAAAAAAATGTGTGTCTGTTTTTATAGTTAGGGTTTACTGAAACTTTACTGAAACTTAAGTTGATGGAACTTTACAGTGGCATCAAGTACTAGGTTCTTTTAGATACTCAGTCTTGTGTGACTACTGCTGTTTACTACACAAGCTGACAGTACATTCATCCTAAGGCTAGCACACTTCTGCAAGCATTGCATTGCCATCAGCCATCTGTATATTTGTAGTAAGAGCTTGCTGCCCTATGATCTGAATAAATAGGTTTTTATAACCACTAACAAAACTGGTTAAACAGTGCAGTATTCATACTTTGAGGGTGTGTCATCCTGTGCTCTGATAGTGAACTCTGAGTCATGTTTATGCAACAAACTACAGAGCAATTTTCCAGTTGTATAGTTGGAAGTAGTTTCATACAGTTCTCAAGCATAGAATTAAAAGTAGGCAATGGGAAAAAAAATGCTCTTAAGGTCACTACAAGTAGGAATTTTGATCTCTGGCAACCCCATCCCCACCCACATGTTCCTTGCTGGCGGCAGCAAATAAAGTAGTTGGTAGAGCATGGGAAAAAGGAGCCAAGTGTCCTGGCTTTGCAGTAAACTTACAGCAGCAAATTTTGTCTAGTCCTTGCACCCACTAGCTGTAGCAAATTGAGCTGCTGAGAAAGGATGAGAGGAGAACAGAAAGCAAAGGTACTCTCCACTCTCCTGGCTTGGGTTGCATTTTAGTTGCAAAAAGTTATTAAGATAATAAATTCCTCTTGTATGTCAAGGGCTTCTATATTAACCCCATGTCTTCTCTATGTCAACATGAGTAAATGATTTTGTGTTACAGGGCAGTGTCTGAATTTAAGTTATCAGTTTTTTGAGTCAGAACTTTTGCAATAAGACATGAGGCCTTAATAGAACAATTTGGATATAAAACAGGACACGTGGAAATATCTATGGTTTACAATCACAACTGAATGTCAAGATGATATTTAAAATAACTATCTAAATCTAACAGATCTAGATTCAGATCTGTCGACATCCATAAGAATGGGTAGTGCACCTGTGTAGGACCCTCGCAGTAGAATGCCGCAGCTTGTCGAAGAGACAGATCCCTACCCACATGTCTTCATCTTGCTGTTTAAAGGTGGGCTGGGCACTTGTTCTTCAGTTCTTTTCTGACCACTGTTGAATTCAGTCCTCGGGCTGTCGCTTCTCATCGATTAAGTTCTTCTTTCTTAGTTTATCTGTAAGATTAAAACTATTGGACTGAATTTATTGGTTTTGACTTGGAAACGGCTTCCAGACTTTGCTGGTGTTTTTTTCAAATTTGGAATGGACTTTGACTTCGAGTCGGAATATCCTGGAAATGGCTGAGGAGAAATGGAGCTTCAAGATGTGCACAGGCTGCAATGCCAAGCTTCCCTCAAAAGAACTCCATGACTTGTGTTTTATCTGCCTGGGAGAAGAGCACTGTCTCTTCATGCAAGATATGCCTATCTTTCTCAAAGCAGACGAGAAAAAAAATGGGGGCCTTGTGGCTTCGCATTGCCATTTATGATGAGGTGCTAAGCCCTTCAACATTGGGAGAACCCTGCCCTATGACCTCGTCATCCACTTCAAAAACTTCAATGTCAATGTCTAAGCATCCTTCTATGAAATCACAGCCATCAACATCGAGCTTGATGTTGGCATCATTGCGAATTCCAAAAATCTCTTCGAAGTCCGCTCCCTCTTGAACACTTTGTGATTGGATTATTCTTTTGATTATTTATATATATCTATGTAAAGCACTTTGGGAACTTTTGAAAAGGAGTACATAAATATTTATAGATTTATAGAGGAGCCAGCGTGATGTAGTGGCTAGAGTGCTGGACTAGGACCGGGGGAGACCAGAGTTCAAATCCCCATTCAGCCATGATACTTGCTGGGTGACTCTGGGCCAGTCACTTCTCTCTCAGCCTAACCTACTTCATAGGGTTGTTGTGAGGAGAAACTCAAGTATGTAGTACACCGCTTTGGGCTCCTTGGAGGAAGAGTGGGATATAAAGTGTAAAATAAAAAAATAAAAAATGAATTTGTCATTTTCATATTCATTAACAATCCAGATGTAGCCATCATAGATGGCTGGGTTTTCACTTCTTATTCTATGTCTTAACTGTAGCTTTCAGACTAAACCATGATTTAGATTATTGCAAACTACCCATGGTTAAATGTGTTCCCTGTTCTCATGTAAAGGAAAGGGAGAGAAAGCTTTCACTGTCACCTTTTGACTAAACCAGGGCTTAACAAGTCCCAGGCACAAAGGAATATGGTGCCAAGAAATTCTACCATGGCACCTAGACTAGAATATTCAGAGATAGTTAGTTGATAACACATTTGTTTGTTCCAGGCAGCCCTGTTCTTCTAAGAATGTTACATGTAAAGGAAATAAAGAGAAGTCCACTTACTCTTCCCCTCCACAGTATCTATCCCTAAGTCCATTTATTTTGTCAAGTGTCTGTTGCCTGGTTCTTCAGTGCAAAGAGGCCAGAAGGCCAGGAGTAAGCCACAGTTTAGGCATATGCAAGACGTTTTGAGCTCGAAACAAGCAGTTTTTCAAACATTAAAATAAAAGGCCTGTTGTGAACTTGAAACAGAATGACCCTGTTTCAATCAGAACATCGTGAGTGTTTCAGGCACCATTTTTGAGGCCTGTTTTCCCCTTGCTGATTTTCTGGCACTTGCTTCTGATTGGCTTGCAATCTCCTTCTCAGTTGGCTTACCATAATCCAAACCAAGTGTTGTCATGGTTGCCCATTGACTGGGGGAAAGGAGGAGGGAGGGGGAGCACTTTTGGAGGGAATTTCAAATTCATAAATGGACTGGAAGGCAGAGAGCATCCTTACACTGTGTCTCCCTTGAAGAGGATATATCAGACCGGCGGAAGGAAGGTTTGATTTTGTGGTTTTCTTTTCTCAGATTGAATATAATATGCTGTGCAATTGCTGCTATAACTCTGTGGTTTTCTGGATCTCAGATTGACAAAGGGCAGAACTTGGTTGCTTGCCTTTCTTGAGTTGTGGTTTGTTTTGTTTATGAGAGTGTTTTGTCATAGGCATGCTGGAAGACTCCGAAGAGGAGCTGGAGGAGGGGACGGAGGTTACAGCAGAGGTGGGAGGGCAAGGACCAGAAGTTGCAAAGGAGAGTGGATCTGACACACAGGGAGTTGAAAATGAGTGAGAGCCGGGTGAGGCAGCTCTTGGGGAGGAGGCGCAACCGGTTTCAGCTGTAGAGAGGCGTCGGTCCAAGAGACAACAAGAGTTAAGGAACCGCATGTGTAGAACGACAGGCAAAGCTGACTCAGGAACTCTTGATTAACAGCACTGTGGGTCAGCCTATTTAAGATGACCATACCACAGCTACCCTGCTGATAGCAACATCAATTTCCTGTGGGCTAATTGGATGTGTTCGTGTATTGCCTTGGCCGTGTTTGGACTCTGGACTGTGTTGACCTTGCCTGTGGACTTCGATTTGGACTCTGTTGGATTGTTTGGATTTGACTTGGACTGAACCTGGTTTGGAGAATTTCTTCTTGTAAGATTTTGCTATTTTAGTTCTGCCTCTGCCTGTTTTATGCTCCATCTGGCTAGCCTGACAGATTTACAACAGTTTTGTGGTGAGAAATGGTCAATGGCATATCTCTGTGTAATATTTCTTGGTGATGGCTGTGATGAGATCCATGACTGGCCTTGAGACTAACTTGTGCTTCACTCACTGCTCTGGCCTGCTCTGCAATCTGCATTGCAGGGTGTAGTGTGGCTGACGTTTCTGTAGTTGACCTTATGACTATGCTTGCTGCTAAGTCATAAGCTGTAGCAGCTGTTGCAATGCTAGGAAGTAATGTAGGCGTCATAGTTGTGTGTGTGAGAGCAACTTGTGCCAACAATGTTATTGCAGTGCAGGCACTGTGGCTGGCGGTGGATTCTGGGTCAGTGATTCTGTTTTGGCCATTTTTTGACTGTTTGAACTGTACGTTCTGTGTTGGGACGGACAGATACCTTTTACTTTGTGCTTGCAGTGTTTTTCATGGCAAGGTTGCAAAAACTGTTCCAGCCACAAGAAACAATGGGGAACTAGAAACACCCCATTGTTTCCCATGGGTAGGTCCTAGGGACACTGAAGTAGGTTGTATGATGGGTGGTACCCACCACCCAACCATAATAGAAATGGGCAGATGGGCGATTTAAAAAAGATTTCCCCCAAACCACCGAACTGTTGGGTGTCCCTAGGTGCTACCCATGGGGGACAGTGGGGTGTTTCAAGTTACCCCATTGTTCCCAACGACTGGAATGCTCAAAAATGTTTCGAGTCTGCTTCGTGGAAACAGGCAACTCAACTGCTGTTTCAATGAAACGTTTCAAGCATTTTGTGTTTTGTTTCATGCACATGCCTACTGCGGTTTCCTGTTAAAGGCAGACCTCACCATGGGGTTTGCACATGCCTGCTACAGTTTCCTTTAACAGGCAAACCCCACCATTCGCAGATTTGACATCTGCGGTTCCGCGTATCAGCAGTCGGGTAGTTGACACCCAACGTTGGCATATGCAGAATATAAGGTTACCAGAGGGTTAATTTTGCATATCTGCAGGTCCAGGATTCTCCACCATTTTGAAGAGCGGAGCCATTTTGTGGATCATTAGTGTTTTTTTAAAGAGGTGATTTTTGTGTGTGCATACATGCCAGATTTGGGACTTCTGGGGTGGGGCATTGCTGACACCTTGAGACAGTGGAGTAAGGCACTTTTGGGGGGGCAGTGTTTAGGGCCCCTTTTATCTGTTTTTCGCTATTTTTTGAAGCCTCCAGGAACCTAACCCCTCGAGTCTCATTGACTCGTTAGTCACGATTCTGTTATCCATGGTTGTTGCAGAGAACAGAACCCCTGCAGTAGGGGTGTGCACAAAACCTGGAAAACCCAGTTCAGTTAAAATAGAACTGGACTTGAACTGAACAGGTCTAGTCTGGTTCTGTGTACACTAGATCTGGGCTGGGTCTGGCTCAAGTCCAAACTGGTTCAGGCCTGGCTCAAGGATGGGGGTGGAGGATGAATGAGATTTTGTTTTTTTAATTTAAAAAAAAAAGGCAGGCTTACCGCCATTGCGGGGCTTCAAGGTTGCTGCCACAGCTATTGGGGGTGTGTGTGTCTCCTGAGGTTTCCCCTCCTGCTGCTGGTCTTTCCCTGGGTTGTGACCAGCCATGCAGATAGCCAGTGCGCATGTGCGGTGGCCTCCAAAATGCCACCAACAGCACAGAGAGGCCTGGAACAGGCCCAAAACTTCCTGAAATGGGCCTGTTGAGATCGGGGGAGGCTGGTGGGGGAGGGGGGACCTCAGGAGACCCCCGCTTTGGTAGCACCCCTGAAACCCCCCAATGGTGCTAAGTCCGCCATTGAATGAGTGTGTGTTAGTTTAAAAACCGAACCATCCCTGGTCTGGCCTGCCAGGTCTGGCTTGACGAGCCCTCGAGCTGAGCCAGTGTAAGTTGGCTCACACATCCCTATCCTTCAGATAATGAGATTCAGATTGTTTGTATGAATTAGGAGAGCTGTGATTTATACTAACTATAGTTAAAACATACTGTAAACTGTGGCTTGATATTGTGCTTTAATTAAGTAAGTTAAAAAGAACCAGTTCACTGAGCTTGTGCTTGATGGGAAACTTTAGCTTAGTCAAAAAGCAAACAGAAGTCCATTGAACTCAAGGATAGACCCCTTAGCAATTCTCCTCTTGTTCATAGAGTACAAAATTAGGGTCTAACCAGTGTCCTAGTGATTAATTTAAATCCAAACAATTTTAATTGTCATCAGTTTCCAGATCCTATCATTTGTGGTACCTTTTATGCTTAACTTTTTTCTTTCTTCTTCCCCGCTCCCCTCCATAGCTACTGACCTCCTCCTGGCTTGGAATCCAATTTGTCTGGGCCTGATAGAGGGACTGATTGGAAAAATTCAGCTTCATACAGGTATGAGTAGTTAACTTTTACTTTGACAAGAGAAAATATTTCAAAAATAAATTAAAATATGTTGCATCTTTTGTGTTAGTAAATATGCCCCCTCCCCTCATCAAGTGTCTCTACAGTTCATAGAACTGAAGTAAGATTTGGCAGTGTGTCTGGCAAGGGTGTGCACTAATGGTTTGCAGCGAACCAGACCAGTGGCTTAATCGTGAACCGGACCAGCCTTCAGGAAGGTCAGCTAGTCCACGACTGAACTGAACCTGGTCCATGGTGGTAGGGATGTGCCCAGAACCTCTCCTCCGCGTTCCGGAGGCGGTAGGGATGCTCCCTTAAGGGCAGGGGAGGGTGCACCTATCCCTCGAGCCGCATTTCCTCTGCTGGCGCTACGTTGTATCAAAGCCCTTTGGGGTAGCAGTGTATCTCCCTTCTGCCCCGTTGCCGTTCTTGGTCGGAAGTGGCCGGAAGTACCAGGCGTGTATGCGCCCATCGTGTGCATGCACGCCTGGTATTTCCGGCTACTTCTGGCCGAGGATGGCAATTGGGTGTCAGGGAGGTATGCTGTTACCTTGAGGGACTTTGATACAACGGAGCACCGGCAGGGGAAATGTGGCGGGAGGGGTAAGTTCACCCTCCCCCACCCTTAAGGGAGCACCCCCACTGCCTCCGAAATCCAAAACAGCACAGGTGGCTGAAACGTTTTGGAGGCTTCTATAATGGTCTCCGAAACGTCTTAGGCACATCCTTACATGGTGGTTCTGTTCGAGGGCTGTGCTTGTAAATGCATGCAAGCAGTTCCTTTGGCAGGATTTCCAATACTATTCTATTAATAGAAGCAAGCTTGTCTAGCTTTTCCTAGATCAACATGAAACAGTCAGTGTTTGAGGAAACTTTATGAAAATATAGACCTTTAGGAATGGTAGTAATCAAAGCTCAAGAAAATTGCTTCTTCCTCTAAGCCCAGTGATTTTTCAATCCCCTTTATCACCCTTATTTACAATCCAAAAGTGCTTTAACTGCAATAGTTCTCATTAATACTTGCGAATTGTGCCTGCAGTTGAGGTAAAGCATCTCATCTTTAGTTAGTTCTCTAGCTTCATGAAATTCTGCTTACAGGGAGATTCCATCCCCCCCCCCCCACTCCTGCTCAGGTCAAGAAAACACGGTTTATCAGATGATATTTTATTTATTATTATTATTTCTTGTTTACACAGTCAGACAGGTGTTATTGACTGGTTTGTTTTATCCAGACATCAAGTCCTTCCCAAGGATCTGGGATGGCTGAATTTTATTGTCAATTGTTATAGATATCGTTGCAGAATATAGGCTGTTCCCAGTAAAGCTGCTTTTTGTAATTGGCTGATGGTGATTTCTGTGGCCCCTATGGTGTTGAGGTGCTCTTCAGGGTCTTCTGGAACTGCACCCAGGGCGCCAATGACCACTGGGATTATTTTGGTCTTTTTCTGCCACAGCCTCTCCATTTCAATTTGTAGATCTTTGTGTATTGTGATTTTTTCTATTTCTTTTCCTTTGTCTGTCTGTTTGTAGTTGGAAGTCCCATACTATTTTTACATCTTCATTTTCTCCAACTTTTTCAATTTTATGGTCCCACCAATTTTTGGCTACAGGTAGCTTGTATTTTTTGCAGATGTTCCAGTGTATCATCCCTGCTACCTTGTCATGCCTTTGTTTGTAGTCAGTCTGTGCGATCTTTTTACAACAGCTGATTAGGTGGTCCACTGTTTCATCTGCTTCTTTACAAAGGCGGCACTTGCTGTTTGTTGTTGACTTTTTGACTTTTGCTCTTATTGCATTTGTTCTTAGTGCCTGTTCTTGCGCAACCAGTATTAAACCCTCTGTTTCTTTCTTCAAGTTGCATTCTTAAGCCATTGCCAGCTCTTGGTGATGTCTGATTTTCCACTTATATTGTGCAAATATTGACCATGCAGTGGCTTATTTTTCCATTTTTCTGCTCGGTTCTTGACTTGTTCTTTCTTGTAGGCCTGCTTTGTTTCATTGGTGTTGAATAGTTTTGCGTTATTGGCCATTTGAAGTGCATCTTCTTCACTGTCCTTGATATATTCTTCAAGGCCTCTTTTATCCTCCTCTACTGTTTGATGGACTTGCAGCATTCCTCTTCCACCTGAGCTGTGAGGGAGGTATAGCCTATCAACATCACTGTGGGGGTGCAGAGCATGATTGATGGTCATGATTTTCCTGGTCTTACGATCCAGCGTCCCTAGTTCTGCCTGGGTCCAGTCTATTATTCCTGCAGTGTATCTGATAACAGGTATAGCCCAGGTGTTTATGGCTTGTATGGTGTTCCCACCATTGAGTTTGGATTTGAGGATTTTTCTAACTCTCCTGATGTACTCACTTCTAATTTTTCTTTTAACTTCAGTGTGTGCGATGTTATCAGCCTGGAGGATGCTCAAGTATTTGTAATGTTCTTTCTCTTCCAGGTTCTTGATGTTGCTTCCATTGGGCAGTTCTATTCCTTCTGTTTTTGTTATTTTCCCTCTGTTCATTATTAATGCAGCACACTTGTCTAGTCCAAACTCCATTGCTATATCGCTACTGAATATACGGACAGTGTTTAGCAGTGATTCGATTTCTGACTGGGACTTTCCATACAACTTCAGATCGTCCATGTGGAACAGATGGTTTATTTTACTTGATGTTTTAGATGTTTGGTATCCAAGGCCTGTTTTGTTGAGTATTTGTGAAAGTGGGGTCATGGCGATTACAAACAACAGAGGGGATAGTGAGTCCCCTTGCAAAAGGCCTCTTCTAATGCTAACCTGTCCAAGTGTCTCGCCATTGATTGTTAACTGTGTACTCCACATGCTCATTGCTTTTTAAATAAATATCTGAATGTTTTTGCTGACACCAGTGGTTTCTAAACCTTTTAGTATCCATGTGTGAGGCAATGAATCGAAGGCTTTCTTGTAGTCAATCCATGCAACACTTAGATTTGTTTTTTGTTCTCTTGCAGTTTTCTAAAATCATTTTGTCAATCAGCAGCTGGTCTTTTGTGTCTCTGGTGTTCAGGCAATTTCCTTTCTGTTCAGCTGGAAGCTGTTTGTTAGTTAATAAGTGTTGCATCACTTCATCTGCTATTATTCCAGTAAATAATATGAACATGGTTCGCAGGCAGGTGATCGGTCTATAATTACTTGGAACTGCACCTTTTGCTGGGTTTTTCATTATGAGATGAGTTTTCCCAGTTGTTAGCCATTGTTCAATATCACCGCCTTGCATAATGAGATTGAACTGTTTTTGATAGTTGTTTATGAAGGCTTGTTAGGTGTTTAAGCCAAAAGCCATGCAGTTCATCGTCGCCTGGCGCAGTCCAATTTTTAATTTTCAATTTTCTTTGCTCTTTCACTTATTAATTCTGGTGTTATTATTAGATCTTGCATTTGTTGGTTACATTTTTTGACCTCTTTCATCCAGCCTGCTTTTTTATTATAATATATTGGATTGTCCCATAATTTCCCCCAGAATTGCACTGTTTCTTCTTTATTTGGTGTTTCTAGGTTTCTTGCAGTTTCTCTTTCTATGCTTTGGTAGAAACATCTCTGATTCAACTGGAATTGGAGATTCTGTCTGTGTTGTGTAATTCTGGCTTCATATCTGCTAATCTTCTTTGACACTGCTGTTATTTGCTGCTTGATTATTTCCAGAACTTCTCTAATTTTCCTTGAATCTAGGTGGTATTTTTGGATCGGATACTGTTTGGTGTTTTCATTCTTCGGCTTCTTGTCTTTCATATCTTTCAATTTTACTAGCATCTGATCTAAGCCTGGAGATTTTATTTTCTAATCTAATCTTCCATTTAGGTGATGTACTGCTTTCTTTTTTGACAGGTCCACTGATCTTATATCCGAGCTCTTGTGTTGTTGTTGTTGCTGCACTGTACATTAGTTGGTTTGTTTCTTGCAAATTATTGGTTGCTATTTCTGCTATTATTAATAATAATAATAATAATAATAATTATTATTATTATTTGTACACCGCCCCAAACTTTCATCTCTGGGCAGTTAACAATAGCATAAAACAAGTTAAAACATATGCAAAAACTTAAAACAATTTAACGATTTAAAAATCACCTACAAATTAAAACCTTAAAATATGTAAATAGTTATTTAGGTGATGATCCAATTCAAACATGTTTATTACTTTGGCAAACAAGTGTCACACGAATCTGTGCTTAACTTTTGCCAGGTTAGGGGCTTTTGGACCGTTTTTGCCGTTCGGTCTGAATTTGAACCAGACTGTGGGTCTGCGAAATGGCCTGTTCAACTGAATCAGTGAGAATTGGTTTGGTGGTTTGAGGGGCTATGCTTGTAAAGAGTTTACCAGTCTGGTGGCGGCTGCTCTAGTGGTCCCACCGCTCCTCTAAGGCCCCTTCTGCCCCGGACTCAGTGTGTGCGTGGAACTATCCTGGAACTCCGTGTGTGTGGAGGCCAGGTTAGTTCCAGACTTGTGCCTCCACCACTGCTTCACTGGCTGGTGGGAAGAATGCCACACATTTACTGCATCTGGGCCAGGGAGCCTTTGAGGAGTGGCAGCACTACTACTGTGGCTGCTACTGGACCTTTAAGCCCCTTACATCTATTTTTAAAGGGGCTCTCTCACCACTCTCATGGCCTCCCTTTAGGAGCCTTTTCAAGGATTCCCCTTTGCTTATAAAGGGGAATCCTCACCAGATTTCCCTTTTCAAGCACAGCCCCTTGGTTTGGTCGAATGGACCAGGCCAGCCAGTAGGTTTGACCGAACCAGTTCACAGACCGAACGCAAAAAATGGTCCATGCACACCCCTAGTCTAGCATATAGATTTGTGTGACATTGGTTTGTTGAACTAATAAATGAGTCTGAATTGGAACATCTCCTAAATAACTCTATTTACATATACAGTGGTTCATGCATATCTGATAAATTGTGTTTTCTTGACCTGAGCAAAAGGTAATGAGGTAGGGGGTGTGGGGTGGGGAAGAGAGAATGGCATCTCCCTGCAAGCAGAATTTCATGACGCTAGAGAACTAACTAAAGATGAGATGCTTTACCTCAACCGAAGGCACAGCTTGCAAATATTAATGAGAATTATTGCAGTTAAAGCACTTTTGGATTGTAAATAAGGGTGATTAATCATGCTACAGATAAAAGGGATTTGAAAAATGGCTGGGCTTAGAGGGAGAAGCAATTTTCTTGAGCTTTGATTACTACCATTCCTAAAGGTCTGTCTTCTCATCAAGTTCCCTGAAACACCGACTGCTTCATGTTGATCTAGGAAAAGCTAGTCAGGCTTGCTTCTATTAATGGAATAGTATTGGAAATCCTGCCAAAGGAACTGCTTGCATGCATTGAATATTTGAAAAGTGAGGTCAGCGTGCTTTAGATTCCTCTTGGCTTTTGCTCTGGCTTTGTCTAGCTGACCTTTAAATAATAATTACTGCTAGCTACCAGCATTTCTTAGTGAATTGATTTTTTGTTATTGTTAGATATGGCGCAAACATCAATAGTTACTTCTGAAAGCACTATGCTTAATGTGAGTATTTTTTAAAGTTTATGAAATACTACAAACCTAATTTTTACTTAGACTTGAAAAAGTATCCCTTAAGTTAATATTAGTTTTTAGGGTAAAGTGGTATATAATGTTAGCTGTGGAAATCTACATGTGTTTGAGACACTCAGAACTCCTCAGAGGTGACTGCTTACCATACAGTAGGTATGTCTAAGCATTCCAGAATGCACACCTGGTCCCTTACACCTGTAATTGTTTATCAACTTATTTTTACAATTGCATCTTGAATATCCATAGATAATCATGAATACTGGTGTGTAGCTGGTGCATGCTTATAAGGTAAGAGCCTTGTAAATATGATGCCTGCTATGTGCTGTATCTACACAGGGAAGTGCTTTTAGCCTAGCAGCATCATGTTTAAATTGAGCTTGAGTTGTAGGTTTCTCATGTATGATATTCCACGGAGAAACAGCATTATGGGAATAATTCCATTAAAACAACAAAAACTACCAGTGTGGTTCATTCATTAAATATTAGTGTATTCATCTTGGAAGTAAGTAAAGTTAATATGAAATCAAGCAATGACTATTGGTGTGTGTGTGTGTGTATGTATGTGTATGAGGGTGTGTAGATATAGATCACGTGAGAGCAACCCAGGACACGCTAAGTGAGGAGATAGTAGCACAAAAAGCAACCCCAGATTCTAAGCAACATGTAAGAGGATGAGAATACTGCTGCAAAAGGATGTTAATTTCAGTACTGTTATGTTAAATACTGAACTATATTCTCAGTTTTTAAAAGTACAAATTATTCCCCTTTACTAGTTCTTTAACCATATTAACAATATTAAATTACATCCATTCTTGGAACTACTAATATATTATTTTCTGTTACATAAAAAGGCCCTGAGATGGGCCTTCTGTGTTGCTGCCCCAAGGCTTTGGAATGCGCTCCCTAGTGAAATAAGAGCCTCCCTATCTCTGACAATTTTTAAAAAGTCTTTAAAGATGCATCTATTCACCAAGGCTTTTAACTGATACTGTTTTGATTGTTTTAATGTTGTTTTAGAATATTATTTTAAAAATTGTAAATTGTTGTGTTTTGAATTTCTTGTTTTTGTTTTTAACTAGTGTTTTAATGTTGTTTTTATCTTGTTGTAAACCGCCCAGAGACTTAAGTGTTGGGCGGTATAAAAATATGTAAAATAATAAAATAACATAAAATAAAATAAAATGACAACTTCCATTGTCTACATTCCATGGTGTGTGTTTGTGTAGTTTCACAGTAAAGTAATCTTGGGTTGGTAACACTTCTGATTGTCTAAATTATGTTTTGAATGTCACCCCTAGCTGTTTGGAAAAACAAAGTTTGTTTTTTGCACTTTTCCTTCTTGAAAGAGTAATGCAAACATTTAGGGCAGGCATCCCCAAACAGTGGCCCTCCAGATGTTGCTGAACTACAACTTCCAGCATACCCAGCCACATTAAAATTGTGTCTAGGAATGCTGGGAGTTGTAGTTCAGCAACATCTGGAGGGCCGCAGTTTGGGGAAGCCTGATTTAGGCACTTCCTTGAATCTGAAATTGAGATTTTATCCTTTTTCCCGTTGTAATTTTAAAAAATGTTTAAAATGCTGCTGCTTGTGATTTCAATGAATGTTCATACTTGCAAGAATGCAATGATTTAACGGGTAGGGTGGGGGGAGGGTTGTGGGAGGCTTTTGTCCAATGATGTTAAAGGTTCTTTAGCTGAAAAGAAAAGACAACACAGAATATAACTGATTAGAAGGAGTCTTTTTAGAGTGGCTGTAATTGCACAAATTTTCTACATATTTCACAGAATGCAGTAGAGTCCACCTTGGAATGCAGGTGAAATTCTGGCTAAAACACTGCAGATTGTGGTTCCCATGTTCGAACACTGCTTTTTGTAAAAAGTGCTCTCTGTGTACAGGGAATTAGCACAACTGGAAGAGACGATTAGTGTGTGCTTTCTGATGTGCCAGCTTGCTAAATGTAGGGAGTTTTAATGCAGGGGGACATTAAAAAATATGATAGGATTGAACACCTTTTTCTAAGTGGTACAGTCAGGAATCCCACCATCTTATTCTGTGCAATGTGTAGAATGGACCTCATTTTACATAATACAATTAGTTGCTTCTGGTAGAAGATATTGTTAATGTTGAAGATTTAGGCTTGTGTGTGGTGTTTCCCATTTCTCCCTTTTTAATAAGGGAAATGCCAGACATTCTTGCCTGTCTTCCAGCTAGTAGAAGGTGCTAGTGATGACACATTCCATACTCTAGATTCATTTAATGTATGTAAATGTGCATTTCTGATGTTTTCAGTGTTGTTGGGGGAAAATTGTATTCTTTATTATATCCTTCTTGGCTAGTCTTCCTGCAGTTTTGTTGAAGCTTCAGTTGTGTAAAATGCTGAGCACTTCTGTTAAGCATAGAACATGGTCAGGATTAGGCTCTTATTAGGATTAGACTGGAGAAACTGCAGCTATTGGCTGATAGCCAGCTTTCACTGGGTTAAATGTAATATCTGATTAAAATTTTATAAGCAGGCTAAGTGTGATGTGTCAAGTGAACACCACATATTGATTCTCTGAGGAGCGGAGCTGGAAACATTGCTTTACTTTCTTGAATCGTGGAGCCCTGTGGTAATTTTGACTTTGACAAGTTGTAGAGCTTTGATAGCATGCTTGATTCATTGATTAAGAGCACAGGCCCTGAATAAATAAAAAGGTCTCTCAGCAACCTGTAGCTGTAGGAGAACTGTTTTCAGGACACAAAACACTTTAAAGGCCATTGTGCATATTTGTGCTTCATACATCCCCTCTTCTACGTCTTTGTGGTCAAAATTGCATATTCCTTTATCAATACTTGGTTTTTCCTAAAAAGATATGTGTTTTAAAAATTGATCATGACAGAATTGAAGACTACTATGTCCCAGATGCAAAGGAATGATTTAATGTACTCACTGCCTCGCAAATAGACATAATTTCGTTGGCACCCAAATGCCAGATCTACTTCATTCTAAGGCAAACTGGTCATACTTGCACTAAAAAACAACACTGCCAGTGCACCTATCCTCCTTGCCACATGCTGAGGAGGGCACTGTTAAGAGAAGCGCACTAGGATTGCTGGGATAACTAGCATACAGCATATTTGGGGTATTTTGCATGGCTTTAAAAAATTGCGACAAGCTTACCTGGATTTGTTCTTACAGTGAGTAATATTGATAATATATTGCTGGTGCAGTGTGTGCCACTGCCAGTGCAACACATCTTGCCTATTGCACTGTCTTCCTTCTCCTCCTCTCTACTGAATTCCTTGAGCCCTTGCAAAATCTAAGGTTTGGAGGACCTTTGGAAAGGCATGGGTTGTGTTATAGAGGACTGTAGGAGTTGGGATACACCAAGAACATGAGGGGAACTGTTAGTGGAGGCATTATTCCACTTGCAGTTTCTGGATGTTCACCACCACCCCACCCCCCATGCTGCATCCTGTGCTATTGCTGAAGGTCCCCTGACCTATCTAAGGGAGCTTCAGTTGAGAGGGGGCGTGGGGGAAGGATGCCTTGCCTTGATGCATCTTACATCAGTGGCTATTCAGTAACTTTAAAAAAATTGCTGCATAAGCACATAAAGGCTGTATACTAGTACACTCTAAGGTGACTTTGACAAAGTATTTTTGAAAATACCTAAAATAAAAAGCTGGTGTGCTTTTCTGTCCTTCATATTTTCTTGAACTCTAAACTGAAGCTGAGATCTGTTTTGGATTATCTGTGACCTAGTAAGGCATGTTGTTGTGACATTTGCTGTTAGCTGATACAGGGAATGTTAGTAGGAGCAGTAGGAAGAATAAGGTTTTTCATCTTGTCCTTTGGCAACATGCTTGTGTTTTTCTCAAAACAAGAAATAAAGTACAAAAATCCATTGTCTACACTGACTCAGAGCATTGTGTATAAACAATTGTTATAACTGATCGCTTGTATGTCATCTTGCCCAGCATGAGCACTGGCTTATAAGGTCTCATAGTTGCTCCTGCCAGGGAAAGCGTTGGGCATGCTTCAGCTGTTACTAAAAGCAAAAAGTATATTCTGTGTGTAGGAATTATTGTAGACTCCACTGCTAAGAAGCTGGTAATGAATTTTTTTTTTAAATCTGCGTGGCAGAATATAAGAAGGTTTCAAATATATTACATAGCCTTGAAAAAAAGCCTGTGAAGCCTATATTTTGAAGATTGTGAGGATGCCAGTTAGCTAAGAATCCATGATGGCTTAGGCTTCTCTCCGCACACAGTTTGATGATGATTATCTTATTACAGAAAATAGCTGGTTTGTTAAATAGTTATGGTCTTGCTTGAAGGAGTTCACAACAAAGAATGACAAGTTGTTCTAGTAAGAATGAATCAGCTTACTTTCCTTTCACTATTTCTACAACTGGACTAAATTTGGTGCAAGTCAAGGTCCACAAGTTAGATCTCTTGCACCTCAAATGTTCATGTGCCCACCATCTTGGATCGGGTTGGGTGACATCATCACAAACTACACCATTGGGGCGTTCCTGTGTATCCATTCAGCTGTAGCAAATTTGGTACAAACCAGTTAGACTGCCTACAAGTTAGTGCACTTGTGCCTCCAAAGTTTACATGTCCGCTATCTTGAACTGGGATGGATGGCATCGTCACAAACTTTGCTGTTGAGGTGTCCTTTGTGTTTCTACATCTGTAGCAAATCTGGTTCAGTCGGTTAAGCGGTTCACAAGTTAGCCCACTTGTGCCTCAAAGGTTTATGCATCAGCCATCTTGAATTGGAGTGGATGACATCATCACACCCCATGCCATTTGGGCTTCCCTATGTGCTACAGCTGTAGCAAATTTGGTTCAAATCAGTTAGACGGTTCACAAGTTAATCCACTTGCGCCTCCAAAGTTTATGCATCTGCCATCTTGGTTCAGGGTGGATGACATCACAAACTATGCCGTTGAAGTGTTACTATGTGTTACTCACTGCAACTGTTACTAATTTGGTTTAAATTGGTTAGACAGTCCACAAATTAGTACACTTGCACCTCAGATGTTCACGTGGCCACCATCTTGAATTGGAATGGATGACATCACCGCATATCCCTATTTGTCCCTACAGCTGTAGCAAATTAGGTTCAAATCGGTTAGGTGGTTCACAAGTTAGTCCATTTGCTCCTCAAAGGTTTAT
Organism: Hemicordylus capensis; assembly: GCF_027244095.1. Classification (NCBI taxonomy): domain Eukaryota; kingdom Metazoa; phylum Chordata; class Lepidosauria; order Squamata; family Cordylidae; genus Hemicordylus; species Hemicordylus capensis. The sequence continues at coordinate 266,437,980 of NC_069659.1, read as the reverse complement.
GCAACCGCTATCTTGGATCGGTGTGGATGACATATTCACAAACTACCCCACTGAGGTGTCCCTACAACTGTTCCTGATTTGGTTCATATTGGTTCAGGCGTTGCGAAGTTGATGGGGGGTACACATGGACACACACACACACACACAGAGAATGTCAGGTGCTCTCATAAGCCTACTGGAAAGTAGGCTAACAAAAATAGCAAACAATATAAATGCATCAACAGTAAATCTAATGTCTCTACTTTGAATAAATCTCCATCTTAAAGCAACAAGCATCTTAATTTCATAAAAATTGAAAATACAGTTCATTTCAATAACATACTTAATGGTGTTCGCATATGCATATGGTGTTGCTGGGGTCTGAATTATTTGATGTGAAGATCGGTCCTGCAGCTGTGTAAATGAAGTACATAGTGCCACCAGCTTATCAACAGGTCATACCCATTTTGTGTTCAGTGATGCCACTTTGTGGGTGATTTTTTAGTGGCCTATACTGAAAAATTCTCCTCCTCCCCACTTCAGTGAGTAACTGATGTCACTTGGAATTGAGTGGATTGCTTATCCTGCTTGAAGGGTGCACTACAATCAAGTGGTATCAACTGTTCATCTCATTATGCCATGCCAATATATCTCTTCTGTTGATTCATTTATGTTGGATGATTCCACACCTTTGGGATAAATTTGGATTTATTTTCTTTTGGATAAGAGGTTGTACTTCGGTGCATTAAAGTTTTCATCCTAGTACTTAATGTAACCCAGGTAAGCCAAGTTGTAGCATTATTATGGCATTAAACCGGCCTCCAGTGACTTGAGTAATGTTAAATTGTCTTTAATTATGCACTAGGCAGAATCCAGACCAGTATTCTCTGTAACAGGGAATTCCCGATGTTAACAACTCCCAGCTGCGATGGCTTATGGATGGGAATTATGGGAGCTGTAGTCAACATCTGGAATTCCCTGTTAGAGGGAATACTGATCTAGACTACTTAGTCATAACTTAGTCATAGTGCTTGGTCATAAGCACTATTCCTCAGTGAGACAAGTTAGTCAATACTATCTTAAAGTAAAAGTAAAGTGTGCCTTCAAGTCGTTTTCGACTCCTGGTGCCCATAGAGCCCTGTGGTTATCTTTGGTAGAATACAGGAGGGGTTTACCATTGCCTCCTCCTGTGCAGTATGAGATGATGCCTTTCAGCATCTTCCTATATTGCTGCTGCCCAATAGAGGTGTTTCCCATAGTCTGGAAAACATACCAGTGGGGATTTGAACTGGCAACCTTCTGCTTATTAGTCAAGCATTTCCCCGCTGTGCCATTTAAGGTGGTCTCATTACTATCTTAAATCCTATTGATTTAAGTGAGTCTGGATTCTGCCCAGTACTGAGATGACTGGCTGTATAGCACTCCAACTTATCAATGCTGTTATTAGTGTTAGCATGTTAGTGGACGGCTATCTGTTTGCCTTCTAAATGCATATTTGTTCTGATAATGCTGTTTTTCTGATGAGGGATAAACAGTGCTTTTGTGTGTGTGTGATAGTACTGAGTACCAGCACCTTTTCCATGCCTCTCTGCAGGGAGCAAAGCCAAACCCCTGTCAGGTGCTGTGATCTTGCCTGGGAAATTAGCTCTGAAGCACTGTGCCCGGTGCTTCTAGAGCATAGTAGTGATTAGGGCCGCTAGCAGGTGTTGGGGTGCCAGAAGTTACCTGTGGAGTTTAGTGCCTCTCTGGGTGCGTACATCCAGGAGGAGTGTGCAACTCTCAGAAGAAAACTGTCCATTGGGTTGTGTAGCAACTGCAAGGCATACTGTAATTTCCTGAACCTGCTGATGATTGTCAGAAGTAATTTGTGTATTAATTGCTTATATGGGTGTTTCTATATGTCTGTTGGCTTATTAAGCAAGGTAAGAGCAAACTAAAGGTAAAGTGTGCCATCAAGATGATTTCGACTCCTGGCACCCACAAAGCCCTGTGGTTTTCTTTGGAAGAATACAGGAGGGGTTTACCATTGCCTCCTCCCGCACAATATGAGATGATGCCTTTCAGCATCTTCCTATATCGCTGCTGCTCAATATAGTAGCAGCAGGGATTCGAACCGGTAACCTTCTTCTTGTTAGTCAAGTATTTCCCCGCTGCACCACTTAAGAGTACTGGCACCTTTTTTAAAAAACAAAAAAATACTGTAGGTAAGCAAGATCAGTGTGACTTCCTTGTTAATGCAGGCATATCTTTTCAGTGTTGCAGCATCTGCTCATGTGAAACCTGCTCCCAGGCCCAGAGCATGGTCTGAGAGCATATGATGTAGCCACCTTGCTGAAGCTAAGCAAGTCTGCTCAGTGCCTTGATGGGAATGACTCCTAAAAAAACCCATGTATACTACCTTCAGTTCCATGATGGATGAAAGGCAGGATATAGAGATAGTAATAAATGCAATGAAAACTATACTTGTATTAATCTTAAAGTAAACGTTATAAGTTAGGCTATTTCCAAGGTAGTATATGCCACTGAGCAATTGACTTCTGTCTTGAATGTGTGCATAATGTATGTTTGGTGTGTGGTGCACATCTAATTTGATGTATTTCCAGATCTTCTGATGTATTGTATCTGATAGGATTGTATAGTATTGTATTGTATGATTGTATCTGATGTATTTCTGACCATGGTGTATTTCCAGATCTTCCTTTCACTTTATAGTATGTTGAGAATTTGACAGGTTTTTTATCTTGGAAAACCTGACCAACTGCCAAGATTCCTGGCTTTATAGCCAGGAAACAGCTGGCTGTAAAGATGGTACCATTGAGAGAGGCTTGGATTCTTGCAGCATGGTCTACAATACCTACATGAAGGTCTCTTGGAACTACCGTAGGTGGGGTGCACCTCACAAGTACTGGGAAGAAAGTGTTTGGCAGGAGCCTCGCAAACCTCATCAGATGGATTTGAGTCTCTCTCCCACAAGAGAAGAAGACAGAAACCCGGTACCAAGTATAAAATAAGAGAGAAGAAAACATGCACAAAAGTTGGAAGCAAAATACGGGAAGGGTGCTTGGAAATTTGCAAGTCACTTTAGCACGGTGGGGAAATGCTTGACTAACAAGCAGAAGGTTGTCTGTTTGAATCCTCGCTGGTATGTTTCCCAGACAATGGGATACACCTCTATTGGGCAGCAGCGATATAGGAAGATGCTGAAAGGCATCATCTCATACTGCATGGGAGGAGACAATGGTAAATCCCTCCTGTATTCTACCAAAGAATACAGGATCCGGGAGTCAAAATTGACTTGATGGCACACTTTATTTTATTACAGCAAGAAAGCCAGAAGATACCGATACCTACAATCTCAGATGCATTATGTATACATCTGCATGCAGTAATTAATGCATCTGAGCATGGAAGTCCAGGCAAGCGCCTAGATAAAAATAAAAGGAGAAAAAGAAAAGTAGCAATACTGTTGTGGGAATGTACTATAAGCCACTGCACCAAGTGGATAACATGGATGATCTTTGGTTAGATTATCAAATTTTCGAAGAGGCAGGCAGTAGTTGTAATGAAGGATCAACTGTCCTGACATCTGCTGGAAGCCTCTCTGTGTGAACAGTGAGAGGTGCAATAAATTCACACTGAGGCTTACTTAGGAATTAAAATAATATCTTGGGATATCCTACGCTAGAAAGCCTAATGCTTCATGTCTGTCTGGATAATAAAGAATGTAGAAATAAGTCGATTTTTAAATGATTAGTCATATTGTTCTTCATGCTCTCTCCCATATGTTCCCCAATAACTATCCTTCAAGATCAATAAGATGAAAATCCATTCTTATTGCCACTCAGAATATTTTGGAAATGAGAGAACCTGGATTAACATGTATGGGAAGGGCTGTGGAATTAGTGGAATGAGATGTAGTTTCTAGGAATAAATGTGAGTGTGTGTGTGTGTGTGTGATGACTTAGTTCTGACAGAAAAGGCAGTTTTGGTGAACACTGTCTTAAAACTAAGCTGTTGAACCCAAATATGTGACCCTTCAGGAGAAAAGCAAAAAATTTTCTGAGCTGGTAGCAACCCAGGAGAAGGCAAATAACTTGTAATTTGAGCAACTGGATGTGCATTTTTAGTTTTGTAATGATTGTGTGTTGGGTTGTACACTAATGCATTATCTATAGTATATGACTTGAATCTCTCTTCTTTCTTGTTATGTAGGTTACATAAGGATAAGTTTTTAGATATTTCTATCTTTAGGCTGATTTGTTACATAAACTCTGAAAAAATACATTCAAGATAGAAAGCCAAGATAGAAACCATGTTGCTGAACTATAGCTTCAGGTTTGCCCCTGAAATGAAGTCATTGCTAATGACCAAAGCAAGTGTAATCTTGCTGTACTGTAGTTTTATCTTACCATTCAGCGTGTGAGAATGCTACACCAAATAGCTCTTCTGGTCTCTTTGGCATTCATTGTTGTTGTGTCCATATCTGTACAGAGAGCTGTGTATTATGAGAGGAACAGCGAGGAAGATAAAACACACTGTGTGTTTATTTAAATTTTTAAAAATAAAATAAATCAAGCTGTTCAAACCTGAACTACAAAGTTACTTTTGGCTCCCCTTCTCATATATTGCATAATTACTCCTGATAAGCAGAATGATGTTGTATTGGAAATACCTGTGCATGAATCAAGACCCATGTACAAATTACTGAGCTGGATTGCTGAGAAGCTGCTGCTGGTTCTTTTCATAACAATCCTGACATCTCCCTAGTGTTTGCAATGTTCTTATTGAATTGTTTGAACTGATAGTTCCTAAGATAGACACTTCTTTACACTCGTTGGCTTTGTGCATCTTTGCATGTTCTAAATATTATGGGTGCCAACTGATCAGTCATCAAACAGCACAATAGTTAATGTGTGTGTTGTTGCTTGAGAATGGGGGCCAGGACTTGGCAAGTAAACACATTGTTCACCAAATAAGCTGGCTGACCTTTTACTCCTATTTTATGCTTAGTGACTCTGCAGTTGGCTCAGTCGGTGCTCTATTTATAAATATATAAATGGTGCTGTGTATTATGGGTGGAGGGGTAAAACAGCATCCTATCATGTTATTTCACCCAACCTTCTCAGAGCTTTCTTTTTGCCCTATTTATGCTGGAACAGGCATTTTAAACCTTAGGATTGCCTGCTGAACAAGTGACTTTATTTTTTTAAATGAATCTGTGGAAAAATGAACAAGTTAGGAAGAGTAGAAGTTGAAAAGTACACATGAAACCCCAACACCATGGTCAAGTTCTCCCCGCCCCCCATATTTACAATTGGAAATCTGCCAACTAATAGTGAAGCCCAGACTGTCTCACTTTCTTCAGGAAGCTCTCTTTTGATAATCCGTCTTACTTATGAGCGCCTTTCATGGGTTTGTTGAAATAAATGTTTTTAAAATTTTTCTAAACTAAAAAGGTTCCAAGGTAATGTCAGAATCTTTAGATTCTATGGTAATGTCAGAACCACACATGTCCAGTCAGCCAAGAGTATTCTGTAGAACTAGCTTAACCCACGCAGAGCATCTGCACGCTAGAACTTGATTGCTCCCCTCACCCCCTGCCACAACCCCCCTCACCTCAAATATCTCTCCATCCTCACCTGAGCCGCATTCCTGCTCCTTTTCCATCCAGTTGCTTCCATCCCTTTACTCCACCCCCCTCACCCCTCTTGGTTGCGGCTGCAGCATTGCTGGTGCCTGTTTGCCAAGCTGAAGCCCCGTATCCCCAGGAACTCCCCACTCGCACCTGAGCTCCGTTTCTGCTCCTCCTCACAGGAGCAGTTGACCGGGCTCTTCCTCGCTACCGCCATGGCCACTTGTTCCCCTCAGGCTGCTGACAAGCCCGGGCCCATCCCTTGCCTGCCTGCCTGTCTCCGCCAATGGCTTCAGTAGCCCCAAACAGCAACAGTGGTTGACTGGACCCTTCCTTGCTGCCAATAGGTGCCACCATTGCCGCTCATTTAACTCAGGCCGCTGACAGGCTTGGGCCCGTCTCTCCCCCTTCCCCCTCCCTCTGAGTTAACACAGTCTCCCTCCCTCCCTCTGAATTAACAGATCTTGTTCATCTTGTTTCCTCATCTAATTCACGCAATGGCAACTTTTCCTTCTCCTGAAGGGGCTCTTTTCTCCCTCACAACCATTCTCTTCACACACCCTTGCCCACTATCCTTCTCTTCCCTCCCTCTGTACACCCACCCACCCACACTCCTCTCCTCTACAATCAAGAACATCTGACAGTTACATTCCAACTGACCTTAACCATCACAGGCTCCTCCTCCCTATCTGCATATGGAATCTCCACTGCCCAATCACACGGTGCTTCTGCTCACAAACTCTCGTGAGATCTGCCACTCACGGGATTAGCCATGGGTATGCCACAGAGAGAGAGAGAGAGAGAGAGAGAGAGAGAGAGAGTCTAGCATCTGCGCCTCTAGATTGCCACTGCCACTGTCACAGTCTTCTCCATGCCCGCCAGCCAGCCTCTGCTGCTACTTCCCCCATCCGCCCACTGCCACAGCCATTTTCTTCCTGGATGGCTGCTGCTCGCCACCGTTTTGTTTCCCCGCTGGTTGCTCGCTGCTGCCATTTTCTTTCCTCCCACCCGTCTCTGTCGCTATCCGGCAGCTGCTCGAAACATGATGTTACTGAGGAAGTGTTGCAACCATGATTTGCACTCCATTTAAAACATGCCACAGCTTTATTTGATGTTTCCAAAGTTGTGACTTATATTAAACTCAAGCACTCATGCCTGCCTCTTTATTACGCCTGACTATGCTAAAGTGGATTTTCACTGAACATATTTATATTAAGTGTATGAAGAAATTTAATTGGAGCAAAAAAATGTGGCTTACAGGGGTAATTATGGATGAGGCAGCTCCAACTGAACTGCAAAAAAACAAGAAAATTCAATAGTCTATCATGATTACACCAGGGGATTATAGGACCTGATGCCTGGCCTACAAACCATGGAAACAAAATGTTGGCTAGGTTTTCCATGCTCCAGTGCACTACCTATGTAGGCTAGTGGCAAGAGCTGGAGCATTTGATAACATGTGCCTCGAAGCAAATGATAAGTACTATAGCCTCTTTTACTAATTGTGCTGATTGTCCTTGTTGCCTGCTGTGGTGAGGTAATAGCATTTTCCATATGCTATTCTACCAAATCCTTTGTAAACATTTCTGTAACTAATCCCCAGTTCTGATTTTGTAGGTCAGTACAATATCTCAGACTGGACATTGACTTTTATACCTGCTTGGCATAGATTCTTTGCTTTTAGTAAAGTTGTTAGTAAATCTAATAGATACATTTCCACCTTCATTTTCTGTGAACATCATGGGCCATTGAATTTCCTCACTTTTTGCAGTTTAGTTGGAGCTGCCACACCTGTTACTATCACTGTAAGCAAAAGGTTGTTTTGACTTATTGATCAGGTTATTGATTTTGACTTAGTAATCAAAGAACATGGATACTTTATCTTGAATCTCAAGAAGAAGACTGATCTGCTCAGTAACTACTTTTTCCGTATTATGGAGAAAAGCACTACTGTTGTGAAAAGTAAATGGTGGGACATGGAGGCAGAAGTACTTTAGACAGTAAAGGTGGGACTTGGAGGCAGAGGTATTTTAGAGCCTGGACCTAAAGGCCTTTGGAGCCCTCCCCCACTACAAGTTAAGCATCCGTTTTTAACACATGCGTTCTTGCGGGCACAAACCACATCATCCAGGACAGACTAAAGTTGATTTGGGGGCCCCCAGGGGGTGTGGAGGCCCTGGACTTAGGCCCCAAATTCAAAGGGCCTCTGCACGGAGGGGAGGGTGAAGTGGGCAGTTAGCTGACAAAAGCGAAGGAGCAGACTAGAACAGAAAGAAGCACTGGAAATAAGCATTACCATCTAGTGTTAGTTCCAACCAGCATCTATCTGCAAAAAATCTATCATGGCTGAAAGTTGTAGAGCTATGTTTAAGAAAAGAAATTTGGGTAAAAAGGGAAAATGGCACATGCAAACAGATTAACAGCCTGGCTGGTATAATAAGCACACATCCATATTCTTTCTGTCTCTTTCTCTCTCTGTGGCTATAGCAGCCAATTGGTATACATTCTTATTTAGGAAATGTTTAATAAATGGGAAATTTTATATTGGCCTTTTCTCCCCACCCACCCCTGAAATCAATTCATCCTGAAATGCACTTAGTGTCCCTTTTCACAACATTTGATTGTCCTCTTGACAATTGACTTTGACAACAAAGTCCCATGTATATTTTCAGACTGAACAGCTGAAGTAAGTTATTTAGTTAACTTAGTATAGTTAATAAGAGCAATATGTATTAAATTAACACCTACACTCTGCATTACGTGAAGCTCTAATTCTTGTGCACTTCGGGGGTTTGGATCCAAAGGCTCCTTTCCATGTGTGAAAAATATATTTCATTTAGAGTCGCCATTTTACAGTAATTACAGTGCCATGTAGTAAGTTTTACTGAACTAAGTAATGTGGGTTAGATCTGGAGAAAGGGATGGGGTTGTAGCTCTGTGATAAGAGCACATGTTTTGCATCACTAAGTAGGGCTGGGAAAGACCCCAGTGTGAATCCTTGCTAAACTTTTACTAGTCAATACTGAGCTAAATGGGACAGTAATTAAGCTTCATATGTTCGTGTTTTCAACAGCCAATCAAGTTGTACTGTCAAAGTACAGCTTTTCAAGTAGTTTCTCCTGTAGTCCTTGAGATCTGTCCTGAGATTGGAGGAACTATGGTAACCACACAAGATATGGAAAAATGGATAATTTCCATTCACACAAGGGTGTGGCAGATAAAGTGCCTTCTACTCACACAAGCAGTCCTTTGGATTCAACCTTGTGTTCTCCTGCTTGTGTGCAAGAACTGCTGAATAACCTCTTATTACAGTACTGTATAAACTCTTTCACTAGCACTTCTGGATTTGTGGCTTTTTAAAAAAGAACTAACCAAGTCATTCCAGCACTTTTTTTGTTTTTTATCTTTTTGGTAAGGATCTATCTACCTGTTAGGGTAGGAGTTGTGTAGATCTGGAGGCTCTCAGCAGCTACTTTCATAACATATTCAGGACATATTGAGGGGAAACCATCTGAGTGGCTCTTGAATGCAATTGTAAGAGATGGCTGAAACGGATGTGTAATAAATTCTAACAATACTTTAAACCAGGTATCCTCTGGTTTTCAGCAGAATGAAGTGAAAATGCAGATTTGGATGAACATTTGTACTTTTCAGAACAAACATAACTGTCATTTCTATTTTCTACCAACAGGAGTGACTGTGTGAACAAGAAATAACTTCAGTCTTATATTAGCAGATTTTTTTTTTTAAAAATGAGATTTTGCTAGCTGTAAGTAAAATTCGTATGCTGTAACTTATTTAGTATTTTCCCAAGATCAAATTTTTATCTGCATAAAGCTTTCTGATATTTCCTTTTGGGATTTTTTTAAAAAATGTTTATGTTCCTCCAATTTAAAACACTTATTAGAGTATCCATTGTCTTGAGGAATTTACTATTTGTAAATAGTATTGTTTTACCTTACCTAGGCAATGCATTGATAGCAACAAACATGTACACATCTTGCTGAAATTTTTGGTAGCTACATTTCAGCTCAAGTTTGGTCATATAAAGTTCCTAGAGGAAAATGGCAACAGAAGACCATGATGGCAGATTTAGCTTTAGCTTTAGCTTCGAGAAAAGGAATCTGTCATTTGTGAGCCAGTAGCCTCTCTCTGTTTTTTATTTTCTCAGAGATATAAGCAACAATTAAAATATATCTAGATGTATTTTTAAGTAAAAAGTACACAAAATTACAAATAAAAATTTGTGAGCCAGGAGACTTTCTTTCTCTTGTCTCAGCTGAAAGCGTGGTTTAGTCAGTCTATCTTTAAAATATAATCTTGTGACTTCCCATTAAAACACACAAAAAATCAAACTGGGTATCAAGGGACCTGAATTTTTTAAACCAGTTACTTGTGTTAGCCAGCACATGACATTTAAGTAAGGATTGTGATGGTAGAAAATGAGCAAGGAAGGAGGGGGGAGTGTGGGATATTAGACAGGGAGAGTAAGAAATCAGTTGTGTGAGGCGAAAATTAGAACCTGTGGGAAGGAAAGGTCTTGTCCCATGGCTGTTGGTTACTGCTGAACCTTTTATTGCCATTGTACAGTTTAAGGCAATTGGTTGCTGTAACCAACCCCAAGGTCTCTGGAAAATAACAGAAGTAATTAGGTGACCGCTTATGGTGGCTCAGTTGTTGCACAGATTTTAGGAATGCCCTGTTTGGAGGGCATTGTGTTCCTTCAGGGGGTAAGTGAAAATGTGGCTTTTTGTTGTGTGTTGGGAGGATGCTGAGATTGGGAGTAGGGATGTGCACAAATAGAGTTTTTTGATTAGATTTGTGCCCAAATCGAATCACTCCTGATTTGTTTCCAAATCTGCCCCCCCGAATCATCCCGGATTCTATTTTTATTTGGATTGATTTGAATCACTTATAAAGGTCCTAGGGACACCAAAGTTGGGTGGTGGGTAGGCCTCTATGGGTGCCACCTACCAGCCAAATTTCAAGGCAGTGGGGCACTTGGTTGATTTTTAATGATTTTAAAATTATTTTACTGAATCCGAATCTCAAATCGATTCTGGTGTGATTCGATTTGTACCTGAATCTAGCCAATGGACCACAGGGATGATTTGTTCTGTCTCCAAATCACCTAAATCAGCTAGATTTGGGTACAAATCAATTGGTACCCGAATCGATTCTCACATCCCTAATTGGGAGTGTTATGGTGGTGGTGCTGTTAGGCTTTTGGATTGTTGGTTCTGAGGCTTCTGACTTCTGGTACGGTTTGTTTCTGTGTTCTAATTTTGTTGTATATTCTAAATTTTGTTGGGTTATCTGTAGCAAGAAAGGGAGTATATACATGTTTTAAATAAACTATGGATGCCATCCTTAGTTTAGTTTTTGGGGTATTGTTTTCTCTGTGCCACCTTCTTCGTTTCGGGCAGATCTGTTTTAAGATGTGGAATGCGGTTACATGCTTTATGAAGTGCTAAATTGTATCTTTTAGTGGGTTCTGTAGGGGAAGGAACCAAGAAACAAATGGTCCAGTTCAGATATAATGTGAAGCTTGGCTTAGGGCAAGCTTGTAATCCATCTTCAGATCCTGCTATATAAACGATTCCTAGAAAACTGAATGAGTTTGCAAGACTGTGTTTAAGGCAAACATCATTGCATAAGCAATTTCTACTTTGCCATCAATTTTATTCTTGTGCAGTTTTGTGAGCCATTGTTCTTTTCCACAGAAATTGCTCGTGCTGTGCTGATACAACATTGGGAATAAAGCTGAATTGCTTTGATATCTGATATTAAAGTTGCCATTCTATACAATTTTTGTAAGCAGTGCTAACTGATAAATTCAGTTTGAAAATTCATTTTTAACTAGACTTTCTCAGGAGACTTAAGATCAAGTAGACCTACTTTTTAAATACCTGGGTATGTTCCAGTGACGTATAAAGGGATGTTGGGATTTATAAGAGCAAAGGGTGTTCTCTCAGTAGGGCTCCTATTTTAGAAGAAAGAACAAAGGAAATATGTACCTGGGTGGAATCTGAAGTTAGTTCTTCTCACTTGTGCACCTTTTTTCTCTAATTGGATTCATCACTTTTCATTTGATGCATAATGAAGTATTTAGCTCTGGAAGTGCCACATACATATAACTTGTTTCTACACTGCTTGTGTGATGCATTCATTACCTTGCTCATCTGCAATGCCAGGTCGGTCCAAAATAAATCAGAACTAATCCATGATTTGATCATGGATGAAGGGGCCGACCTGCTGTGTATTACTGAGACTTGGTTGGGGGAGGCTAGTGGTCCAGTTTGTTCCCAGCTTCTCCTGCCAGGATATTCTGTAGAGGAGCGGGTGAGGGGACGGGGGCGGGGAGGTGGAGTGGCTGTGGTCTATAAGGATAATATCTCCCTTACCACGGTCCCTGTTAGGGTATCGGACCATATTGAATGTGTGTACTTAAGTTTGGGGACCAGGGATAGATTGGGACTTCTGTTGGTGTACTGATCACCCCGCTGCCCAACAGAATCCCTTACTGAGCTCATGGACTTGGTCACGGAGCTTGCGTTAGAGTCTCCCAGACTTTTGGTGTTGGGGGACTTCAATGTTCATTTTGGGACGAATTTGTCCGGGGCAGCTCAGGAGTTCATAGCGGCCATGATGACTATGGGCCTATCCCAAGCGGTCTCTGGATAGACGCATATTGCAGGTCACACGCTTGATTTGGTCTTCTGATCAGGGTGGTGTTCTGTGGGTGGGGACTCCTACGATCTCCCCATTGTCATGGACAGACCACCATCTGGTTAAGGTTGGACTTACAACCGCTTTCCACTTTTGCAGGGGCAAAGGGCCTATTAGAATGGTCTGCCCGATGAGGTTACTGGATCCGGTAGGATTCTAAGAAGCCTTGGAGGGATTTAATGTTGGCTCTGCTGGTGATCCTGTTGATGCCCTGGTTGAGAACTGGAACAACTTGCTCACCAGGGCAGTAGACACAATTGCTCCTAAGCGTTCCCTCCGACCTGCTTCAAAATTGGCCCCTTGGTATACAGAAGATCTACGGGGGCTGAAGCAGCAAGGTAGGCGACTGGAGCGCAAGTGGAGAAAGACTTGAATGCGATAGATTACGACATGGAGCACATTTAAAGATCTATGCTCAGGCGATACGTGCAGCAAAGAAGCGGTTCTTTTCTGCCCGGATTGCCTCTGCGAGTTCACGTCCGGTGGAGTTGTTCAGGGTTGTGAGGGGACTAGTATCTGCTCTCTCTCCCTTGAACCAGAATTTGGAAGCATCAGTTACCCGCTGTAGTGTGTCTAAAGAATTTTTCGCAGACAAAATCTCTCAGATTCGGGCCGACCTAGATGGAGACTCCACAGTTAATTTGATGTCTGAACTGGAGGTGTCCGACAACTCCTCTTATACGATTCGACTGGATCAATTTCAGTTTGTGACTCCTGATGATGTGGACAAGCTGCTTGGAGCGGTGAGGCCTACCACTTGTCCTCTTGATCCTTGTCCAACATGGCTTGTTCTATCTAGCAGGGAGGCTGTTGTAGGCGGCCTGGTAGAAATCATAAATGCTTCTCTGAGGGAGGGCAGGATGCCTCCTTGTCTTAAGGAGGCAATTATTAGACCTCTTCTAAAGAAGCCTGCATTAGATCCCTCAGAGTTGAGCAATTACAGGCCAGTTTCCAATCTCCCATGGCTGGGCAAGGTAATTGATTAATTCAGCTCCAGGCAGTCTTGGAGGAAACTGATTATCTAGACCCATTTCAAACTGGTTTTCGAGCGGGCTATGGGGTGGAGACTGCCTTGGTCGGCCTGATGGATCCCAATCTCCAATTGGGAATTGACAGAGGAAGTGTGACTCTGTTGGTCCTTTTGAATCTCTCGGCGGCTTTTGATACTATCGACTGTAGTAGCCTTCTGGAACGTCTGAGGGTGTTGGGGGTGGGAGGCACTGTTTTACAGTGGTTCCGCTCCTACCTCTCGGGCAGTTTCCAGATGGTGTGGATTGGAGATTGTTGCTCTTAGAAATATGAGTTTAAGTATGGTGTCCCTCAAGGCTCCCTACTCTCTCCATTGCTTTTTAACATCTACATGAAACCACTGGGAGAGATCATCAGGGAATTTGGAGCCAGGTGTTACCACTACGCTGATGACACCCAGATCTACTTCTCCATGTCCACTTCTTCAGGAGTTGGCATATCCTCCCTAAATGCCTGCCTGGAAGCAGTAATGGGCTGGATAAGGGAGAATAAACTGAAGCTGAATCCAGATAAGACGCAGGTACTTATTGTGCGGTCGGAACTCTAGAGACGATTTTGATTTTCCTTTTCTAGACGGGGTCACACTTCCCCAAAAGGAACAAGTTCGCAGTCTGGGAGTACTTCTGGATCAACGTCTCTCCTTGGTTTCTCAGGTTGGGGCGGTGGCCAGGGGTGCTTTCTATCAGCTCCGGCTGATACGCCAGCTGTGCCCATTTCTCGAGATCAATGACCTCAAAACAGTGGTACATTTGTTGGTTACCTCCAGACTGGACTTCTCTAATGCGCTCTACATGGGGCTGCCTTTGTACGTAGTCCAGAAACTTCAGTTGGTATGGAATGCGGCAGCCAGGTTGGTCTCTGGGTCATCCCGGAGAGACCACATTACTCCTTTGTTGATGGAGTTACACTGGCTGCCAATAGGTTTCCGGGCAAAATACAAAGTGCTAGTTATAACTTATAAAGCCCTATATGGCTTAGGCCCTGGGTATTTAAGAGAGTGTCTTCTTCGCTATGAGCCCCGCCGGCCGTTGAGGAGCTCCGTCTCCAGTTGCCACCAACTCGTTTGTTGGCTACACAGAGATGGGCCTTTTCAGCTGCTGCCCCGAGATTGTGGAATTCGCTCCCTGCTGAGATACGATCCTCCCCATCTCTGGCAATATTCAGAAAACACCTGAAAACACATCTCTTCAACCAGGCTTTCTCAGCTTTTTAAAACTTGTTTTTAAATTGTTCTGATTATTTAATTGTTGTTTTATGATGTTTTTAATTGTTAATCATTGTTTTATGCTTTATAATTTTTGTTTTAATGATTAATTGATTTTAATGGTGTTTTAATGTAAACCACCCTGAGCCTTTTTGAAGGGTGGTGTAAAAGTTTCAAAGAAAGAGAAAGAAAGAAAGAGGCCCAGCAAGAAAACTTTAGGAATTTTTTTTAAAAAAATGTATATGCCTGGCTTTGTTAGTGAATGCAGTCACTTGGGTTTTTAATTGTGTTTGATTGCAACTTTTGGAAGTTTGTAAATTGAAAACTGGGAAAATGAATGTAGACGCTAACAAGTCTTCCGACTGAACAAATTGTTGCCCACTTCTTTTCATTCTAAACAGTCAAAAGGGAATTCCATGATTTATTTTTTTAAGCCTTTGGTTTAAGATCAAAGTTAAAGCACTTAAAACATTTACTCAGACTCAAAAATGTATGGAAACTGTAAGTAAAGGATCGTTCATTTTAAGTACCCCACCCCCTAAACAGTGAAGATTTTGTATGGTTTTCCATATTGTACTCCCATACAAATTAGGCTCCATGCACTCATACGCTGCTTTGGTTTTTCAGCTTGGTATGCAGAAACTCTACAGGTGCAGCTTACCCATACTTGCTGCAAATGCACCTATGAATTTCTGACTGATTTATCCATACAAGGCACAGGGTTTTCTTCTCAATACTATAGTATTGTAAAGGTAGAAATTCAACAAGTGCTTTTTAAAAAATGACCACAAGAAATCAGGAGGCAAGCATCAGAAAACTAGAGCTAATTTGGAAGGAGGCAGAGTGAAACATCTTGACAGGGAGTATAAGCCTTGTGCCACCTAATGGCTCAGTGGGGAAATGGCTTGACTACCACACCAGAGGTTGCTGGTTCGAATCCCCGCTGGTATGTTTCTCAGACTATAGGAAACAACTGTATCAGGCGGCAGCATATAGGAAGATGCTGAAAGGCATCATCTCAGACTGCATGGGAGGAGGCAATGGTAAACCCCTCCTGTATTCTACCAAAGAAAACCACATGGCTCTGTGGTCATCAGGAGTCGACACCGACACGAGGGCACAACTTTACCTTTATAAGCCTCGTACTTGAGCAATGGAATTGCTTCTTTCTCCCCTGTCACATTCGGAGTGAGGGAAAGGCAATAGTTTCATTTGGCCCTCAGTCTGAATGGAGGGAGCCAAGACTTTTAAGGTTTTGCTAGAACAAGGAAGGATTTACTGGATTTGGTTGTTGCCACAAATCCTGGCTGTGACAGGGCTGGAAATATGAACCAGATTTGGAAATTCAGAACTTGCTCTTCCTCTTGTGATCCTGAGGTTTGTGGATGTTGGGGGAAGCTTTGATTAAATCATGGTTTTATGTGGCATTTGAACCAAGAGATTAACAAACAATGCTTGCTAAATCAACACTCTGAGTGTCATGCTTTTAACGTATACTGGGTAAGATTAAACGTTTACCCTAAAAAATGAACTAAAGAACCACAATAAGAACTTATCAAGTGGGCGAGAATTGACAGTGCATCCAATCCTAGTTTGCATGGAGGCGGTCAAATTATGTAATTGAAGTAAACAAACTGCTTTTGAAGGAAAAGGGGAGAGAGATAGCATCAGAAGCTTATAAGTGCGCTCTCACTCTAACGTTAAAAGACTTGGTGGGTTTTTTTCTGCATCTAAGTGGAGAATTCAGAACCAACACTCACTTCTCCTTCCACAAGTACATGCTGACAATGTATTTGTTTACTCCTGCACACCTTTGAGAAGTATTTTCCAAGATAATGTTATGAATTCTTTAAGTTAGCAAATTTAGGTTGCTGGCTATCGGTTGGAGAACCCTGAGCTTATCCATGTGATGTAAATGCACAGGGATTTCTGGTTATAACTTGAAGTCCATCTGGCTGATCCTTTGACACAGTGACTGAACACATGGTATATAAATACTTAGGGCTGAGAACTACCCACTAAACTACCCACCTTTCTGCCCTTTCTGCTTGGAAAGTAGTTCTGTCCCAGAGAGAAGCCTGATTTGGGAATGCGGAGGTGAGGGTAGGGAGGGGTGGGCATTGTTTGATAAGAATCAGTTATTCTTCCTTCAGTTGTTACGGGGAGAGGCACAGCTGGCCACTGTGTTCCAGACACCCATCCGCAGTTTTATAAATTGCTTTCTAGATTCTCCTGCCTCGGCCTGGTACAGAGATTGCTAGGCTACTAGGCTGCAACTGAGACATTTTAATATGAGGAAAATATAGCTTGAAGTCTTGCCACTACCTAGAGTAGAATTAATGTTTGCTTTTTTATGGTGGAAAACTAAAAGATTTTGGTTTTGTACAGATCTGCCTTGGTGGTTGCTTCTAATTCGCCAAAAAGTCGTGGTTGGCAAGCTTCCAGGAGATCATGAAGTATGCAAAATAACAAAGATTGCAGCAATACCACTCTCGGAAGCAGAACCTCAAGATCTGGATCTGGAGGTAAGTTTGAAATTCAATTTATTCTGTAATATAGTAGCTGATATAAATTCTCATGTGCAAAATTGGAAGTTAAATAATGGAGGAAATGGCTATTGGTATTTGAAGTCAGTGATTGGCTGGATGAAGGTTAACAGAATTAAATTAAATGCAGACAAGACAGAGGTGTTCCTGATCAGGAGGAGCACTGATCTGGGATTAAGTTGTTTCCTAGCTCTGGACAGGGTTACATTCCCACTGAAAGAGCAGGTTTGCAGTTTGCAAATACTCATGGGCCTGACCCTTACTTCTGGATATTTGGGTATTGGTTGCTTTTCCTCAGCTTCTGCTGGTATGCCAGCTGTTCTCAGATGGACCTGGCTATTGTTGACCATGCCCTTGTCATCTCTTATCTTGACTACTGCATTACTTTCTATGTGGAACTGCCCTTGAAGACCCTTCAGAAACTTCAGTTGGTACGTAATGTGGCAGTGAGAGTCTGAACAAAACTCAGGACATTTTGATCGTATTTGGCTGCTTCTTTTATCAGCTACACTGAATACCAGTGCATTTCTAGGTGCAATTCAAGGTGCCGATTTCGACCCTTTAAAGCTCTTTTATGTCTTAGGGACAAGTTCCTGAAGGGTGGTCTCCTCCTGCTTGAATCTGCCTACCCTATAAAATATTTCAGGAAAACTGTCGTGTGCATACCAACATTGTTTGAAGTTGGCTTCAGAATGAATGAGCAAGACTTCTTAGTGATAGCCCCTTACCTCTGCCATCTGGTCTTTAGGTTGCACCTTCCTTGGCTATCTGTAAAAAGAATGTGAAGACACCTATTTTAATTAGCCATTCCAGATACCCTCAGAGTGCTGTTTTTAATTCTCTCTTCAGCTTTTTTTTGCTGCCTTATATTATTGGTATGATGACTTTATTATTGCAGTTTGCTGCTGTTTGTTTTGTTTTTGTTTTAATGTTTAACTGCCTTGAATCTGCAGAAAAAAGTGGGATATACATTTTTCAATAAAGTGTAAACTCTTATTCTACTTCTTATGGGTGATATAAAACATCATATCACCAAAACATATGAAATGTTTTGCATAAGCCAAAGATTTCACATACAATGTTGAAATCTTGGACTAAGATAGCATTGAGTTGGGAAGTGTGTTAGTACCAAAGACATGCAACCAAACTGGGCAGTCATTGTTTTGGTAGCAAATAAGCATTCTCTCCCATTCTGTCTAATCTGCTTGCTGATTTATTTTTGCTGGGCTTTTAAATTTTCAATGATCCCTTATTTAAGCAATTCTGTCTTCCAGTGGTTATTAGCCACAAAACATAAATGACCTTCCCTATTCAGAGGCAGTATGCCTTCGTTTAGTGGATATTAGAGGCAAAGAATAGGCTTTATGCTATGCTTGTGAGCTTCCCAAAGTCATTTCACTGACTACTGACAGTTCTTGAGTAGATGGATCTGGATTAATCCAGTAAAGCAATATTCATATGAATACATGTCTTCAGTAACTACTTCGGCAACCATCATCAGCAACAATGACCATTGTATGGTGAATGGATATATAAATTACTCAACAAATATCTGGAGTGAAATTTGTCCTTCAGTTGTCATCTTATACATTATTGAATGTAGGTAGAACAAACTAATGCCCTATTTCTCCTATGTGAAAGTAGTTGTTCCTATTGGAATTTTATGTAATTCATTTTTAATTAGTCAACAGTTATTAATTTTGCCAACTCATTTTATATGAGCATTATTTTTTTATTCATGCATTCATTCAATTTCTATACCACCCTTCCAAAAATGGCTCAGGGTGGTTTACACAGAGAAATACATAAATAAGATGGACCCCTGTCCCCAAAGGGCTCACAAGCTAAGAGAAACACAAGATAGACACCAGCAACAGTCACTGGAGGTACTGTGCTGGGGGTGGATAGGGCCAGTTACTCTCTCCCTGCAAAATAAAGAGAATCACCATGTTAAAAGGTGCCTCTTTTAAGAGGTGCCTCAATACACATATACAGGAGAACCCCATTATCCGCAGGGGTTCAGTTTGCTCTCAAACCCAGAAAACAGGCCAAAAATAAAGTGTCATACCATGCTCCACTGGTCCTCTGGAGTTCAAGGATGCCCCCTACAAGTTGAAAAGTCACAAATTTGGCAGAAAATCACACCTTCTTTTGTCTTTTTTAAAAAAATGAGGCATAAAATGGTTCCCACACTCAAAATGGTGGCTGCAAATGACTTATGAGGTCATTTCCGTCCACCTGCGGTCCACGGATACGTGAGTTTAACTGTCTTTTTGCTGTTTTTCCCCACGTATACCGAGACCGAGTGTCCATTACCCAACCTCGGATACACACAACCGCAGATGGTAAGTCAGCGAATGGCAAGATTTCTCTGTATTAGTGACATTTTAGTTCCAGTTAGTTTGTATAAAGTATATCTACTCAGATGAATGTTAAACGTAATTCATTTAAACTTCATGTTAATTCTTCTTTTGCTTTTCAGCTCTGTAAAAAACACCACTTTGGAATATACAAACCAGAGAAGATTACACAATCTCCAGATGACTCTAAATTCTTGCTTAAGACTTTTACTCAGATTAAATCTAATGTTTCTGCTTCAAATAAAAGGAAGGTAAAGATTTTTTGTTTCTTTCAGTGGCTTTTTTGGTAGAGTATGAAGACTTGTTTGTTCTTATTTTCTTTTATTCCATGTATTATATTCCGCTCTTCCATGTAAAAGCAGCTTAGATATGGTTCCTGGGCATTCAGACTTCATTGCTTTCACCCATTTTCAACAAAACTCTCTTGACCCATCGTGCCATCTTATCAGATTTTCCTTCAGCTCTAGACTCTCCTGGAAGTTTTCCACATCTGGTTTTTAGTCCACATTGCCTCCAGAATGGAGTGGGCACATTCACATATTGGCAAATTTACTCCAAAGTCCCTGCAAGCTATTGGGGAGCACTTCACACACGATTCAGGTTTTTCACTGCTCGTTAGAGTGCAACCCAGTCTATATCCAGGATAGAAAAATGCTCTATTTGCATTGGGTTTTTTGGATAGTGTTGAGTTCACAGTAAACTCATGGTAAAGCCTGCTGTGTGGAGAACTCCCTGGAGAATGATTCCCCCCCATGTCTCAATTCTCTTTTGATGTTGTATAGTCTGGGTTCTGAACTGCACTGCCCTCACCAAAGATCTTATTGGTTCTCATCATCCTTGGCCTCTGTGCTGCATTTGATAGCATAGATCAAACTCACTGGCATGACTTCTTGCTCTGTTTCTGTGAAAGTGTTTTTTGCTGTCTTTCTATCTAATCGCTCATTGAACACTGCTACATGGGGATGCTTTCCCTGTGCTTTCCTCTTTGGTGTCCTTTGGGGATTGGTATTTGGCAACAGAAAGTTCTCTCTAGCTACTGTTTCTGTGCAATGTGATCAAAACCTCATGACTCTCAGTACCAGCTTTATGCTCAAATGGAGATATATTCAGAACTTTCCCTTTAATTGAATAGTCTTCCTTCACCTGTCTGATAATTCTGTTTAGACCAGGAGCAGTATCACTGGCTATGGGCCACAGGGCTTCTGAACTCCTGACGCTGGCCCGCCCAGTGTACACAGCAGTGGCCGCAGTTGCACAACTTCCTTGGCTGAGAGAGTAGCTTCGCTGCTGCCCTTTCCTACCCTCCCTATCTGCAAATGGAAGTTTTTCCCAGAGGTCTCTGAGGAAACTTCTCAGAAATTTTGACCAGGTCATTGGAGGGGGCTCTGCTCCGTGTGCCGATAGTGAAGGAGGCTTGGCTGGCATGCATGCAGGATAGGGCTTTCTCGCTTATTGCTCCTAGACTTTGGAATGCTCTCCCAGTGGGCATCTGCTCCTCTGTCTCCATCACAGTTCTTTGAAATCAAGTGAAACCTTGGCTTTTTACCCAGGCTTTTTATGTGTGGTGTTTTTGTTGCTGGTGCTCTGTATTTTATGGTCTGTGTGTGTGTAAAAAAAAAGTTAAAATTTTTTATTTTTTATATATATATATATATATATATATATATATATATATATATATATATATATACACACACACACACACACACACACACACACACACACACATATATATATATATATATATGATTTGTATTTTTATATTCCAATTTAATACTTTTATTGTGTAACTGTTTATAGTCCTTATATTGTGTTAAATGTTTTGTAAACTGCGTTGAGATTGTTTTAATGAAAGGTGGTATAAACATTTAACCAAAGAAAGATAGAAATGCATTTGTGAACAAGGAAGACACAAAGGAAGGATGATGGAGCAGCTTGTTTTGCTGAAGAAGTCATACTCTTGTCTCATTCTGGGTGCCTTTCCTTCTGTGACTGGGCTTTTTTCAGAGGCTACTGCTGTGACACAGGGGTCTCTGAAAGAAGTGTATTCCTGGAGTGGAGAGGTGCTGGGAAAAGTGTGTGTTATGGGGATTATCTTGGATCAAAAAAATAACTAATGAAGATCCATAGATCTATTTTGGTAAAAATAGGAGAAGAGCAAGTATGAAGAACTTCATTTCTGTTGGGAAAGAGGATTAAAGTGTAGAATGGAGGTTAACTAGCCAAAGAGAATTATTTTCACCTGCACTCAATAAATACACAGTTCTTCTTATACTCTATTTTGCAGGTCAAAGAAAGTAAAGAAAAAGAGAGATTGGAAAGGAGGTTGCTGGAAGAACTTTTCAAAATGTTTATGGACTCAGATTCTTTTTATTACAGTTTGACATACGACCTAACAAACTCTGTGCAAAGGCAAAGTGCATGTGAGAAGGCTGGCTTGCCACTTTGGAAGAAGGTAGGGATGTACCTGAGGCGCTTTTGTATTTTGAATGAATGCTCAATTACATGGGTATCTAATCTCTGTCAATGTAACGGTAACCCCACCCCCACCCAGTAATTCCCTGCTTGAAGAGATTCTTGCTCAGATTATTTTTGATAAGGATAGATGTGATGGGTAAAATGCCTTGGTATTCAGCGAGGTCTGGGGTGGAAAAACTTACATTGTAGCTTGTAACATTTTTCAGGTTGATGACAGATTCTTTTGGAACAAGCACATGGTTCAAGACCTGATCAACATTGGTGTGAGTAATGTTACATATGCAAAGTTTTGTACGCGGGTAATCAACCCAGATTAGTAGCTTTTTATATTAAAAAAACAAAAAATTGGTGCATCAAGCTGTTGTCCTTTTTTGTTGCACTTCCTTTAATTTATAAACAAATAAGGAGGTTAGTAACGCTTCATGTAGTTTAACTAACCATAATATAGATGTTGAAGGCTAACATGGGGAAGAGAAATACATAAAATAGCATTTCAACTGGGTTCCCTTTTTTCCTGTGACCCAGCACAGAGATAATGCTAGGTGCCTGAAAATCATGGTTTACACATCAGAAGCTAATTTTGTAAACAAAAGTTCAATTATACTCCTTTTCCCCTGGTTGTCTTAATGGTTCCACAGTGCACACTGCAGGTGCACCAGTGCAAGAACGTTGGTCATCACCTCAGTGCTCGGGGAAGCTGCTGCTATTGCTCCAGTCCGTCTAGTACAGGGCTGCACAACTGTGGCCCTCCAGATGTTTTTGGACTACAACACCCATGATCCCAGTGGCCAGTAGTCAGGAATGATGGGAATTGTAGTTCAGCATCTTCGAGATGGTCAAAGTTGCGCAACCCTGGTCTAGAATGAGGGTGTTTTCTGCTTGAAAAATGGCTGGCCAGTGAGCAGAGGAACAGTGTGCTATCTGTGCTAGGCTGGAGGGACAAATGAGACCCTTCTCAAGGACCTGAAGAATTTGAGGTTTCTTCCTCTGTTTTTGAGCCAGGCAGCTAAAAGGAGCAGGCAGGCACCTTTTAATTACATTACTGTAGGTGACTGCTTATCCTGCTAGACTGGCCCTGACTCCCTGGTGAATTTTCTTACTGTGTTTAAATGCAAAGCTTAGCTGCTTAGAATAAGAACCAGTCTGCATAGAATAAGCAGCAATTTTGGTCATATGCAAAACATTAACATAGGTGAATGTATAAATTGCACTACCTTTATTTTTATTAAATGTTTCAGGAATCGGAAGTGGATTTTTGGGTTATCCCAGTGATTCAGGGATTTGTTCAGATTGAACAGCTTGTAGTTAACTATAATGATGCATCAGATGAGGAGAAAAGCAGTCCGGAAACACCACCTCAGGAGTCTATTTGTGTGGATGATATTCACCCATGTTTTCTTGTGGCACTTATCTCACGGCGAAGCCGCCACAGAGCTGGTAAGCATATGCAGTTCAAATGCATAAGAAACCAAGATGTGCTAGTCAACTCGACTGCCTTCATTAAAAATGCTGCTGCTGCTACTGCTGCTGCTGCTACTACTACTACTAGTTTAAATTTGGTGTTTAGCTTGTAAATAGAAACTTGACAGTAGAACAGCTGTGCTGCTAGAACGAGTCATTCTCTGTAGTATGCCTATGTGGTGCCGTGGATAGGAAACTATTACAAGACACTTGTGTTGAATCTCACTGACATAAATTGCTTGGGCTGTTTGGATATCCAATAATTGATCCAATGAAGACTCTGTATCCAGCACTTGAAAAAGTTGCACAAGGAATGCCATTTATTTGTTACATAATTAGTTACCCCTGTTAACTGGTCAGAAACACCTTTTTGAAATGGTGTCTCTCTTACATTTAGTAGAAGGAAAGCAATTATCTCTGGTAGGGGGCACTGGAAAGTAATATTATTTTTCTGAGTGTATACATTCCCTGATTGCTGTGTAGTGTTCTACCAGAACTGCTCCAGAGTGTTGGCTAGACGCTTTGACTGACACTCCAATTTTTCTCTTGGCTTAACATGGGAATTAGCTCAGCTAGAGGGAGCCGTCTGGCTCCAGTATCCAATTTGTGCAAGTTTTTAGTAACTGGAAAATATGAGGAAGAAATGTGATACAACAGATTTATTTAGGGCCAAATGGCGGTACAGGAAGGCAAATGTTATTTAGGGCAAAGCAATAAAATCTTAGTTAACGTTCTAAGTGAGAATCGTGCTGAAAATAACTTGGCTTAAGGTCCAGATTGCAGATAGATTGGCTTGGCTAAGGTGCTTAGACTAGAATTTGGCCTTAAGGCTTGCCATGGAAAGTGCTTAAAGGTGGCGGAGGAGGGAAGAAGAAAGGGGCAAAGAGGCTTCTCAGAGAGGCAGGAGGTTAGTTTATCTATCCTTGGTCCGGTGGTGTATTCGTTGCACTTGTAGGTTTCCTCTCGGGAAGGGGAGCAAAAGGGGGAGAGGGGTGAAAGCTGCCGCTTGCTTTGAGAGTCCGTGGAGAGTAAATTCAAGCTGGTTGGGAGGAAAAATACTCAGGTCATGTGCTTTGGCCAGAGGTATTTATACCTCAAAACGTGCCCCAGGGTAGTTTCCAAACCACTCTACACACCCTGAAGGTGGCAGATCCCATAAATGACAAATGATTATATTGCTTCTTGAGCATAATCCGGCTGAGTGAATCTTGGCCAACAATGGCAAGGGGAAGTTATGCAAAGTGTGTTACTTGGGTTGAATGATGCAGTGCTGGATTGCATCTCTGAAGAGCGGGGCGTTTGTATGGCTATAAGATTATAGATCTCCAGTTGCGCTAATCTCCCCAGGTCCTTGCCAGCTAATTGCTAATTCAAAGAAGGGTTAGGAATTGCACTGCTTATCTTGTGTGACTCCCAAGGAATGCTTCATTGTTATATCTGGTAGAAGGGAGGTTTCCTTCACTAACTGGTTCACCTTTTCAAGTTTAGTCTGCTTACCAGTTAGTGCCTTCTCTTTTGTGATAGAGGGGGGCAGTGGTGGCCCATTTTGTCTTTGTTGTTCTGACCTGGGATGCATTGCCCCACACAGTTTGCTCATGCTGAGTGACCAGTTGCACATCTTGCTAAACCCAGGCAGGTGAAAGGTTCACAAGCTCATCAAAGGCTCATGAGTCTCCAAAATGGAGACTGTGATCCCACAGTCCCATGCACAGAGGGGTACTTTCTGTGCTACCCTGAAACACAGCTTTTCTGGTAACATACCCCTTGAAACTGGAAAACAAAACTGGAAAAACAAAGGCAGTAAAGAAATCTAGATTGATTTGTTCTATATTTTTTGTACTTTAGCAATAGCTAAACATAAATAGCTAAACATAAAAATAGCTTACATTTATATACCGCTCTATAGCCGGAGCTCTCTAAGCGGTTTACAATGATTTAGCATATTGCCCCCAACATTCTGGGTACTCATTTTACCGACCTCGGAAGGATGGAAGGCTGAGTCAACCTTGAGCCCCTGGTCAGGATCGAACTTGTAACCTTCTGGTTACAGGGCGGCAGTTTTACCACTGCGCCACCAGGGGCGCTTTGCTTTTACATTAATGTATATTTTGTTTGTTCTGCCTTACTTTGGAATAATAATATAAATATATTATGCTTTTCAAGTGATTGTACTTATAAACTAAGTTAGAAGATTCTAGTTGAAGGTGGAAATACAATAGTTGCAGTGTCAATAATTATTTCAAATATGGAAACGTAGCAGTTAAATTTCTGCTTTCCCTTACTGATGAGTCATTTTGGCAGGCTAACTAGATGTCTAATGTCTAACTAGAAACCATAGTTTGCTTTTATCACTGTAAGCCAGAAACTGTCATAAAAACATGATATACATTTTTTCTCACCTTGGCATTTGCTTAGCTTGTTTTCCTTATATGTACATTAGTAACATTCAGCAGTTCAGAATTGTGAAGAGAAAAATGTGTGCTGTTAACATTAAAAGCCTTGTATCCTTCTTTAAAATTCTTCGTTTATATTCTAGGCATGCGTTACAAAAGAAGAGGGGTTGATAAAAATGGCAATGTGGCAAATTATGTGGAAACAGAACAATTGATCCATGTCCATAACCACACCCTCTCTTTTGTCCAGACAAGAGGCTCTGTGCCAGTGTTCTGGAGTCAGGTTGGTTACAGATACAATCCCCGGCCACGACTGGACAAGTGTAAGTGTTGGCACAATATCTGCAGTTTATGCAGATCTTGGAATATTTGGGCTTTCATTTTATTGCTGACTTTTAGGTACATGTCATGCAAAAGTACAGGTGGTCACTTAAGTTTCTTTACATGTGTCTGGAGTGCTGTGGTTGCTGCTGTATTGGTTTTGAATCCCATAGTGCTCCAGGAAACTTCTGCCCACATAATTCAGCTTTACATGTGTTCATGTGACATGCAAGCACTGCATAGCATATACAGTACACTGAAAAATTTAACTACATGTATATAAGCTTTATATGTTCTTACCTAGGGTGACACTGGAACAGCCATAAGTTTCTAGGTATATGTAAGGAAGGGTTTAACTGTTGGGGATATAATTAGGCTAAGGAAAGGCTATATGTATCAAATGGTAAAAAGAACAAAGTTTTTAGAAGATAAAACTTCATGCCCTGAGCTTTTTTGCATGCCAGTTTCATGTACAGCATTTGATCTTGAAAGATATAGGTAACTTAATGTGTGTGTGTGTGTGTGTGCTCTTGTGGCAGTGATCACTCTGTAAACTATTTATTTATTTATTTGATTTTTTATACCACCCTTCCAAAATGGACCATTAAAATAGTCAAGAGCTAAAACAAAAATTAAAAAACAATATAACAATTAACAAGATAAAAACATTTTAAAACAACAATTAAACAATCACAGTAGTTAAAAACATTGAAACCGGGTTAAAATATTAAAACCGATTTAAAAACCCTGGAAAGTCAGGTCAAACATATATTTTAAACTAAAAGTCTTTTAGAATCTTGCATATCATTGCGTCGACAATGTCAAGTTGTGGAATATCCTTAGGAAAATGGGCATCCCAGAACATCTCATTGATCTCATGAGAAACCTATACACAGGACAGGAAGCCACAGTCCAGAATGAACATGGTGAAACAGACTGGATCTGGAAGTGATCTGTTGTCATAATGAGAAATGGGTTACTACACCTGCGCAGGGACCTCTCGGATGGATTAACTAGCTCCTCTTTGGCGCCCCTTCCTGCTGTGCATGTGCTCTGTGCCTAGCTTTTGTTGGCAGCCGGGCGCCATTTTGTCTCAGCTTCATTTCGACTGCTGATGCGTTCAGACCTCTGGTTCATTGCTCCTCAGTTTTAGAAAAGAAAGTGTTACTTCGGACAGATTTTCTAGTGATAACTTAGACTGTGACCTCAACTATTCTTAGTCTTTTCCCTTGGACTTCGTTCTCAGATATTTGAAATTTCGGTACGTGACCTCAGACTGTAAGTTAACTATTCTTTGGGCTTTAATTCAGACTTGACGACTGCCTTCCACGGCTTAGCCTTTGGAAAAGTCATAGCTGAGACAAAGAAAACTATGTTTAAGCATTGCTCTTATTGTCAAGTTAAACTTCCCTCGACTGATGAACATGAACTCTGTTTACTCTGTTTGGGGGAGCAACATGACCCAGCTTCTTGTAGGATTTGCAGGTCATTTTCGAAGCAGACATGGAAGAATTGCTCTTTACGCCTCAGATCTGCTCTCTATGGAGATGTGCTGTGTGTGCCGATACCAAGGCCAGAATCGACATCAATCTCTGTGTTGACATTGATGAGCCCATTTTTTATGTCGGCCCTGGGGTCTGTGTGAGCACAGTCCGTGGGATAATCTCGAGGAGATTGTCTTAAAGAAGTCTGTCTTCGGACTGTGGGCATAAGAAGCACAAATGACATCGTGTGGCCTCCAATAGCAACTCACCTCCTCCAAAGAAGCATAAGTCGAAGCCTGCTTATTCTTTGAGGTCGAGGACCCCCTCGCCATTGACAGTCCAATATCGACTGCTGATGCCATCGAGTCTGTTGAAGCCTCTGTCTACTGATGCAGGGGCTGGTCTTCTCGTGCCCTTTTCGACGCTGTCATGTTTGGTACCTCCGACCATTCAGTCGACCACGACTGCCGTCTCGACATTGATGTTGATGCTGGTTTTCCCAATACCGACTACTTCAGTCTTCCCCTTGACTTCCTCGATGTCGACGGTCGATACTGACACAGGTGTCCTGCACTGTGTTCCTCCATCATCGCCGACAGCTAGCATACAGCATAATGCGAGGACGCCCTTGAAATCACCTCTTTTGCTCTTTGATACTGCAGATGATGCTCTATTGGATGACGGTACTGCTAAGTCCCTGTTGATTGTTCTGGACTCCACCACGAGTACCCCTTCGGGTTCTGCGTTTCAGGGATTCCTCACTCTGGGTTTGGATACAGAGTTTGATGTCGAAGATCATGTACCCCCTAAGACTCCCTCAATGTCTCCTTTTCAGATTGGAGCCAGGTCTTTCACCTATATGGTTCCAATGACTGTTCTGACTACTACTGCTCAGCCCTTGAAGCCACGCCTTCCTTTGTGCCACCTCCTTTGGTTCCTCCGAAGGACCCCATTCATGCCTGCGAGTTTAAACATACTATTTCTCTGTCCACACAGCCGGATTGGGCAGAGTTCCAATTATGGAAAACTGAGAGTATGCTGCAAGGCCTGCTGCCTTGTCAACCTACGCTCCCTGTACAGCAGTGGGTGCCGCCTGCCCAACCTCTGGCACTGCTGCCGCCTAGATCTTCTGTACTGCCTGTGCTCATTAGCTAGTGTGTTCAGACCACACAAATGCTACTTGACACCCCCGCATTACCGGCAGAGCTGCCTTCTCAGCTTCCAGTCACTCCTTTTGGGCCGGTTCCGCATCTATCCGTGCCTGCCAGTCCCTAGGCACCACCTATGCCAGTCGAGCCTTTGGATTCTTCAGAGGAAGATTCATATGATTCCTCTGACATGGACCGTGATGGTGATGCACCAAAACATCCTTCTAATCCACCTTCAGATGTGCCTCCGAGGCCTTCCACATCTCCCAATGAGGAGCTGAAATCATATACCAAAATGATTCAGCAAATAGCAGACATGCTCGAGCTTGAGATCCAACGTCCTGCCGCTGACCTTCAGGACCCTGTTTATAAGATGCTGGCAACTGTACAATCCACGCAACTGATTGTGCTGGTCATGTTACCTGCCATAACCAAGGCAGCTAAAACTTCTTGGAACTTCTTGCAAACATCGACCCCTACATCGAAACGTTTAGAGACACTCTATTGTCTGCAAGATGAGGACAACCTCTACTTGCTCAAGCATCGCATCCCCAATTCCCTAGTAACTGACTGTGCTTCTTCTAAATTTGGCCACCACCATGCTACCCCCTCTGATAAAGAGGGTAGGAAGCTTGATGTTTTGGGGCAGCATATTTATTCTACTGCAAGTCTCTCTATCCGCATAGTGAACTATGCGGCCTGCATGGCTCGTTATAATTATGTGCTTTGGGATGCATTCAGAAGCCAAATGACCCCGTCAAATGTGGAAGACATCACCAAAATGTTTGTTGACATGCTTGAGAAATGTGGTGATCTAACCCACCAACAGCTAAGCACATATAAGTACTTGGCTGAAAGCGAATCAAGAACCATGACGACTGTGATTTCTCTTTGACGCCATGCTTGGTTGAGGTCCACTACTCTTACTCAAGATATGAAGGACAGAATTGAACACCTTCCATTCGACGGAAAGGGTCTTTTTAGTGAGTCTACCGACTCAACTATGGAGACTCTTTAAAAAATCCAAATTTACAGCCAAAAGCTTTTAGGCTACCGCTGCATCTTCTCAAGGTTCATCTCACTACAGATCATACAACTGTCAACGTGTGGGTTTTAAATATAAAAATTGAAAGGACTATCGAAAACTGTTTAAGCCCTACCATAAAAAAGGTTATGGTCAGCGTGCCGAAACTCAGGGTCCTCATACCAACAAGGACAACTCTAAGCAGTCTCTTTGATCTGGGAGACTGTCCACCATTTGCACCATCATTGCTGCCCGATGCCTTGAACACCACTCTATTGGCCGCTTGTGGCATACCTTTGATTCCAACTCGTTTGCCACCCAACATCACCACTCTAGCCATTTATGCTTTGGCATGGCACCAGATAACATCAGACCAGTGGGTCTTACAAATTATCAATTCTGGCTACGCAATTGAGTTCATAACTTTGCCAAGTTTCGAGGATATCAAATCCACCCCTCCAATTCCGGCCCTTTGGCAAGAAGTACATGCTCTTTTGGGAAAAGGTGCAGTAGTCCCAGTGCAGTGGACAGATCACCTATGGGGTTTTTATTCCCGTTATTTCCTCGTCCCTAAAAAGGACGGGGGAATCGGAACCATTATGAATCTCTGTGACCTGAACCAATATGTGGATATGCAAAAAAGTTGCAGGGAATTCTTCCGCTCCTGCCCAAGGAGGAATGGCTTGCCACGTTAGGTCTCAAGGATGCGTATTTTCATATCGAGATCCAGGACAATCATTGCAAATTCCTGCGGTTTGCTATAGGAAATTTAGCATTCCAACACAGGGTGTTGCCCTTCGGGTTATCCACAGCACCCAGAGTATTTACAAAATGTATGTCCGTGATCGTTGCTTATTTAAGGACTTGAGGGATCACAATCTTTCCATACCTCAACGATTGGCTCTTAGTGCACAGTGACAAAGCCAAATTGGAATCTCACATCCAATTTACGCTCTGTCTCCTACAGGACTTGGGGATCCAAGTCAACTGGGCCAAGTCCAGGCTGCAATCTGTTCAGACTATAGACTTTAGAGGTGCCCTGTTGGACACTCAAACGAAACGGGCATATCTGCCTTTAGACAGATACCAACAGATTTGCACGTTCATCACCCACTTCGAACACGATCCTCGCCAACGTGCCAATAATGTGCAGAGATTGCTTGGCCTCGTGCAGATCCACAGTCCTGTATACCTGCTTACATATGTGGCCTCTTCAATGGTGGTACCTTCAAGCCTTCCGGCTAAACATCAACAGTCAGGCAATGCTCCTGAACATTTCTCCGCAAATATTGCAATCTTTACATCACATGCAGATCAAGCTTTTGGATTTGATGGCCGCTTACTTGGCTTTCAAGTCTTTTGCTCCTTTGCTTCAGAATTCCGTTGTACAGTTACAGATGGACAATTCTACGATGATTGCCTATGTGAACCGTCAGGGGGGCATGGTGTGTTGCTCTCTCTGTGCCCTGAGTTCCCAGCTATAGATTTGGTGCATATCCAAGAACACTTTCATAATGGCTCTGCACATCAAGGGGCTACAGAACGTCTTGGCCGACAATCTCAGCAGGACCTTCAATGGCTAGCACCATCACAAATGGAAATTGAAACAATCTTGCCTGGACTGTCTAATACAACAGTGGGGTCTTTCTCACGTCAACCTCTCTGCTACAGCAACCAACAAGTAATTGCCACGATACTGTTCCAGAGCGGGCGTTGGACCTGGCTCTCTAGGGGATGCTTTTCAGCATCACTGGGGAGGGAACCTCTTTTACTTGTTTCTCCCTCCCCAGTGAACCAACCTTGCTCAACAGGATAATCGGCAAGCTGATACACGACAATGCATGAGCAAACTTAAGGGCGCCATGTTGGCCACGCCAAACTTGGTTTGTGTCGCTACTCAGACTGATCGACGGCAACTTCTGTCACCTTCCTCTAGAACCAGACTTGTCAAGGGACGTGGGAAAGATCTTGCACCTGTCTCTGCGAACCTTGCAACACATGGCCTGGAAGGTGGGTTACTAAAGAATATTCTTCTCAATTCTAGGAGACCTCCCACTCAAAGGAGTTACGTGAGTAAGTGGAAGCACTTTACCTTGTATGCCAAGGACCATGGCTTTCGCCCACTGAACGCTTCCCCTACTCAGGTCCTCTTGTACCTCACCAGCCTGAAGGACACTGGTTTAGCTAATGTGTTTCTCTGGGTCCACCTTGCCGCTCTTAGCTCTAAGCATGCTGGTTGGAATGGCCATTCGGTGTTCTCGCATCCACTGTGCAAGAAGTTCTTGAGGGATGTGAATAATCTCTACCGCCCGGTACGTGCTCCAATAGAGCAATGGAGTCTTTCCCTGGTTCTAGCCTCCCTGATGGGGGCCCCTTTTGAGCCTCTTCGTGAAGCCAGTCTGCGTTACCTGATGCTTAAAACTGCCTTTCTAATAGCAATTACTACTGCTAGGCACATAAGCAAATTGACTGCCTTGCGCGCAGATGTGCCCTACACACAATTCTATCCTAATAGGGTCATAATGCGTACTGACCTGGCTTCCCTGCCTAAAGTCGTCACGGACTTCCACTTAAATCAAAACATTGTTCCCCCTTTCTTCTTTCAAAATCCTAAGTCTTGATAGGACAAGGCATTGCATTCCCTTGATGTACAGAGATGTCTGCTCTACTACCTGAAACGTACAGCAACTCTTAGATGGGCCAAGATGCTCTTCATCTTGTTTAAAGGCAAGAATAAAGGCCACTCGCATCTCCAGGCAGCAGCTTTCCCACTGGTTGGTGGAGCTCATTTTCCTAACGTACAAGTTACAGAATCAACAATCTCTGAGACTCATCAGAGCACACTCTACGAGAGCGTATACTGCTTCTGCTGCACATTTATCTGGCCTCCGCTTCAAAGACATCTGTGCCGTGGCCACCTGGTCATCGCACCTACCTTTCATCAAACTTTATGCTGTGGACTTATGTTTGGATGCAGAAGCCAACTTTGGGAGAGAAGTACTCAAACGGGTCCTGCAGTAGTGGGTGAAATGGCTGCACCCTTCTCCGAGGGGAAAAGCTAGCTAGTCACCCATTTCTTATGATGACAATGGATCACTTCCAGATAGACAGGTTGCTTACCTGTAACTTGTGTTCTGGAGGTGATCCATTGTCAGTCATGAGACCCACCCGCACCTCCCCACTGCAGCATTTCTAACTCAAGATTGACTGACTACTTACCTACTTGATTAATGAACCCCACACTGTGTGGGTCATCTATCATCAGACAGATCTCCAAGAAACTGAGACAAAATGGTGCCAGGCTGCCGACAAAAGCTAGACACGGAGCACGTGCACAGCAGGGAGGAGCTAGTTAATCTAATTGAGAGGTCCCTGCACAGGCGTAGTAACCCCATTTCTCATGACTGACAACTGATCATCTCCAGTTCATAAGTTACAGGTAAGAAATCCGTCTTTCCAGATCGGCAAAGGAGTAAGACAAGGCTGTGTACTTTCTCCTGTTTTATTCAACTTATATGCTGAACATATACTGAGGGAAGCTGGATTGGAAGAAGAAGAACATGGTTTTAAAGTTGGAGGAAGAAACATCAGTAACCTGCGCTACACTGATGACACCACTCTGATAGCTGAGAATGTGGGTGTTCTGCAAGCTCTAGTCAAGAAAATCAAGGAGCACAGTGAAAAGATGGGACTATGATTAAATGTCAAGAAGACTAAATGACAACAGGTACAGCAACCAGCCTCAGAATTGATAATGAAGACATTGAAGTGGTGGATAGCTTCTGCCTTTTAGGATCAACCATCAAAAGTAAAGGACCCAGTAGTCAAGAAATATGCTGCAGACTAGCACTTGGTAGGGTTGCAATGAAGGCCTTGGAAAGGACATTTAGATGCCATGACGTGTCTATATCTACAAAGATTAGAATAGTTAGGACAATGGTTTTTCACTTGACACTCTATGAATGCGAAAGCTGGACTCTGAAGAAGCAAGATAGAAAAAGCATTGACACTTCTGAACTTTGGTGCTAGAGAAGACTTTTGAGGATACCACGGACAGCCAGGAAAACAAATGGATCATAGAACAAATCGATCCAGAATGTTCACTTGAGGCACAAATGATCAGGTTCAAACTATCATACTTTGGACACAATATGCGAAAATCCAGCTCACTTGAAGTCCCTAATGTTGGGAAAAGTTGAAGGAAAGAGAAGAAGAGGATGACCAGCAGGAAAGTGGATGAACTCAATTATGACAGCAATGAATGCATCACTGAGAGACCTTAAAGGCCAAGTTGAAGACAGATCATCCTAGAGAGAATCTATCTATTTGCTCGCAAGGAATCAACACCGACTTGACTGCATTTAATAAATCAATATCATAGCACTTCCAAATTCTGCCATAGTGTTCCTATTTGCATTGTAATCTTCTGTATTTTTAATGTGCAGTATTTCTCATTTTAGTTCATCTAAATTAGAAATAGAATTAAGCCCATTGCCTGAGCTATTTTTAAAGTATTTATAAGAGTTCCCTTGTACAGAGTCAGAATCTTAATAAAACCAGATTTGACAGTCACAACGTACTGAAATTGGCTGTCAGCTAGATCTAAACTCTGCTTCTTGAAGTGCCTGGGATTGAATGGATGTGAATTGAACAGGCACACACACACACCATGCACACACCACCACTGAGTTGTGGTTTACCATCTCGTCCCTTATTATGCACTTCTCAAGCAAAGTAGTTCTTGTTCTTCCATATATGACTCTTGGGAGTCTTAAAATAGCTGCAAGAATGCAGATTTTAGCTTATGGTATTTTCTAGTATATTATAAGGGTATATTTGCACAGGGCTTTCTTTAGGAGATTGGATGCACTTGTGCAGTGCACCTGAGCATCACAGTCCTCACAAGTAGAAAGGATGAGTTCTATGTACTTAAAATATTTATACCTGCCCCTTGAGTACAGTGCTGCCCAGGGCAGCTCACAAAATCAGTGAAAACAGATCCAATATAAAAGCAATATAAAACTAATAGAAATTGACTAAAAAGTATCTGTTAAAACCAAATTTAAAATTGCAAGTTAAAACCCACCAGATATACAATGCAGATAAAATATTAAAACAGCTCTTGGGCTAGCATTTTCTGTACCACAACATAAGGAGTCCTAGGAGCCACTTTCAACACTTCTGGAGTGGTGGTGAACAGGGAAACAGAAGTTGTAGAGCTATGTCCTGATATTTGTCAGAATTGCTTATATACATTACTTAAAAGTAATTTGCTCTTTTCCTTTTTAAACAGCTTCCTACAGATGCACATTTCTAATATGGCCATACAGCTGTTATTTAGTGTTCCTGAATGTTACCAGTATGGTGTGTGTGTGCTCTTGCTCTCGCTCACTCTCGCTTGCTCGCTCTCTTGCTCTCATATAAATATATTCAGTGTCTTTATGTTGTAGGTGAAAAAGAAACGATTCCCTATTTCTGTGGACATTTTGAAGAACAATTGAAAATTTATACTAAACAGGTGGGCTTCAAAATTCCTGTAATATAATGTGTTGAAGTTTGAAGTGATTTTAACTGAGGTATTGCTTGGAATATATTTCTGAAAAATAGAAGTATATTCAGCATTTCAACAACTTAATGATAAACTTGAATTTTAACGACATTAATGTTTAGAACTCAGTCTGAAATTACAATTTTTGAGATACAGGGCTTCTTGCCCTAGGCAAAAGGCACTAGTGGGTCACACTATATACATTACTGGAGATCAGGCATCACTCAATATTGGGAGACAGTTTGATTTCTTTAGACAGTTTAATAAGAATAAGAATGAATAAATGAATTCATGTACTTTGAACCATTTCTCTTCTGAATAACCTGTTTGGAATTTCCAATATCTGGCAAAAACTAGTTGTTGCTGTTAAGTTCAGTACTAATTCTTGCAGCTTCTCAGGCATGACACATTTATGAAAATAAGTTGAAATAGCATTAGTAACATACTTGCTGTTTCAACTACACATTTCAAAAAATACCAGCCTTGTCAACCAACATTACATGTGGTCAAATAGCCCTGTTTTCATGATAAACCCCACAATATCTTGTGCTTCATCTCTCTCTTTCTCTCTTTTGCAATAAATAAAAATTTTCCAGGGACAAAATTTTCTCTAATTTAGAACTAAATTAGTACAGTATAGAGATCCCTTTTGAAACAAAACTGTGAAGGGTTATCACATTGCCACTTTATATTTTTGTTTCATGTTCTGTATCTAATAGCAAATTTTTTGAAACACAGTCTTTTGAGTTGATAAGTTTTTCGAAGTCAGAACTTTTCTCATCTCTTGTAAACCTGATCCTTTAACCTGCTGTTTCTCTAGAGTCTTTGGTGTTATACAGGCCTCCAGAAGCTTTTGTCTTCATGCTGGACATACAGAAAGGACAAAAGCAACAGCCCTGTTGAGACTTTTTTTGGTACCTGCTTTCAGATGTGTCTACACTTCTGCATGTTTTTGTGTGAATGACTGTAGCTGTGTTAATTTTAAAAGTGCATCTGGCTACAGGCCCCTTCAAATGCAGGACACTAGGGATTTATTTTTATTTATTATTTATTTATTAAAACATTTTTATACCACCCAAAACTTAAGTCTCTGGGCAGTTTACAACAGAATAAAAGCAAAGTAAAACATTTGTTAAGACAAAAGTGGGAGTGGGGGGGAATACGTACATTACAACAATTTAAAATTTTTAAAATAATATTTTAAAACAGCATTAAAACCATTAAAACAACATTAATTAAAAGCCTGGGTGAAGAGATGTGTTTTAAAAGACTTTTTAAAAGCTGTCAGAGATGGGGAGGCTCTTATTTCACTAGGGAGCGCATTCCAAAGCCTCGGGGCAGCAGCGGAGAAGGCCTGTCCCTGAGTGGCCACCAGATGAACTGGTGGCAGCTTCAGACGGATCTCTCCAGCAGATTTCAGTGGGTGGAGGGGTTCATGCCGAAGAAGGCGTTCCCTTAAATACCCAGGGCCCAAACTGTTTAGGGCTTTATAGGTTATAACCAGCACCTTGTATTTTGCCCAGAAACGTATCGGCAGCCAGTGTAGCTCCTTCAATACAGGAGTAATATGGCCTCTTTGAGATGACCCAGAGACCAGCCTGGCTGCCACATTCTGGACCAGCTGTAGTTTCCGGACTATGTACAAGGGCAGCCCCACATAGAGCACATTACAGTAATCCAGTCTGGAGGTTACCAGCAGATGTACCACTGTTTTGAGGTCATTCACTTCAAGAAACGGACGCAGCTGGCGTATCAGCCGAAGCTGATAGAAGGCACTTCTGGCCACCACCTCAACCTGGGACACTAGAGAGAGGCTCGGATCCAGAAACACCCCTAGTCTGCATACCTATTCCTTCTGGGGAAGTGTGACCCCATCCAGAACAGGCAGATCAAAATCATGTCTCGAGTTCCGACCCCACACAATAAGTACCTCTGTCTTAGCTGGATTCAGTCTCAGTTTATCCCTCATCCAGCCCATCACCGACTCCAGGCAGGCACTTAGGGAGGTTATGCCCTCTCCCGATGATGCTGACATGGAGAAATAGATTTGGGTGTCATCAGCATACTGATAGCACCCTGCACCAAATCACCTGATGATCTCTCCCAGTGGTTTCATGTAGTTATTAAACAACATTGGAGACAATATGGAGTCCTGGGGAACACCATACAAAAGTTCAGATTTTGAAGAACAGCAGTCTCCAAGGGACACCATCTGGAACCTGCCCGAGAGGTAGGAGTGGAACCACTGCAAAGCAGTGTCTCCAACTCCCAACCCCCTCAGACACTCCAGAAGGATACTATGGTCGATAGTATCGAAAGCTGCCGAGAGGTCCAGAAGGACCGACAGTCACACTTCCTCTGTCAATTCCCAATTGGAGATCATCCATCAGACCGACCAAGGCAGTCTCCACCCCATAGCCAGCCCGAAAGCCAGTTTGAAATGGGTCAAGATAAGTTTCATCCAAGACTGTCTGGAGCTGGGAGGCCACCACCCTCTCAATTACCTTGCCCAGTCACGGAAGGTGGGAGACAGGCCTGTAGTTGTTCAAGTCCGAGGGATCCAGGATAGGCTTCTTTAGAAGCGGCCTAATAATTGTCTCCTTAAGACAAGGAGGCATCCTACCTTCCCTCAGAGACGCATTTATAATCTCTACCAGGCCTTCTGCAACAACCCCCCTGCCAGATAATATAAGCCATGTTGGACAAGGGTCAAGAGAACAGGTGGTAGGCCGCACCATTCCAATCAGCTTGTCCACATCCTCAGGAGTCACAAATTGGAACCGATACAACCTAATCACACAAGAGGAGTCGCTGGACACCTCCACATCAGACACCGAGGTAATTGTGGAAACTGAGTCTAAGTCAGCCTGAATACGAGAGATTTTTCCCACAAAGAATTCATTAAAACACATCACAGTGGGTAATCGATGGTTCCAGATTCTGATTCAAGGGAGGAGGGGCACTCACTAGCTCTCTCACAACCCTATGTGCAAAATGTTCTGCAGTTCAAGGGATGTGCAAAATGTTCTGCAGTTCAAACTTTCCACCTTGAAATGGGCCGTTTCAAGTGTTCAGAGCTTAAAACAGAAAGGGGCCTGTTTTGAGCTCAGAATGGAACGAATCCAAAATGGCACTCAAAGGGTTGAAACGTTCTGGCAGAACAGGTCATTCTGTTGGAACAGCTGGCTGTTCCGACAGAATATTCTGCATATTTTGCATTCCGTTCCAATCTTGGAACAGAACACAAAACGTGTTTCATGTGCACTCCTATAGGATGCAGATAGGAAGTATACTGCTGTACTTGCATTCAACCTAACGTGAATAACTATACCTGTGTATGCCGTACACAGATTGTATGAGGGTTGAACATAATGTGTTAATAAATATCAGACACTCCTAGGGAGCTCAGCTCATGTGGATTGTTGCAGCTCCTCAGCTTGATGGGCCCCCTTTCTGACTTCTGGGCTTTGATAAGTGCCCAAATTTGCTGATCACTAATGCTGCCCATAAGTGAGTCTGCCTTCATTTCTCTCAATCCTGAATGCTGTAGACCTATTCGATAGGTAGAAAGGATGTGCTGGCTGTGAAATGAACTGGGGCCATGATGTTCTGTTCTGGCTGTTATTTTCTAATTGATCCATACTGTGAGATTATATGTGAGGAATTCATAATGTGCTGGCAGCATAAGGAACACCAAATGACACTTCTTTCATTCATTAGATAGTTGGTTCTCTTTGTTTAGAACAGTGAATGCTTTCTGTTAGCAATTATTGGACCTCTGTGCAAACGTTTATAATTGTTTGCTATTGGTTTTATACATGTTTGCATTTTTTATTACTCTGACTTTAAACAGGTTATTATTAACTTGGTGGACCAGGCTGGCCGAGAAAAAATTATTGGTGATGCTTATCTTAAACAAGTTTTATTGTACAACAATTCAAGCCTTACTTATGTTTCATTTGACTTCCATGAACACTGGTAAGTCTTGTTTAAAATTAAACTGCCCTACGCAAAGTATTTTCAAGTGCTAAACTATGCAGGTCTGTGGGTTTTATAAATATTTCTTGTAAGCTGGATAATATGACTCATGTTTTCCAAAGCTTAAGCTGGCAGGTCTTTTTTCAGGAGCTTCTCTTGACAGAATTTCAAATTGTCTTCTGTACATTGCCAATTTTGCAAAGTATCTATAGATAAGACTCTTCAGATAAATATGTTCATATGTATTGATACTAGACTGTGA
This sequence comes from Hemicordylus capensis, assembly GCF_027244095.1. Classification (NCBI taxonomy): domain Eukaryota; kingdom Metazoa; phylum Chordata; class Lepidosauria; order Squamata; family Cordylidae; genus Hemicordylus; species Hemicordylus capensis. The sequence goes on along the minus strand of NC_069659.1, from coordinate 266,398,404 downwards.
CGGTTTGCGGCATAGAGTTTCTCTGCTCCCTGCCATAGTTTATAGAGCATAAATAGCAAGCATTCAGCTTTTTGGTTTGATTGAAATTGTGTGTGGCTGGTTTTGCAGTCAGTAGAAGAAAATACTTAGAATTGTTTCAGATTTGTGATTTAGACTGTGCTAGATGCATTCCTCTAGTAGTTTAAAATTTTGTTTTCTTTGTTTCTCCTAGCCGTGGAATGAAATTTGAAAATGTTTCAACGCTAACAGATGCGATATCGGACATCATCATAGACATGAAATGGTGCTGGTAGGTATTAACATGTGGATCAACTCTTTCAACTGTGAACTTAATTGTCCCTTCTGTGCTTCTGGAGTTTAAGTTGCTTGTGTGGGTGGAGGACCTTGAGAAAACTGGGCAAGATTTAAAGTTGAGATAATACTATGGCAGTCGCACTTGCAGATTCCATCTAGCTGTAATGCTAATGGTTCAACATAGGAACGTAGGAAGCTACCTTATACAGTGTCAGATCATTGGTCCATCTAATGCAGTATTGTCTACACTAACTGGCAGTGGCTGTCTAATGTTTTAGGCAGGAGTCTCTCCCAGTCCTACCTGGAAATGTCAAGGAGTAAACCTGGGATCTTCTGCATGCAAGCATGGAGATGCTCTTCTATTGAGCTAGGGGCCCGTTCCCTTTCTGCTAAGTGATAGAGCTCTGCTTACTTGGTCACACCACCCACATTTCCTAATATAGTTGTGCCATGTGATTGTGCCAGTGGATGTGTAGACAGAGCTGCCATTTTATTTGGATCCCTTTCTTCACTCCTTGTGAAGCTTTCTCAGTACTTTGTGGTGAAAGTCTAAAAAAATGTCCTTAGAAAAACCCACCATGTTTAAATTTTAATTTTTCTTTGTCTCCATTTTATTGCTGTACTTAACAATTAGTGTTTTGCAATGGAAGCAGGTCCCAGTTGAACAAAGCAATAATGAAAGTAGGATTCTGTTTCCCACTTAATAAAAGATCTTGGTGGACTCATCCCAGCCATACCAAATGCTGTCTGAATTAAGAAAGCACTGTTGAGCAAGTGTACAGACACACCTACAAATAGAACTGCTTATTCTAGTACTTTGCTGCTGTATAAACTTTGCTTTTAAATGACACATACTTGCTTCTGATTCAACTTAATCTCTCCTTAAATGTTTGTGGGCTGCCATTTTTTTTACTTGCAAGTTTACCTGATTAAACATTTAATAATTCATTTTTTAGACTTGGAAAACTGCTCAGGGGTAGAGCAGGCTTTGTAATGGTCTCAAGTGCCAGCTAATCAGTTCAGTCATTTCAGCTGTAAATGGAAAGAAGAGGTTTTCTCAGGCTTCAAAAGTGTCAGCAGGACAGTTCAAGTAGAAAATCTTTCCCTCGGAGTCAAGAGGCGGAGCCAGACATGGGAAAGAGCTATGCAGAGGTTCTGGTGGCCATTGCTAGGTTCCCTTTCTCATGGGTAGAAATGGGAGGAGTTTTGAGCAACTTCCTCTATGAATTATTATTTAGAAAGGTTCCCTACATATAGACAGGCAACACCTCTTTCTATTATCCTGTTTTATTTAAGTGCCCTATTTTTTTTTATTATTTTTTTTTGAAGGGTGGATCAAGCTGGTGTGATTTGTAAGCAGGAAGGTATTTTCCGAGTTAACTGTATGGATTGCCTGGATCGAACTAATGTTGTGCAAGCTGCTATTGCTCGTGTAGTTATGGAACAGCAGGTATGATGGTTGTTACTATTAAAAATGTCTGATAAGAACAATGTGGATTTATCACTATTATGGTGGATGACCCTTGTCCCAACCAATGAGGAAATGTAAGCATAGTATTAAACAGCTTCAGAATAAATGTTCTGATTCAAAAGGGTAACCTGGGAAACACTAGTTGTGGGAGGCCAGAACTATTTTCCTTGTAATGGGAGATGTTTTTGCCATCCTAAGACAAATTCTGGTTTTAGTTTTTGAATGTGTTCAGAAAGCACAACAAAAGTGCACTTACAGTCACTGACATACTAGAGAATAACACAAATCTGATTTTTTTTGGAGGTTTCATCATTGGAAGTCGGAGGAAGTGGCTGAAGAATTGTCTTCAGTCTTTACAGTTAAACTGTCTACCTTTTCTGAGAAACACCCTCAACTTGATAACCTCCTCTTCCAGGGACATAATTGTCCTTGGGGATGTGTACAGCAGAGTCTTTTATCATTCCATTGTTGCAATTAAATGAAGAAGAGGGCAAGATCAAGTATGTCTTATCTTTGTGGATTCTTCTGCTGTTAATGAAGTATTAACCACAGGATTTTAGATCTTAGTTTTGGCATAACATTTTGATTCAAAAGAACCTGACCTAAGTTTAGTCATTTCAGGATAGTGTTGGAGATGTGCCTTCTGATTTAATGGCTGGAGGTCTGAGGCACATCATACATGTAACTTTAAAAAAAAAAGTCACAATAACTTGTCACTGGGTCATCAGATTGTACAGTTGTGTGAATTTGTGGTGTCAAACAATATTGGGCAAAAGAGAGGCAATGCATAAAACTATTTTCTGTAATTCTAGAAGAGAAATCATGGGTAGTGATGGCAAAGCAGAATTACTCTTAAAGTAACAGAAATGAAGTTGGTGTTCTACTACTAACTAACAAATTCAATTCCAGTTGAAAAAGTTGGGTGTGATGCCACCAGAACAGCCTTTGCCAATGAAATGCAATCGAATTTACCAGATAATATGGGCTAACAATGGTGATGCTATAAGCAGACAATATGCTGGGACTGCAGCTTTAAAGGTATAAATGTCTTTCTTGAAGCCAAAATCCATGTTTGCAACCCCTTTGAATGTTCTGAACTGGTCTTCAACATATAACAAAAATAGTTTATGTACAGGTGAAACTCGGAAAATTAGAATATCGTGCAAAAGTCCATTAATTTCAGTAATGCAAATTAAAAGGTGAAACTCATATATGAGACAGACGCATTACATGCAAAGCGAGATAAGTCAAGCCTTAATTTGTTATAATTGTGATGATCATGGCGTCCAGCTCATGAAAACCCCAAATCCACAATCTCAGAACATTAGAATATTACATGGAACCAAGAAGACAAGGATTGAAGAATAGAACAATATCGGACCTCTGAAAAGTATAAGCATACATATGTATTCAGTACTTGGTTTGGGCCCCTTTTGCAGCAATTACTGCCTCAGTGCGGCGTGGCATGGATGCTTTCAGCCTGTGGCACTGATGAGGTATTATGGAAGACCAGGATGCTTCATTAGCGGCCTTCAGCAATTCTGCATTGTTTGGTCTCATGTCTCTCATCCTTCTCTTGGCAATGCCCCATAGATTCTCTATGGGGTCAGGTCAGGCGAGTTTGCTGGCCAATCAAGCACAGTACACTGTATACTTCTCAGAGGTCCGATATTGTTCTATTCTTCAATCCTTGTCTTCTTGGTTCCATGTAATATTCTAATTTTCTGAGATTGTGGATTTGGGGTTTTCATGAGCTGGACGCCATGATCATCATTAATTATAATTATAATTCTAACAAATTAAGGCTTGACTTATCTCGCTTTGCATGTAATGCGTCTGTCTCATATATCAGTTTCACCTTTTAATTTGCATTACTGAAATTAATGGACTTTTGCACGATATTCTCATTTTCCAAGTTTCACCTGTATATCTTAGCTTCTTGTTTGTGTTCAGAATGTTGCATGTTCTTTAAGCACAGAGGTGGTATAAGTTAAACAGGGATGTCTTACCCGCCATTCCAACAGACTCCCTTTAGCTGTGGCTATCCTGTTGAAAACAGGGCTATATGAACATGCATCCTAATAATGAGTAATAAAAGGTGTAGTAGAAATGGCTACCGTTTTTGATGGCTTTCTATTGGTTGGATATTTGCCCTGTATCTCAACCTCCCTTGGAAGTCTGGAGGGAACAGATTTTTGGTCCAGCCATCTAGCTTTCATCTCATTTCTTACTTTGACTTTCTAAGATAACTAAATGTCAACTATCTGCTAAAATATTGGCTAAACCCCTCTTGGAGCTGCATTTAAACAATGTAACATGTCTTCAGTTTTGAAGCCACTGCAATAGGACTCCTTTCTTATGCCACTGGGATAACAAACTAGCCCCAGGCCACATGGAAGAAATCTGTGCTGCAGCCTCTCCCCTCTGCCAACATAACTTGTTTTCCAGGAGGGCATCCTCTTGTTAACTCTGGCATCTGGAAGAAAGCTTATTGCTGCAGTGCCAGTGGATCATAAGGAGGTATTCTTGATCTGTGATAGATCCTTCTAATGGATGACATAGTAGGCACAACCCCATAAAAGCAGCTCCTACTCTGCACTGCCTGAAAGCTGTTCTTATTCCTGCGTTGATATCTTGTGTGAAAGCCTTTCATTTTTAGCTGCTTGCTTAACACTCCGTTGTCTCTTCTGCCCCTTCATAACCATACTCTTGCCTTCTCATCTGTTTTTGCATGTCTCCTTAATCTTTTGCACCATCAAGTCCAGACAACCATTTGTTCTTCCTTAAACGGTACAGTTCTAATTTGTCCTCATAAGCTAGGGTTGGAGAGGAGTGCTTGCTGAGTAACATTCCATTCCAATGGAACCTATACAGTCACAGGTTTCTCTGTTCAAAAATATTTCCCCAAAATCATGCTTACGTTTGTTTTTTAAATAAATAAGTTAACTTGTTTAAATTTTCAGGTTGGTGAATTGTTTTGGCTGTATTACAATGTGTGTACTTGACGGCTAGTTTACTGGATTACATTGTAGCCATTGCTGCTGCTTTGAGTCTGTCGTGTATATAAGATGTCCTGAATGCCAGACTGTGTTTTTATTGTGCTGTTTGTATTGATCTCAACTTTGAAGAAACCACAGATAAACAATCTTATTGTTAATGCTGTAGGCCTAGCAGTTAGGTATTTGCATGTTTGTTTGTTGGTTTATTTAACACATTTCTATACTGCCCAAAACTCACATCTCTGGGTAGTTTACAATAAAAATACCATTAAAACAAAAATATTTTTTAAAAATCTAAAATTTAAAAATGTTAAAAGTGTTAACTATTAAAATTATAAATCTAATTAAAAGCCTGGGTAAGCAGATGTGTCTTGACAAACCTTTTAAAAGTTGTCAGATGGGAAGGCTCTTATTTCAATCATTCTTTTATTGATAAAGATTATTCTCAGATGTATATCATGTAAATGTACAGAATTACACTTGGCCTGAAGTTTCACACTTTAGTTCTGAAAGTTGCATATTCTGAGGACTAGAAAGTCTGAGCACTATTACTTTAAATGTCAAGCACATTGATAACCAGCACATTGAATATTAAGAGTGGTATTTTGTGCAACAGGGTGACTTTACAAGGACTGGTGAAAGGAAGTTGGCAGGAGTTATGAAAGATGGCGTTAACTCTGCAAATAGATACTACTTAAACCGCTTCAGGGATGCTTATAGACAGGCAGTCATAGGTAAGATAGTATCAATATATTTTCATATTAAACTGTCTATTACGGATCTCTAATTACACTTGTGTAGCCTTATACCATGATAGAGAAACTTTTCAGAGAGAAACTTAAATACACAGTTCAATAAGCCAAAATCTCACGTGTGCTTTAAAGAGTGTGTACTGGGTTGGCCCATTCCTACTGACTTCCAAAAATTGGTAGCATCAAACTTCCCACCATGAGTAACCATAAAATCCCCCTCCCAGTGCTTGATAAAAACACAACATGGGCTATTAATGCTTTGATCACCAGATTTAATCATTTAAACAATATTTAATTCCTAAGGCTCTGGAGCATAACATTTCAAAGCATTTGATTAGTGGTGGGTTAATGACCAGCTTTATTCATCTAGCCACATTGGATATGTTACACCTTCAGCCCTCACATCTGTTGTGTATGTTTGTCTAGATTTAATGCAGGGTATTCCTGTGACAGAGGATCTCTACTCCATCTTTACAAAAGAGAAAGAACATGAAGCTCTGCACAAGGAGAATTTGAGAAGTCACCAGGAACTCATTAGCCAGTTGTTGCAAAGTTACATGAAACTACTCTTACCAGATGATGAGAAATTTCATGGTGGCTGGGCACTTATTGACTGTGATCCAAGGTATGCAGAAGGTGCTAGCGTTAGATTGGTCCTATCATACCATGGCGTCTTCCACAATTACTAAATGTGTTATGAGGTAAAAGGTTATCCTTGGTAGTGGGAGCAAGGAAGGAACTGAGTCCAGACTACTGGGTCTTCCATGTAGTTAGTATGTAATGTTCTGTGTTCTGAATAACTGTTTTGACTTGAAAGGAGTTGGTCTGCTAGAGGAACGAACTGTGTTAACATAGAAATCATGAGAGCAGATTACTGTACATTATTCGTGTTGGATATAGAGCTTTCAGATCTTAAGTCCTCGTTGCATTCACTGTCTGGCACTTGGGAACTTAAAAGCCAATTTATAACGTTGCCCCTTATTCAGAACTGGATCCTATGCCATAGCTGTGATATCTGAAACTTGTAATTATGCAGGCAATTATGATCTAGGTTGAGATCCATAAGAATGGGTTCTGTGCCTGTGTGGGACCCTCATGGTAGAATGCCACAACTCGTCAAGGCATCTGAGCTCTGCCTCCACACTTACAGCATGCTATTTAAAGATGGGCTGGGCACCATGTTCCTCAGTTCTTTTCCAACTGCCATTGCGTTCAGACCTTGGTCTGTTGCTCCTCGTTGAAAAGTTCTCCAGAAAGCTTTTTTGCTAATCATGAGTTATTTTGGTTATTCGGTTGTGTATTTGGCTTCCGGACAACGTCGGTGTTTTTGACCCTTGGAACAAACTTTGTACTACGATTCTGTTTATTGTTATGGCTGAAGAGAAACAGAGCTGTAAGAGGTGTAAGGAATACAAGCTAAACTCCCTCTAAAGACCTCCATGATTTGTGTCTCATCTGCCTTGAAGAAGAGAATGTTTCTGCTTGCAAGGTATGTCGTGTCTTTCTCAAAACAGATGTGCAAAAATTGGGCTCTGAAATGTTGTGCCACAGTATATGATGAGCTGTTAAGTCCCTCGACTTCAGGTGAGCCCCGCCCTTCAACAATGGTATCAAAGTTGCCTTCGAAGAAAATCTCAAAACCAAAGTCTTCGAGACCATTGGCATCGACTTTAACACCCACAACTTTTAGGAGCCCTAAGCCACTTTTGGATGCACTCTCAGCTTTTAAACATTCAAAGTCTAAGACAAAGTGTTCAGCCTTGAAGGATAGTCCATAGTCTCCAAGACCAAAAAAATCTAAGACAATAGGCCTAACAGCTGACATCAGATGTGTGACCTTTGAAATCGAAAATGATCCTCAATAACGACACTTCGCCATTGACTATTTTGGTATCGAAGAAGTCTACTGAGCCACCTCTCAATGCTGACCGCCCATTGACACCAACATGATTGATGTTGAGGGCTTGATCTTTGTCACCAGCTCCAATGCCAATTGATTGCTTGGCATCTTCAACACTGGCTGATCGACGCCGAGACGTACCATCGATGTCGGTGACTCCTCGTTTTCCAGCTTCGTTATCCATGCTACATGCTGTCGGTATCGAGACAGGTCTCGCCTCGATGTCAAATGCCAATGCCTACATTCGATGTCGACAAAGAAGAAGATTCAAACAGAAGTGCAGGATTGGATCTCTCCACTGCAAGAACATTGCTGTTAATCCTTGATTCATCCTCCAGCACGCCTCCTACATCCATGTTTAAAGGTTTTCTACCAACAAATGCTGAGGAAATGACTTCACCATCAGGATCTGACAAACACTTTAGGGAAATGGCAGAGGCTCTGGGTTTGGACCTGAAATCAGAACTAGCCACCATAGATGACCTTGTCTATAATCTCATAGTCAAGTCACAAACATCTTAACCTGTGACTCTCCCTGTTCTCCCAGTGATCTCCAGGGCAACAAGGTGTGTGTGGGAGGTTATTCATACATCAACCCCAATCTCCAAACATTTTGCCGCATTTTAAAATTTTATTGGCTTTTACAATAACTTTACAATCCAACTACATTCGTTTATTTTTTAAGTAAATATTGACTTCTTGCTTACCTGTCTGTGCGGTTCATGTTAACTATACATATAAACCATTGTTATAATAATTCAAAACATACATACTCCACATTGCTACTCGATTTTACCCAACCCAACCTGCTGTTATTACTATATTTCAAACCCTTCTGAAAGGTCAATATTAGAAAAATAATGCTTTAAGTAAAGTAAAAATGGTTCCCAATCTTTGAAACATTTCCAAATTTTCATCCCTTATAAGTGCTGTAAGTTTTGCCATCTCAGCATTTTCCAAAATCTTCAAACGTTTGGAGAGTTTGTATCACATACAGGAAAAGGACAATACTTGCCTACTAAAGCATCCTGCTCCAAACTCTCTGGTTATTGACTACGCCACATTGGTGAAATCTGGGAGACGCCACATGACTCCTGAAGATAAGGAAGGGAGAAAATTGGCTCTCGTAGGGTGGAAGATATACTCCACATCTTGCTTATCAATTAAAATCGCAAGTTATTCAGCCTGCACAGCCAAATACAATCATGGCCTATGGGAAGCTCTTCAAAATGACCTAGATACTCTGCCACCTGAAGAATTTAAAAAGAGGTACCAACAAACCTTAAATAAGTCAGCAGCACTCACTAGGCAACAATTAAGCACAGCAAAACCTCTTGCCAAACTAGAGTCTTGCTCCATGATGGCTGCGGTCTCTCTAAGGAGACGTGTGGCTTCGCTCCATTTCTCTTCAGAACAATATGAAAGAGAAGATTGAGAGCTTACCCTTGGATGGTAAGAGCCTTTTCAGAGAAACAACCCACTCCACAGTGGAGCAGTTAAAGAAGTCAAAGTTCACTGTTAAGACCTTTACCACCTCCACTTTGACTACTTCTTATGGGTCAAAATATCGCTCCTACTCCAGACAGAAACCTTCATTTAGACAACAGGAGCGCCGGGATATTTTTTTAAAAAAATACCACCCATATCATAAGCACACCTATCAAGGAAAAGGGAAAAGCACCCAGTTCTATGCAGAACTTCAAAAACATTTTTAGGGACAGGATTGCCCATGGTCACCTTTATACTCCTCCCCATTCCAACCACCAGGGGCATTGACATCTTGGCAAGTGAGTAACTACACCAACTTCGCAATCCCTTACCATCCACCAGTTACAATTCCATCAGACTGGCACACCATGCTGCTGCATGGCACCACATAACATCGGACTGCTGGGTCCTGAAGATCATATCCTTGGGATTCGCCATAGAGTTCAAAATGACCCCATACCTTTCAGGAATGAAGTTCACTCAACTGTCTCTGTCTTTACAGGAAGAAGTGAAGGAGTAGTTGGAAAAGAATGCAGTCACCACTGTGTGGTGGGCACACAGATGGAAAGGTTTTTACTCCTGTTATTTTCAGATCCCAAAGAAGGATGGAGGGATCCGCCCCATCATGGACCTATGCTACCTGAACAAGCTTGTTCATGTAAGAAAATTTCACATGATAGCATTACAGGAGATCCTACCTCTTCTCTATCAAGAGAATTGGCTTGCAACGCTGGATCTGAAAGACACATATTTTCATATCGGCATAAGGGAACAACACAGGAAATATTTAAGATTTACTGTAGGCGAACAAGTGCACTAATACAAGTACCCTTACCCTTCGGACTTTCCACCGCCCCAAGGGTATTCATCAAATGTATGGTGGCGGCCCATCTGAGGATGCAGGGTATAGCAATATACCTGTACTTGGACGATTGACTACTAACCTCAAAAGATCAAAGAGAGTTAGTCTGACACCGTATGTTTTAAATCTTCTCCAAGACTTGGGGATCCAAGTAAATTGGAAAAAATCCCATATGAAATCAGTATGAATCATCAACTATATTGGAGCAATCCTAACACAGAGACCAAGGAGGCTTACTTACTGACAGAATGGTATGAATGCATCAGGGACCTGATCCACGAATTCCGTCAACATCCATCACAACCCGCTCAACTCATCCAACAGCTCTTGGGCCTTATGGCGTCCTGCATCACAGTAGTACATCATGCATGATTAAAGATGTGAAAGCTCAGCTTTGGTTTCCGTCAGTTTTCCATCCAAACTTAGACAGTCAGCACAAGCGCCTGGAAATTCCAATTCAGTTAATACACTCCCTTTCATGGTGGTCAAATGGCCAGAATCTCTTAGAGGGGGTTCCTTTTTAGATTCTGACTCCCTCAATTTGGTTGATGATGGATGTGTCTCTACTGGGTTGGGGGTGCCCACTGTGAGAACCATCAAATTCAAGGCAAGTGGACACCACAACAAACTCAGTTTCACATCAGCTTCTTGGAACTGTTAGCTGTCTTCCAAGCAATGAAGGCCTTCCTATCACTTCTACAAGGCAAAGTTGTACAGGTGCAGTTGGACAATACCACCACCCTTGCTTACGTCAACTGTCAGGGTGGAACAGTGTCACAGAGTTTTTGTGATCTCAGTCTCCCAACTGTGGCACTGGTGCATCAGGTTTACCTGATAGACATCCACATAAAAAGTCTAGACAATGTCCTAGCGGATGATCTGAGTCGCTCATTTGCGCAGTAGCAGCAACACGAGTGGAAGGTCAAAACAGAATATATTGCTCCCCTCTTGGACATTTGGATGGACCCCACCATAGACCTCTTTGCAACTTTGGAAAACATGAAGTGCACCTGTTTTTTGTTCAAGAGTGGGTCACGACCCTCAATCACGGGGGATGCCTTGCAGATAGACTGGTCTTGAGACTGGTCTCGAGAGATGCCATACATGTTCCCATCATGTACCCGTTGATCAGCCATGTGGTAGCATGTCTCCTGGCCATGCCAACATCTTGCATTCTAGTGGCTCCATGGTGGCCGGTTCCACAGGTACTCAAACTATCAAATAACCAGTACCAGAGATTGCCTCAAGAACTAGATCTTTTGTCACAAGACAATGGTCATATCCTACACCCAGACGTACTCACACTCCGTCTGATAGCATGGTGAATCGGCTTCTGAGTAACATTCTACTCAACTGTAGAAAACCTTCCACCAGGTGTAATTACTTTGGCAAATGGTTGTGTTTTAAGACCTATGCCAGGGCACATGATTTTCACCCTAAGCAAGCTACCATTAAGGATGTACTTCTCTATTTGACTACTTTGAAATTGCAGGATCTGACTAATGTGTCCCTTAAAGTTAATTTGGCGACACTCTCTTCAAAACATCCAGGCTGTGGTGGTAAGACTCTTTTTTCTCTCACCCAGACAGTAGAGCCTTCCTAAAAGGCATCATGAATGTGTACCTGCCTATTTGTACTCCTGTAAAACCATGGAGCATGTCCTTGGTTCTCTCAGCACTGACCCAGAACCCATTTGAACCAATGGGCACTACTTCCAACTTTAAAGATGGCCTTCCTTCTAGCTATAACTACGGCAAAGCAGGTTTGTGAACTAACAGCCTTGAGGATTGACTTACCATACACCAGGATCTATCCTGATAAAGTGCTCATGCATTTGGATCCTGACTTTATACCTAAGGTGGTATCTGAATTCCACCTCAATCAAGATATTGTTCTCCTCACACTCTTCAGGGATCCTTCTACATCTTTGGAATGTGCAATGCACTCTTTGGATGTGTGCAGGATGATTCTATATTACCTGGATCATACTAAAGACTGTAGATCCACCAAGCATCTTTTTGTAGCATTTAAAAGTCCTAATAAAGGCACCTGCATTTCCAGACGAATGTCCAAATGGCTAGTTGAGCTTATCCTGCTAGCATACAAGACACAAGATGTGAATCCACCTGAAGCAATCAAGGTCCATTCTACCCGTGCCTTTGCTTCATCAGCTGCACACCTGTCAGGGGTAACCTTCACAGACATCTGTAAAGCAGTAACTTGGTCCACAGAGTTACCTTTCATCAAGCATTACACCATAGATGTGCACTCTGCTGCCAAGGTGAGTTTCGGGAGAGGAGTTCTGAAGCACCTCTACTGAAGCAACTACTGCACCCTCCTCCACTGGGAGCTAGCTAAACACCAATTCTTATGGATCATGATAGATCACGCTCCAGATAAACAGGTTGCTCACCTGGAACTACTGATCTGGTAAAGATCTGTCAGCATCCATAAGACCCTCCTGAACCACCCCTCTGTGTGGTAGGGCTACACTATGTGTATATTGAGTATGCATGCTATTTTCCTTTGAAGATGAACTCACTTGATCATCCTCCATGATGGTAATCCAAGAACTGAGGAACATGATGCCTGGCCCACCTTTAAATAGCACACTGTATTCATGGAGGCAGAGCTCGGTCACCTCCATGAGCTGCGGCATTCTACCTCAAGGGTTCTGCGCAGGCACAGAACCCATTCTTATGGATGTCAGTGGATCTCTACCAGCTCAATAGTTAGAAGTGAGCAACCTGTTTTTAGGACACTAGTGCTCTGTCACCCAGGAAGCCAGTGGTGCTGCAATGTTATGTTTCTTGTGATCTGCCCACTTCATGGGATAGCCACTTTTAGACATTGCTGTGGCATGGGATCTGGTCACAGGGAAGTACAGTTATACCACAGGTAACAGATAAATCTCTCACAATCTTTTCAATTAGCTGATAATGGCCATTGGACCCATTTAATGATACCTTATTATTTTAGCAGATTAGTGATTTTAAAATATACACTAGTTGAGAACTTTGTTTTGAATTGCAGGCAGATTTCTGGGTTTTATTGACAGTAATGTGTATAAATAAAAAACAATATATTTTAAAAAAAGTTTTAAATATTCACTTACTAGGAGCTACATTATTGTAAAATACTGTTCACTTTTCTTTAGCCTCATTGATGCTACCCATAAAGATGTGGATGTTCTGCTTCTGCTTTCTAACTCTGCATACTATGTAGCCTAGTAAGTAAGACTTTTTCTTCTTCTTACAATAAAAACATATCAGGACATCTTAACCACTTTATATTGTCTTGTAATAGGGTTCTGATGTGAGTTGATTCAGATCTAACTTTGGGCATTGTTTCTTTGTCTAGTTACGATGATGAGGTAGATAAAGTAAACCAATACCAAAGACTGAGCCTTGAAGATCTGGAGAAAATAGAAATAGGTAAGATTCAAGTAGTTTGATTAGGCACATTCTGTCTCATTTCTGGCATAGGATATTCTAGTATTTGTCACATTGGTTGAAAACATCACAGCTGAAATAGGACTGTTCTTCCTGTATACTGAGCACTTGGTTATACTACATTTATATGTGACCTTTCTGCCAAATCAGACAATGGCTTATAATTTAAAAGGGAAAATGAGAGAGACTATACAAAAGGGGAAAGAGAGAGGAAAATAAGCAAATTTAAGGTGTCTTTCATGGTGGTGTGAAGTCACATTAATATTATGTTATCTGGCTGCTAGTGGGAAGAGCCTCTAATCTCCCATGGTTGGGCATGGTGATTGAGAGGGTAGTGACCTCTTGGCTCAAGACAGTCTTGGAGGAAACTGACTATCTAGACCCAAATTCCAACTGGCTCTTGAGTGGGCTATGGGGTTGAGACTGCCTTGGTTGGCCTGATGGATTATCTCCAATTAGGTATTGACAGACTGAGTGTCCTGATCCTTTTGGATCTCTCGGCGGCTTTCAGTTCGTCCATAGTATCCTTCTGGGTTGCCTGAGGGAGATGGGATTAGGTATTCTGTTTTACAGTGATCCTGTTCCTATTTCTCGGGTAGATTCCAGATGGTGGCGCTTGGAGACTGTTGCTCTGCACAGCGAGAGTTACTGTGTGGAGTTCCACAAGGCTCCATACTGTCTCAAATCCTCTTTAACATCCACATAATACCATTGGGAGAGATCAGGAAGTTTGATGCAGGGTGTTATCAATATGCTGATGACACCCAAATCTATTTCTCCCTATCAACTTCATCAGGTAATGGCATAACTTCCCTAAATGCCTGCCTGGAGGCAGTAATGGGCCGCATGAGGGATAACAAACTGAAGTTGAATCCAAATAAGACAGAGGTACTGATTGTGTGGGATGAAGACATGAGAGATGGTTTAGATCTGCCTGTTCTGGATGGGGTTACACTCCCCCTGAAAGATCAGGTATGTATCTTGGGAGTGCTCCTGGATCCAAAACACTCTCTGATTTCTCAGGTTGAGGCAGTGACCAGGAGCACTTGTTATCAGCCTTGGCTAATATATCACCTACGTCCATTTCTGGAGGTAAATGACCTTAAAATTGTAGTACATATGCTGTTAATCTCCATGCTTGACTACTGTAATGCACTCTGTGTGGGGCTGCTTTCATACATAATCTAGAAACTACAACTGATAACAGAATGCAGCAGCCAGGTTAGTCTCTGGGACAACCTGAAGGAACTATATAACGCCATTAAAAAAAGAAAAAAAGAATTGCACTGGCTGTCGATATGTTTCCAAGTGAAATACAAAGTGCTGGTGATTGCCTTTAAAGCCTGGAATGGCTTCGGTCCAGGGTACTTAAGAGACTGTCGCCTTTGTCATGAACCCTGCCACCTATTAAGATCATCTGGGGAGGTCCAGTTATGGTTGCCACTGGCTTGTCTGGTAGCGACTCAGGGCTGGGCCTTCTCTGTGGTTGTCCCAGGGTTTTGGAATGCATTCCTTGTCAAAATAAGAGCTTCTCCATCTTTGATTGCTTTTAAAAAGACCCTTAAGACACACCTGTTTCCTCAGGCACTGAATTAAAACTAATTTTAAAGTGTTTATTGTTTTTACTCTGTGAATTACTTTTAATTGTGTTTATTCTGTTTTTATATTGTAACTTGGATTATGTACACAGTCTACAGATCTGTCTGTCTCAGGTGGTATATAAATATGATAGCTAAAAAAGAGTTTGAAAGGTTATGAAGTGGTTTATTTTTCTTTCTTCTGGAAAGTTGGGCTTCTGTTCCTAAAATATGAATGCTTTTAGCTTCCCCTCCCTACATTTCCATTTTTTTATTTTTAAAAAAGGTCCTGAACCAACTCTCTTTGGGAAGCCCAAGTTCTCATGCATGAGGCTCCATTACAAATACAAAGACACAAGTGGATATTTCCATACTCTTAGAGCTGTGGTACGCAACCCTGAAGAAGATGGAAAAGGTAGCACTTCTACAAAGTTTTTATAAGAGATCACTTTCATTACACTATCATTTGAATACCATGGTTCTTCTAGATGTGTTTGAGCACTGTACACAGAATTAACTATAAGAATTTGACACTTGAATGTGTAGGCAGCAAAATAACTTAATTTTTAAAAATGATTAAATTAAATGCATGCTTCATTGAGTGGGGAAAACCAGTTTGCTTTTTGCTCTTGACTGAACTAATTATCAAGATTCTAGATGCAAACCAGTTCCAAGGACAGATTTATATATGACCAGCTGGTGATGATGCTAACCCTGACCCTGAAGTTGGTGGCTGACATCCAGACTAATCTTGATCCAACATGCCTCATGAAGGAGCTGGTCTTGTGGTAGCAAGCATGACTTTTCCCCTTAGCTATGCAGGGTCCGCCCTGGTTGCATATGAAAGGGAAACTAGATGTGTGAGCACTGTACAGTATTCCCCTTCAGGATGGATCTACTCTGGGAAGAACATCTAGGTTCGAAGTTCGCTCCCTGGCATCTCCGAGATAGGGCTGAGAGAGATTCCTGCCTGCAACCTTGGAGAAGCTGCTGCCAGTCTGTGTAGACTATACTGAGCTAGATGGATCAGTGTCTGACTCAGTATATGGCAGCTTCCTGTGTAAGGGGGAACCTTACAACCCTAAACCTGTTGTGTTGGCATAGGGTTGGTCTGGAATCTGGATGCTGGTGATCGCCTTCAGTTGTTTTTCTCTTAGCTTGGCTCACTTAGATATTTGGTTCCAGCTTGGAGAAAAGTGTCTGGAGGGGGATTGTAGGGGTCAGAAAGGAGAAGGGAGAGTTCAGTTCTCCATCCATTGCATGTGTGTTCTTTTGGCCTTGTCAGTTGCTCCTCTCAGCCCTTGCTTGAGACAGGGCAGTCCTGCAGTAAGATATGTTTGTCGCACAGAGCTTTGGCCTAAGTTGAAGACTGGGTTCTCACCTTCTTCCTAACATGCTAGTCTTTTATGGGCAGTAAATTCAGTTATGTAGGGAGGAGCATGCCATCATATGAGTGCTTACTTGGAGTGTTAGGTGGTACAGTCCAGACACATGTTTACTATCTCAGTGAATAATCTCATTCCTCTGAGGAGCAACAATCTATCCCATCAACAACTGGCAATGGCACTTTTGAGGGATGTTCAGTTGTGTGCTGTGTTCATGTTTAACTCCTTTGATGTAAAGGTGTAGGAAGATGGATAACTCTCCTTTCACTTTCTTTGTTAAGCAGCTATTAGCTAATTGAGACTGAGGCCAGTTGAAAGGCTTCACCTGTGCTTAAGTGGAAGGTGGACAGCATTTTTGATTTGCTACAATATTGGAATAAAAGAGAGAATAGTCTTGTCAGAACCATGACAAATTAATGATTGTATTTCAGACACTCTTCAGTGCATTGCAGAGATGTTGCGAATTACAAAGCAAGCCATGGGGTTAGATGTACCCATTACTGAGAAAAAATTGGAGAGGTGAGTTTGTACTTTCCTTCCAGAAATCCTGAAAGTGTCAAATCACTTGACTCGTAATAGTATTGGTTGCTTACAGCAGCTGTTTACTTGCATTAGTAACTAAGGGCTTATCTGCATAGATATGTTAACAACCCGCGCCGCACCCCCCCACTAGTGTTCTATGAGCCATAGCAGCATTTTTCAGGCTTTGAGCACCCTGTCACTGGGGGGTGGGGAGAGGACAGGGAGTTGTTGCTTTGGAACTGTAGAAGAGAGATGAGACTGAGGGAGCAAGTCTCGAAGCCATTGTCCCTTGTAATGGCTTCTATTTGGGGAAATAAGGTGAACTTCAGTGCTCGGCTAAGTAACAGAGAGATAAGAATCTACAGAAGTTATGCTTAAACATTAATAAATAGGCAAATTAATGAGAGGATTATTTGCAAGAATATATTGTCAATGTGCTGGAAGTAGCTCTGCTTGAATATGTGTAGCTGAGGAAGTTACTTATTGATCTTATTTTGCAGAAAAAGCAGTAAACCCCATGAGGACATCATTGGCATTAGATCTCAGAACAGAGGCTCCCTGACCCAGGGGAAGAATTACTTAATGAGCAAGTTCTCATCTCTTAATCAGAAAGTGAAACAAACCAAATCCAATGTAAACATGAGCAACCTTAAAAAGCTAGGGACCTTTACCAAGCCTGAAGTGAAAGTTAACTTCTTAAAGCCCAATCTGAAAGTAAATCTTTGGAAATCTGACAGTAGCCTTGAAACCATGGAAAATCCCATGACAGATTCTAAAATCCAT
The DNA here is from genome assembly GCF_027244095.1 of Hemicordylus capensis. Classification (NCBI taxonomy): domain Eukaryota; kingdom Metazoa; phylum Chordata; class Lepidosauria; order Squamata; family Cordylidae; genus Hemicordylus; species Hemicordylus capensis. Next base: position 266,380,919 of record NC_069659.1, on the reverse strand, counting down.
GCAGAATCAGACATTGAGATCTCTTCAGATAATGACTCATTCCATTCAGATGACTTCCTTACAAATTCTAAATCTGATGATGACCAGCAATTCGTGGACTCCTTAGAGAATGTGGGTCAGATAGATTATGTCCTGCCTAGTTGTGGTATCATTGCTTCTGCGCCTCGGCTAGGCAGTCGCTCCCAGTCTGTAAGCAGCACCGACATCAACATTAGCGTTCCTGTTCTTTCAGAAGTTAATGTTGCTCAATGTGAAGACCAAATGAACAGGTCTGAATCTGAAAGCAAGGCACCTCAGGAAATTCCTTCCACTGACAATGCAGCAGTGGAGTTCACTAAGCCGATTGATGCTTACTGCCACAGATTTGTACAAGATGCTCAAATTAAGATGATCAATGTTTCAGAAATGGAAATAGGTTCTCAAGATCCCCACCAGGAAGCAGATTGTTTCAGCAATGCTTCCAAGAAAACTGAACTGAACTCAGGAAGAGTTAGTGAGGCTCCTTCTAGACCGTCTAAATTGGATGTACCATTTTCAGAGTCAGGGTCACAGTACTTAGTGGTTGAACAAACAAATTCTTCTAGGTCTCATAATAGCCCAGGCTCGGCATCCAGTATTCTTGAAGTTGAGCCAGGACTTCATCTGACCCCTTCACCAGCAGAGAACAATGGTGGCAGGGCAGTGTCTCCCTTTGCGAAGATCCGCAGCTCCATGGTCCAGGTGGCTAATATTACACAAGCTGGTCTGACCCAAGGAATCAACTTCGCAGTGGCTAAAGTCCAGAAGAGCCCAGCTGAACAAGAATCTGTAAATGAAATTCAACAAAATGAACTCAGAGAAATGTTTACGCAGTGTCAGACACGAATAATTCAGATCTAGGAATCAAGCTCTTCAAATCCATTTGTACCTTATAACACAACCTTGGCGAAGAAACTGGCTGCCACTTAGCATTGGTATAAAAAATATCAATAACTATGTTTTGTGGCGAGTTTTTTGGGGGACAAAAGTTAACTGGCTTCTGAACAGGTTTCAGAATTATGGCAGCTGAGCTGGTGAAGATAAACCATACTAAACAGCTAGTTCATACACCGGTGGTTGATGTGCATGCGGTAGTTTAAGTGATCAGTTGCACAATTCTCTTTTTTGGGACCAGTTTTTGTAGGTCTTCTGATTTATGTAGAATATTTATATTGAGGGACTTGGTACTGAACACCTGTTACCTTAGTAATCTTGCACTGTACCAGTGAAATATTTTACTCACAGATTACATGCTATTTATTTTTCAAACTAACTTTTTTATTTAAGCTTTTGATTTGTGTTCCTTGATGTTCTAGATGCATTCCTAAGGACGTGGTCTCCGTAGAGGGAGCATGAGTTGAGCATTTACTTATGTATGCTGGGGTTGACTACTTCTTCTTCCTACCTCCTTTAACTGATAGCTACGGTATCTTAGAGCAATCTGATAACAGTAATACGGAAAAGCTTGCAGGGCAGATGCTGAAAGGGTTTTCTTATTAAAAAAAACATAATAGTAATCCTTTAAAGATATTATATAGTGTGTCTTCTGTTACTGAAACTGCCTCCTTGCTCTTAGGCTGAACCATTTTGTGAGGAATTGCAATGGTCTTTAACTTCAAAGATAAATGCTGAATGTCAGGTGTATCATATTATGTTTATTTGAGGAGACATTATAATGCCTAACCACAAGCATGGACGCACCAACAATAGCATAACTGAAAATGTACTCATCCATGAAATCATACTGCTGATATTTAAAACCAGATTAATGCAAAGTGTTTCAAAACAGCTTAAGTAGCAAGTAATCAATTGTGAGACCAACTCTTGCTTTGTCACAGTACTGGTAGGAAGTGAGGCCACACCCATAGCTGCTCTGGGAATCTGATTCCAAAAGCCTGGTGTGTAATGGATAAATTTCGCTAGCTCTTGCTGTCATTTCCCAGAGCAGTCTTGTGGCTGTCATTCTGTTGTAGGATGTAGCAGCAGAAGCAACAACACTGGATTTTGCTATCTTGTGCTTCATAGCCTCAGTAGCTCTCATTCTAGAACCCAGGTCTCTGTATGTTAGTACAATGTGTACTATAGCTAGACTGCACATAATGTTCTAAGCAGTTAACGAGTGTCATGATGGTAGTACAGTGTCTTTGGATATCCTTAATATAACAGAAGTGATCATCAACTTAACCTGATTGTGTCTTTGTCTGATACTTTTGATACGGTTTCCATTTTGTTATTTATTACTGTAATGTGCTTTACTTTTTTGGAGTGTCTGTATAAATTTGTGACAATATTTAAAATAAAATTGTACTGTTTTAATGTGGGAGACCTATATGAAAAATATTTTAATAAAAAAAAATCCAAATCCTGTATCATTTTGGTGTACTTGTTGAGTGCACTTGTTGATTCTTGAACTGCAGAGCAACCAGTCTTTCCTCATTATTGATCTAATACTTGGTCGATAGCCAATGTCCATCTTTTTGCTCTTCATTCTTGTGCTGCATTGGTTCTAGCTTTTTCCATCCACACCAATGGATACCAATTGACTTATAGGCTAGACTCAAGGTGCTGGTTTTGATCTTTAAAGCCCTAAGTGGCTTAGGGCTGGGCTATCTGTTGGATTGCATTTGTTCATATGAATCTGCCAGGGCAGATGCTCAGGCGCTGCTTGTGGTCCCAACAGTGACTGAGATTTGGAAGGCAGGGACTAATGACAGGGCCTTTTCAGTTGTGGTCCCTCAGCTTTGGAATACCCTTCTCCCACACTCCATCTCTCAGGCTCTTCAAAAGGTACTTGAAGATCCTCCTTTTTAGAGAGGCTTTTTAGTGTTCTTGTTTGCAGAACACTGTATGTGGTAGGATTTTGAACTTTTACACTTCTAAGGTTCTTAATTGGGTCCTGTTTTTAGCTAAATTTAAAAAAAACCATACATGGCTTTCTTTTTGTTTTTTATTCTTGTAAACTGCTGAGTGGGATATAATTATTTTGTATGGAACTGTATATAGATATAAAATGAAAACGTTTGTTAAAAAAACCCACAACCATTTCTTGGAAGGTTCATATATCATGGCATCTTGCCCAATTCCTTACCTTTGATTTCAGTGAGTAGTCTGGCACTTACAAGAAAAAGCATCTTTGTGGCATGTAGGGCTGGCTTGTTGTCTTTTACTGTTAGTTTCAATTATTTTGACTTTCTTGGTGCCTAGTTGCTGAAGGCCACATATTTTCTACCCAGCAGCAGTAACGGCTGTCTCAGCATAAACCCATGCTCTTTTATTTTAAGCAAAAAGCAGAACAAATATGGCTTATGGCCGAAACCCCCAAATGGCATTGAAATGCTCAGTGTCTTGTGGGAAAGGAAGACCGATGCATCCCTGAGGGCTCAAAGTCCCATTAGTGTATGTAAAACTACATTTAGTTGTCACATGGGGACATGATGGATAAGCAGAAGCCAAGTTTGGAAGCTGCTCTAAGGAAACAGGGCTTTCCTACTAACAGTGCTGAGCTTAGTACAACTTGTCTGCGGCTATTGGATATGAGCCAGCTCTAGGCTATCCTGCAGGATTTCTAGGATAATGAAATGGCAACTTCAGAGGGGAAGGATTTTAGCCTGGCACACGAGAGCGTACTTGGATTCCCTGCTACACTTCTTGTCGAAGCAGAGGGTCCTTCACATTAGCAGAGACAGCCAGATGCCTTGCTTATTCCCCCTCAGTCTTGGCTTGGGATACTGGAAGAGGAATCTAGAGGGCTGAATGAGCATCCTGATTATGCCTTCAAGTTGGGGTGTCAAGGCTAACTGGGAATGATCTCTGCATGCTCTTCTTGGATCTTGGTCAGATAGGCATGCTGGAGGTTACAAGCATAGAATAACTGGAGGCCACAAGCATGCCAGTGCATCTCTTGAGGTGAGCAGGGGTTCCTCTTGACTGGGAGCAGGCTCTTTCTACCTTTGTTTATTGTAGTGAGGTGAAGAGATCCTAGTCAGGCTTCTTGAAGCCAGTCACTATAGCCTAAGACTCCCTTGTATAGGCATCATTCCTTGGGGTCAGTCTTATCAACTCAACCAGTTAGTTGGTCTGAATGTTGTCTCTGTTGTTTGTGTAGGGAAATACTCTTCAGGAATAGGTTTTGGGGAAGTGCACGAACCAGTTCAGAGGACCTTTTCTGGACCTCTGAACTGGATCAAAGGTGTGTGTGGGGGATAGCTTTAAGGACCAGACCTTACCCCTCTGCCACGTTTCCTCCACAGGTGATGTTTTTTTTTTAAATGGTCCCAAGGGGTGGCAGTGTATCTCCTTGCCGCCCCAGTGTATGTTGGACCAGAAGTATACAGTGCGTGTTCATACTGGGTACTCCCAGTCCAATGTGCACCAGGGTGGAAAGAAGGTATGTTGCTGCCCTGTGGGGCCATTCTTTTACACAGCGCTGGTGGGGAAAACATGGGGGCGGGGGGAGAGCACTCTCCCCAGTCCCTAAAGCTATCCCCTGACTTTTGAACTGTCAGCCACTGGTTCTGTGCATATCCCTAGTAGGTTCTGCTTTGTCCAAGGCTATTGGAGATCTTTTCTTCTGTTTGTTGATGTAGAGAAGATTGATGTGCTGTCAATGTAGATTATCTTGTTTTGGGTTGATGCTCTGGCACCCAAACACAAATGAGCTGGACTACCTGTTTTGGACTCCTCATAAAGCCAAATTTCCTGTGCTAGTTCTCCAGACTGACAGACTGTCGTCAGTGGTGATTACTTTTGGGGAGAGTTTTGCCAGCAACAGCCTTGTGGAACACCTGCTGTCAATCTACAAACTCAAGAATGCCCCATGGGGCTAGCTGACACCTGGACCCATCCATTCTTGGCCTTTGGAAAGGATGAGCCACCTTGCATCCTCTGTGGTAGTGTCTGCCCCAGACTAGATCCATGCTAATGCACATATACTATCTAGCTTGAATGAGCTGGGCTGACTACTTGATGAGAAATCAGCAAATGAGAATGGAGGTTCTTGAGGCACACACAAACCTGGGCTAGGTCTGCTTGCTGATCCTGCATCCTGTGTGAGGAAAGCATCTGGCTTTTGGTTGAACTGATTACAAAATCTGGCCCTGTAGCAACCACTGACGGTTTCACAGTCTGTGACTGAAACCTTGCAAAAGCAGGTCCTGGGCTAAATGGGCCAAGGATTATGTACAAGACAACATCTGAAGGTTCTCCCTCTGTAGATGGTTTGAGCCATACCAGGGCAATCCTGGTAGCTAGGGATAGAGTAGAAGACAGTCTACTCACTGTAGCATTCCATAACCTTCCTAAGAGCAACTTCAACCCTATTGAAATTTAGGCAAGGCCTAAAAAGCAAGATTAGCTGTGAAATTCATGACCAATATATTTGTTCTAAGCTACCCTATAAACCAAGATCTGAAGTGGGTTTCAAATCCCAGTTTAAAGGAAATTGGTTAGAATAATAAACCGAGATTGGTCAATTTGGAGGTTGTAGCTGATCTTGGTTGGTTTGATTTCATTGGAAGTGGAATGCTGCTGAGGCTTCCTTGCATCCTTCTGAGGCTTGGGATATCATGTGGGACTAAGATTTAACCATGGTACTGCTTGATGTCTGAATTGAGCCATACATTTCTTGCAACTGAGTTCAAAGGAGTAAATTTTGTCCAAGGCTTTGCTGAGAGGGCAAACTTTGATCTGAGGGACAGATGTCCCCAAGCACTGGGGGTAATGGAACTTGCTCTGTGCCTTGAGTGTGGTGGTGGGTTGGTACACACTCCACTACAGCTGTATTGCTTCTAGGATGTTTGCCTCTGGTCACAGCTCTCAAAGCACAGCCTAGGTATAGTAGTACATAGAACTGTTATATTGCCTTCCCTATATGATGACCGTACCAGAGAAGGAAAAGAGCCTATTACCTGAAGCCATATTAAGTTACAGATGGAAAAAAAATCTTAATAGAACTAGCAGTTAAGTGTTTCTATCAAAACAGGAGGACATACTATTAACTTTAGATTTAGGCCCTGCACTAACTCACAGGCTTAAGCACACTTAACTGTGTTGATTTACGGCCAAAGTAAAAAATCCCTGCTCTTTAGAAAAGTTTTATAGTAAACCTTTAATATCAAACAATGTTTTCCATAGTTACTAGTTCAGTTACAAAACAAGCTCCAAAATTATATCAGTATGAGTTAACTGAACACATTGTATTCAAGTTCAAAAGAACAGCCATAACTTTCTGGTACAAATTATCTACAAAACCCAATATAAACAGCTCCCTTAGTACTAGCGCCACATTGATTAGGCAAAATTTGCAGTCATAAGTAACTGTTGCTGCAATTTCAGAGTTCATTTCCATTAACAGACTTCTGCTGCTGTAGTCTGGTTTTCCGTAGTGCTTCCAACTGCTTTGCTCTTAGCCACCTCTCTCTTGATAGTGTTGTTTGTCCAGCACTGAGAGAAAGGAATCTGTAGACAAGAAATGCGAGGGAGGAATGAGATGCTTTGCTTCAATCTGATTTCCTATAACAGTGCAGCTGGCTAAAAAAGAAGTAGCCTTGTGGTAATCTGTCACATACCTGCTCAGGTGGTGGCATAAGATGGCCAAATACCTAAAGCTAAAAAAATAATGCTACAAGTTTCGTTTGAGACTAAGATCCTTTTTCTGCAGCTGCTACCAAGAACATTAAGTATTTCTCCATCCAATCCTTTGTGTTTAAACATGATGCGATACTAGGGATGTGCCCGAACCGGTCTGGATCCGAGCCGGTCCGGCGGCTCGGCACGGAGGGGGGTTGTACCTTTAAGGGGGGGTAGTACTTACCCCCCCGCCGCTCTCCCCCCTCCGGCGCTGTGGTTTTTTGTAAAGTTTCTGGGGGGGCACCGTTCCTCCCTGCCGCCCCTGCCCCCATCGTTAGCCTGCCAGAGCCTAAGTAAGTAACACGCATGCGCCCGTTCCGGCGCGCGTGCGCACCCGCTGCGCACTCCGCATACATCACATGTCAACGTATGACGTATGCGGAGCGCGCACGTGGCGGTGGGTGTGTACGTGCGCCGGAACGGGCGCATGCGTGTTACTTACTTAGGCTCTGGCAGGCTAATGACGGGGGCAGGGGCGGCAGGGAGGAACGGTGCCCCCCCCCCCCCGAAACTTTACAAAAAACCACAGCACCGGAGGGGGAAGAGCAGCAGGGGGGTAAAGTGCTACCCCCCCTTAAAGGTACAACCCCACCCCCCCATGCCAAACCGGACCAGTTTGGAGCCATGCACATCCCTATGCGATACTACCTGTCAAGTGTTTGCAGTATTTCAATCTTGATCACTTAAGGTTATGTACAGAAGAGTTCAACTACCCAACATAATCTTCTCCTGTTATCAACCATCTTTAAGCTGACACAGAATCAATACAATGGAACCAAGATAGAATCTCTCCCCAAATAGTTACATGTGACAAGAGGCAAAAGGCAAGAAGAAAAGTTAACTTTCAGGAGAGGTATATTGCAAGTAACTGGGAAGGAGACATATTTTCAAGTGGTGACTCTTACAAGTACAGTAGCAGTGAGAGCCAACTGTCCCTATCAACCTCAGCACAGCATCCTTCCAGAGGCGGCTGCTGTTTGTGTCTACTTTGTGGTGTTCTCCAATTATGAGCCCCTTGAGGACAGGGAACTATCTTTTCATTTCTGCTATGTAAACTGCTCTGATAACTCTTTGCTGAAAAGTGGTATACAAATATTTCTAATAAAAACCACCATTTCCTCAGCTATACTAAGCCCAGGCCATTCATAGCTTTACAGTGCAATACCACACCTTGAATCAAATAGCCACTGCATTTGTTAACACTAGCATTGCATGCTTCTCTATATCTAAATGAGCAGCTGTATATTTGAGATGACTTCAAATAAAGTACACAATAATAGCGTTAGCAAAGTATAGATAAGAGGGGCAAGGCTCATCCTCCAAGAAGTGATAGAATCAGTCAGGAGTAATATGAAAAGGTACTTCTTGCTCTTAGAAAGTACGATAGGCACCTGATAATAGGATAAGTGACTGACTGAACTCAATGGTTCAAGTTATATTTGGCAAGCCAACATTAGCACAATGGCAATTTCAGTTTAAGGAAAAGTATGATTGCACTTGTATTGTTAAGGTGTCTCCTAAATTTAGCTATATGCCTCAGCCACAGCTGTGCAAAGTCCAACTTAGGATGGCTGGGGAGAGGGCCTATTTTTCAGGGAAAAACACCCAGATATGCTAAATATGGTAAGGTGACTACTTCAGGAAGAGATTATACTGGAGAGGAAATAGAAGCAGATAAGTAATGAGGTATCTGGAAAAACATCAAGAAGAATGAATGATTCCCTTACTGGGCTATGAGCTCTTGCAAGTGATTCAGCTCACTAAAAACTTGTGTTCAGCTTGCTAAGCTGAATCAATGCTCCTCACCTTGCTACGAGTAGAGTTCTGTGAAGGTCATCAGCAGTGATACTCTCAGGGTCGTTTTTACGCATTTCCACAAAATCATCTTCTACAGCCTGCACAAATATCAGTATTTTGATTAAATGCAGAGATCAAATGATACAATCTAAATATGGCTTTAAAAATACAAAAGTTCAACTACACAGCAAGTTTCTTAAAACAAGAGCAATACTACTAGTGAGGTCTGTCAGATTTTAACCAGGAAGGATTGTTAGGACAGTCCTCCAAAGTCAATGCCTCCCACATATACTATTCAGAGTTACACTTTTTAGACAGAGAAGCATTGCTAACAAAATTGAAACAGGCAATGCACAGTAATTTCTATTTGGTAAGATGCCCATGCATTTTACTTGCAGATGTCCAAAATCACAACAGTTCTCATAACAGGGCTTTGCTCTTCAGGCTCATGCTCTGAAATACAAGTGTGTTGTGTCTAAAATACTCAGAAGCTCAGCCCAAGTTTAGTTACTTCCTTGCTCAATGCACATTCTGTCAGATGCACTATGTCCAACAGCAGTTGCTCTTCATAAAGAACACTACACTGGTTCTAGGCAAGTGCTTCATATTTTTCAGGAAGCAACAGGCTGGATTAGTGGCCATTTAAATAAGAGAGCAAGCACTTTCAAATGTCCAAGAATCAACCTAGATTCCTTTTCTTGGTTAAAGTTAAAGTGGTGAGTTCTGACTAATATATGTGATGTAATGGCACTGCTCAAGAACAGATTATGGCAATCTAGCATGAATTATTCAATCTTAAACTGAATGCTCTGTTTGCATAATGGATAATGGTGAAGCAGAAAGCTTTCTGTACCTTGGTCACTTCATCAGATATGCTGTAATCCAGCAGTCTCAACAAGCTTAGATAAATGCGGAACTTGTTCAGGATGGAAGGCAGCACTGCTGCGAGAAGGCTGTTCATGTACTCCTCCATATTTGGGGGAATGAGCTGTGGCTGCAGGTGAACTTGACAGTCCGACTGGAGAAGAAATTGCACAACATCAATTCTCAGTTCATTCACCATTATCAGTTCCATACAGGAGTGAGATGTTTTGACTGCAACACCACAAAAAGTTGCTGAGACAATCATTTTATAATCAACCTTTGGAAATGTGTACTCGCTAATGTTGCCCTGCCTGAATTGCTCATTTTACTTTTTTGAAATGTCAAATCTCTGCACAGGAGTTGGGGTAGGGAGCCAACCTCGTGAGCTTTTGTAGCCTGAATACAGCAACACAACAAATGGCTATGGGTCAACATTCAAGAAAAAAATTCAATAAGCTTTACATAGTCCCAGCCTTCCATGCAACTCTATCCTTTTTGCTATGCTTTAAAGTAGAATGTGATATTTTATTGATTTATTCTATCAGTGAAGTACAGCACTGAAAGGCAGTAAAAGGCGTTAGATATGCATAGCACAAAGCTCGCTGGCCTGGACTATTGTGTGTGTTCTCTCTCTCTCTCTCTGGTAAGCAACTATCCAATGCAGATGAGGCCTTGCTTCAAGTGCAGCCCTGACTGACCGGTAGGAGGGATCTGCCCTCTGAAGTAATAAGGACATTAATGTTGCATGGGAATTCCATCTGGTGGTAACTGAAGTCATAATCCACCTTCTGCCAAGTGATCAAGTGGCCCAGCGCTGTCACATTGCATACACCTAGGAATGAAACAGAAGAAAATGTCTGGGTGCAAAAGTTGTCGGACTGAAAATAAAACACAATATTTAATTATCAATTGGCAGGAATAGTTACTATGCAAAGAGTATTGGCATCTTGGCAGGAGGCAGAAATCTCTGCTCAATCACAAGAAAAATGTCAAACACTTCTACAAAACATTGCATCTTATCTATTACTTGCCCCAATATTGCTGTAAACAGGAAAGAGACATGTTCAGCTATGTGCTCCAGTGTCTGTTGAACTAGTATAAAAGTTTCCCACTTTTCCATACTACATGTATTATGGTACCATTTGATTAGGAAGAGTGCTGACACCTTCACTGAAAAAAGGAAATAAAATCTCGTCAGAGTCAAGGGTTTCAGGAGCCCTCTTCCACAGGCTGAAGTGCTTTCCCCAGTAAGGCCACTCCCATTCATTCTCCCCTTTCTTCTATTTATCGCAGAGGTACAGCTTGCCAAGGTGCTGCAGGGGCTCATCTGCTGGGACACAAAGGAGGTACTGCAGTAGCCTTCTCCAGCTAGCAAAGATAGCTGCCACAGTGCTGCAGCACCCCTTAGGGCCTACAGGATGAAGACTGCACCACGGTCACTGAGACGCAAAGACTAGAAGATCACACACAAGCCCTTAATGATTCCCTGCCCCAATCTGGAAAGTTATTTTTTTTTTAAAAAATAAGCCTGGAAAAAAAGTTACCAGAATAATGGCACAGTGGGGAAGTAACTTGCCTAGAGAGCAAGAGGCTGCTGGTTCAAATCCCTGCTGGTATGTTTCCCAGACTATGGGAAACACTGATATCGGGCAGCAGTGATATAGGAAGATGCTGAAAAGCATCATCTCATACTGTGAGGGAGATGGCAATGGTAAACCCCTCCTGTATTCTACCAAAGACAACCACAGGGATCTGTGGTCGCCAGGAGTCGACACCAACTCGATGGCACAACTTTACTTACATGGGGCAGTTGCTATTTTGACCTATTGACAGGGCTGTACTTAGAAATATGCACTATGAAAAGGGACATGCACTGCTTTAGTATTCCTTCATCGTGTCCACAAGAAGCCAAGAATTGTGGTGGCAATGCCCCTCTTTTCTTGCTCTCCTACTCCCATCTGTAGTCTTCACTATGGGGAAAGAAATGAGCCCCTTTCAAACATAACTGGTATGAAGACAAAGTACAGCAGTGCTACTTTATGAGAAGAGTACACACGGGCAGAACACATTAAACAACATGGGGGCCATGAAAAGGACAGACAATACAAGAACTTTCTAAGTACCTGAAGTTCACATTAAGAGGGATTTTACTAGTCTAACCCTTGGTCAGTAGAAGATTTATAGTATCAATCTGGTTTGGGGGCCAAATGTACCCCAGGAGAGCCATAAAAATAAAGCGCCACGGAAGCAAGCATGACACAATTTGCAAATGAATAACTGACAATTACTTGAAAGGTTATTCTCCTCAATAGAGTGTATCTATAGGTTGGGTTGCTTCTCCTACCTGCTTCTGAGACAGGGCCAATAGCAAAGCAGCTTAGACTACCCATGTAGGAAAGGCATACCCACTGAATTGCTATCGTGCCAACAGCCAACTATAAAACACTGGGAAACCATACAGTAACAATACAACCAAAGGAAATGAGGACCCCTAAGGAATGAGTTATGACTAGTGCAATACGTGAAAGATGACAGGCCCTCCGCAGAAAGGAAACTGGCTGACAACAGAAAGCAAAGACCCAAACAGACCTGACACTGAACCGAGAGGGCTGGATACACTCCTCACCACTAAGGAGAATGACCTTTCAGTTAAGTGCCGACAATCCATTCTCCCTCAGTGGAGGAGTGTATCCATTGGTCAGGATATGCAAAAACTTCTCCCAATTAATGGGAGGGAGTTCAAGATCAGGCCCTCACTGAGGAACCACTTGCTGAAAGACCCTTCTCCCAAAGGAGCCATCAGAGGAAACTAAAGACCAAATAAAAGACAAAGACGTCCAAGTGGCTGTACTGCAAATATTGATAAACGGTACCGAATGCTGCAGATGTGGCAGTGCACCTAATAAAGTGGGCTGTGATACTCCTGGAAAGAGGAATATGCCAAGCTTATACACTGACAAATCCAATGGGCCAGAGTATTCCTGAAGACCTTATGACCCAATGAATGGTCTTGAAAAGAAGCAAAGAGAGCTCCCAGCTCAGGTACACCAGAGGCAGACATCATTGCTATTAAGAACAATACCTTGTATGTCAATTTTAAAGGGGCTGACCAGAATCGATGCAATGGCTGGCACTTGCCTTTTTAAGGTTTTCAGTCTCAACACCACATCCGAGCCCTTCTGTAGAAGGGAAAGAATTTACACTCTGGAGGAAAATAGAGGCTGAATGTTGCCCAATACTGCCCAGTTTGTGGAAAGCCTTTGTGATGCCAAACTGGTGTCCTCCGGTGTCAACTGTCCAGGCACACAGATTCATCCAGTCCAGGTCTGGATGAACTACTGAGTCTTGGAAAAGACAAGGTTTGTAGCCTAGGCGTGGGGCCAGGACCCAGGCCTTGTGTGACTGCCTCAAAATGGCAACCCACCTTTTATCATCCGGATTTTCCCATAATTTGTCCCCATCCTAGGGCAATGATTAATTGATTTCCATCAAGTTGGTGTTGACTCTTAGCGACTATATAGATTCTCGCCAGGATTATCTGTCTTCAACTTTGTCTTTAAGATCTCTCAGTGGTGTATTATCCTAGGGCAGTACCTGGTCTTTAACCAAGGCAGACATGGACACCTTGACCAAAATAGCCCTTAGGGGCCAGATAAAAGCACTTCATGGTACCTGGAGTGCCCCTGCCCTTGACTGGGTTAGACCATTCTGCATGGATATAGTCTGTGTAAAAGGTTTTGGGCATGGGATAGTGTCTTCAGTGGGTGGGGAAGGTAGACAGGCCTCCTGGTTACCCTCTGGTTCAATGGGTGGAGAAAGCCCTTCTCCTTCTAGTTTGAGGATCCTGTGGGCCTTGTGCTGTAACCCAGCAAAATCTCCCTTGAAGAAATTCTTGAGAGAAGCAGAATGTGCTGGGCTGGCTTCCTCCTCACATATTTCACCCACCTTGCCTGAAGAGGAATTGTGAGTTCTTTCTGGAATGAGAGAGGTCAATATGCTCTGGCTAGAGTGGAGCCCAGGAGAAACTTGAGGAGAGCGAGTGGGTGCCTCTGGGTCATTTGAGAGACTTCCATGGCTGGGGTGATCCCTGATCAGAGCCCTCATAGGAGCAGACAGAGGCCTCGCTGCTTCTCTGGAGTGGCAGACACCCTCTACGTGCAGACCTCAGTACAGCAGAGTCAGGGCAAGGCTTCTGTAATGGAGGATTTCCCCACCTTTTCAGAACTCTCCTGAGTTCAAAGGGAAGGGCTTGAGAGGCCGGATGGGTGCCTCCACCCCCACCCCCGACCTCCAGGCCAGATCATCTGGGTGGCCTCCTAGACCAGAGCCTTCGCTGGAGTGAACAGAGGCCTCTCGGCATCTCTTCAGTGGTGGTTGCCCTCTATCTGCTGTAATGTGTGTGTTTCCCCCTCCCCATTTTTGTCTTAACGAATGTTTTACTTTGTTTTTATCCTGTTGTAAACTGCCCAGAGACGTAGGTTTTGGGTGGTATAAAAACATTTTAATAAATAAATTTCTGCAAAAGCTGGCACTGTGGAGTCAGGGAGGCCCTGAGGCTTGTGTAATTGAGGTTTTACCTACCCTTTTGGGACTCTCCTGAGCTGGAGAAGAGAAAAGTCTGTATGTCAGTCAATGATTTCAAATGATAGGATTGCTGACTTAAGATTTTCTCATCTTGGTGACTGGAGAATACAGACTTCCCCCCCCCAAAGACAGAGCAATTTGATCATGGTATACATAGATGTTGTAAAAGAAAAAGATGCTCACAGCAGGAGGACAGCACAATTTGCACAGTCAGTTCTGTTTTGTATCTGACCAACCAAAACGGTACCAAAACATAGCAACACAAGAAAAGCCCTGCTGGATCAGGCTAAGGTCCTTCCAGTCCAGCATCCTACCTCATGCAGTGAGACCAACTAGGTGCATCTGGGAAGCCTGCAAGCGGGGAAACGAGGGCGACCTCCCCCTTCCATTGGTGTTTCCTAGCACCTGGTATTTAGGGGCATGTTAAACAGATCAGGCACAGTCAACCCCAAATAAAAAAAGGTTATATTGAAGTCATTTATCATATTAGTCATATTAAATTAAACTGACACACTTGGAGGCAAAGAAAACAGGACAGTAATATATATGTGCAAAGTAATTAAAAACTGCAAGACTGGCCTCATCATACCTTCTAAATGCAACAATCAGGTTTCTTTAATTTTTAAGGCAAATGTTTTGCATTGGGAAAATGCCCCAATACTTACCTCTTGTGTCAAGCTGTCCTTGGTCAAGCAGAGTCTCATCTATGACAAGAGATGTGTTGCTTGCCAGCTGTAGTACTCCACTGACCAAGCGGTTAGCTGTATAGTCTTTGTGAGGGTTAAGTTGTAAGCAGTTCATGTTTTCTATGGTCATTTTCAGGCGGTAAGACTGCCAAGATAAGTGAAAGTTAGACATTCCAAATTAAAGTGTTTCTTGAACTGACAACTGATACTACACATTGCACTAAAACAAGAAATAGAGACAACAATGTGGATAAAGGTAAAGTGTGCCATCGAGTCGGTGTCGACTCCTGGCGCCAACAGAGCCCTGTGGTTTTCTTTGGTAGAATACAGGAGGGATTTACCACGGCTATCCCTCGCGCAGCATGAGATGATGCCTTTCAGCATCTTCCTATATCGCTGCTGCCTGATATAGGTGTTTCCCATAGTCTGGGAAGCATACCAGTGAGGATTCGAACCAGCAACCTCTGGCTTGCTAGACAAGTCATTTCCCTGCTGCGCCATTAGGTGGCTAGAGATATTTAAAAATTTCACTTAAAAAAAGAATAGATCAAATTGTTGCAAGCAGCAATGAGAAGGATCACACAGTTGTACGAAAAATAAAGTTCTTTACTTTCAACACATTTAGGTCTATGTCTCATCAATAAACCTTTACAAGCAGCTTAACTAATTTATTAAAGGTTTTACAAGATTTAGTTTTAAAAATATACTATTAAATTCTCCATACAGTTGCTTTTTGCCTCTGCATAGAAATATAGTCTATGTTGTGTTAGAAGCTGATAGAACGAACAAATATGCTGGGCCACATCAGAGTGGAGCAATGGCAGCCTATATTAGCTGTCTCTATGAGCCTTATGAGGAATTTTATACCTGCTGGAGCACCAGCAGTAGCTGGCCAGATGTTAGAAATGGGACAGTTCACATGCTCTCTATTTTGGAAATCTCCTATATGTTGTGGGACATCAGCATGCATGCTATAGTGACTCAAGCAGGGTGTAAACACATCCAGCCATCATAGTACCAATAGAGTCCATAAGCCAGTTTTCTATTACCGGAATAAGACTATTGTAGGGCTACAGCTACCTGCCTTTTCTAGATGTATTTCCTACATCTCCAGTTGTACACTAAGGCACCCAATTAGAAGTATGGGTAAGTGCCATAATACCAAATAGACATTGCAAAGCATATAAATATCTTTCTTACTGCAGGAACAAGCTGCTGAATAATGCGGTATGTGTGTTCTGTGAAGACACTATTTCTTGGACAGCCGCTTAAGTTGATTGTGAATTTTCCCAGAGGAAGAACATCTCTTCGTGCATAGCTATTAACATGTAACAGAAAAATTGAACATTCGAGATTGTTAAAGTGATGACAAAAAGTTGTGGGCAAGTCCATCATCACTCCCTGCTTTGATCTCTTTGGCAGCTGGCCCAATTCCTCATGTCATGGAATGCTGGGACAATAATCCTGCTGAGTTAGGTGGGCTTTGCTCTCTTAGGCAGGTGCATTAGAAAAGTTGGCCGTTTTGCAACAGCCCTTGTTTTGTGATGGCTCCTGATAGATCTTTCTGAGGGTTCCTCAGAAAAGTGAGCCTGCAGTGAGGACAGCTCGGCAGCTCAGTCCTCCCTTCCGGAGTTCCACTGCTCCCAAAGATCTAGGATCTACCCCCACCCCCCGCCCGCCAACACTTCTCTTGTTCCTAATACATATATGGGCAGAGGGAGAAAATCAAAGGATCACTCCTTGCTCAGGCCAAATGTAAACAAAAACAAGTTGTTCTAGTAAGAACTAATCTGCCTTCTTTCCTTTCACTATCTCTACAACTGGACTAACTTTGGTTCAAATAGAGGTCCACAAGTTAGACCTCTCAAATGTTCAAGTGTCCGCCATCTTGGATCATGGGGGATGACATCACTGCAAACGACACTACTGAGGTGTCCCTGTGTGTCACTCACTACAACTGTACCAAATTTGGTCCAAATTGGTTAGGCAGTCCACAAGTTAGCCCCCTTGCTCTTCAAATGTTTACACATCCACCATCTTGAATTGGGGTGGATGACACATCACAAACTATGCCACTGAGGTGTCCCTGTGTGTCACTCACTACAACTGTACCTGTAATACCTAAATGTACTACAACTAGACTCCAAGCAGGTTAGACAGACCACAAGTTAGCCCACTTGCACCTCAAACATCCACATGTCCGCCATCTTGGACTGGGGTGGATGACATCATCACAAACTACGCCATTGATGTATCGCTATGTGTCCCTACAATTGTACCTGATTTGGTTCATATCAGTCCAGGCATTACGAAGTTGAGGGCGGGGGGACTACACACACACACACACACACACACACACACACACACACACACACAAGCTGGGTTATCTCATAAGCCTATTGCAAAGGAAGCTAAAATGTTATGCTGATGCCCTGTTATTTGGAGCAATACAGGATTGGAACTTGGAGTGGCCACCTCACACAGGATGGCACCATCTCTCTGGAGCAAGTGGGAGAAACAACCTGTCTGAGGACACCCTCCTCCACTGTGAGAAAATGTGCTATTAGTTCATAGCTTTTATTTTGTACTATAGGGTCCCTAAACTATACTTTAACATCAATAGCCATCCACTTGCTAAGAATCACACAGTGTGACAAAATAAATGTGCAGTACCAGATGCAAATACATTCTCAACGGGAGATGTTACTTACACTGTGGAGATGAGATGCAGTATAAGGTACTCAGCAGCCAGACTGTCTCCCAAAAAGGCATGAGTGAGGAAGCCAAGAAGTTCTGCTCTGACAGATGACAGCTCTGACATAAAACTAGAAACAACTACAGGAGAGCAGTGGGTCACAAAGTTAGAAAAATCATAGCATTACACCAAAATAGTTCCTTCTTACTACTTTTATACCACTAAATTCCAACTGAGGCAAAAAGCCAGTACAACCCACAGCTTGGAAAATCAGAACATTGTACTTTATTCAACAGTGGGACAATGTTCTCTGTGTAGGCCATTACTACTGTTATAATACAGTCAACACAGCCATCCTTTTATTATGTAATCATGTCACAAACAAGGAATATAGTGAAAAAGACAGTTCCAACACATTCCTGCAATCACAATTTCTAGCAATTGATGCAAGACATATGCATCCATAATCAAAGCACAGTCTTTGCTGTAATCCAACTAGGAGAACAGATACTGCTCTTGCAGCCGCGTGCACATTTGCATGTGGAACTGCATATGCAATTGCATAATCCAGGACTACAGCCCTCCAGTTGTTGCTGGCCTACAATTCCCATCATTCCTAGATACTGGCCACTAGGGATGAGGCTGAATGAGCTCATGCAACTGCAGGTGGGGCAGGGAGTGGTTGCCTTAAAAAGCAGGTCCTTACCTGATCCTGTACTGCTTTTCTGGGCACATGCACAGCCGGCCACGTGTGTGCTTACGCTGCACACAAGCTGCAGGGAGCAGAGCCACAGCTGCAAGCAGCCTTTTGTAAAGCAAGCACGGAAACTGGAAAAGTAGTGGGGCAGTACAGGAGCAGGTAAGGTCCTAATTTTTAAAGGGAAGTGCGGGCACCTGAGCCGGTTTGGTGCTTTCCTAAGAAGGCGCCGAACCAGTTTGTGCACATCCCTACTATTGCCTTGATGCAAGGAGTAAAGCTTGCCTTGGATCTTGCATGAACTAATCCACACATCTATCTTCTATATATTTATTTCACTAATCATCTTCTATATATTTATTTCACTAAAACGGTTCATGTGTGGATGAAGGGGAATGTGTCAGGGAAAACTCGCAAGAACCGGCGAACTCTCACAAGGAACTCTCACGGAGAGGCAGGGGGAGAAGCAAACTGGCCCAGAAGGTTGCAGGGCAGGTGGCGAGGGTGTGAAGGTTAGGGTGGGTGGTGAGGGTTAGGAGGAAGTGGACGGCTGACACGCAAAGCGGCCGTTGGGCTGAGAAGGAGGGTCCTGGCCTGGCCGCTGGGAGGAGGGAGAAGAAGGGGGGGAGGAAAGCGCTGCTGGTGGGCAGGGACGGAAAGTTGAGTGGTGGCGGGCGGTGGAGCTGCGCTGCCGACAGGAGCCCGGCCCGGCCGAACAGGAACTGTGCTGCCGAGAGGAGTCTGGCTGCCATGCCAGGCGGGGAAGGAAAGCGCTCCCGGCGGGCAGGGAGGGAAAGGTGAGAGGAGGCGGGTGCCGGCAGGGGAAGGAAAGCGTGGTGACAAACTAGCAGCACAGATGCTATGCACTGGATCTGCTAGTAAGTTTTTTATACCGTGGCATCCAAGGCCTTTGCAGTGAATGGGGCATCTTGCCACGCCCTACAGGCTCTGTGAACAGACACACTGCCAGACTGTGCAAGGAAGCAGCAACAGCATCCTCCTCCTGCTGGCACAGTCTGGATTCTTCACTGCTTTGCCTGCAATTGTGCAAGTCATATGCAAAATGAGATGGATCTGTGCTACATTTGGAAAAGGACAACAAATCAGGTCAGAATGGCCCCCTTGAGCCTTCATGTTTTTAATTTCTATGAATTCTGCCACTTGGCTTCTGGTGCATGGTTGCCCTCTGCAGGACAAGACCAAAGATCAAACTGGTAAATTTGCACATGAAGTGACAGCATAGCATTGGGGGGGACACACAATTAAGCAGCATTGGTCATACAGTATTGTATAGCACTTATTTGTTACCAGCTATTCTGAAGTAATGGTAAGAAAGGCCATTTTTGTTGAAAACTCAACTTCTACACAACTGAAGCTAATACTTTCTAGAAGGGATGTGCACAAACCATGGTTCGCACACTGGTTCAAATACGAACCAGTTCATGGTTCGGCGAACTGTGACCCTCAAACTGGTCGGTGGTTTGAGTGTGGCATTGGGGGCAGAGGTGAGTGTCACCTTTAAAGGTGTGTTGTGTAGCCAGTGTTCTGTTTTCCCCCATCTGTGTGCAGAATGAGTTTTGTTCTGGGTGGCAGTATTAAGGCAGTGTGCGCACACATATATTCAGAGTGGGACCTTTCTGATTCAGTCTGAGCGGGATCTAAAATTAACTGAGTGGACATCAAAAAACTTGGTGGACATACACATGCCTTAGAGGGAACACTGAGTGCAGGTCCTTACCTGCATGCCCGTCACTCCATGCAGCATACTGCTGCAGTGGTTATCTGCTCAGCAACCCATGCTCAGTGCTGGCATGCACATGTCCTCTGCATATGCACAGAAGCCATGTGTGTGCCAGAGTTGCAGGTAAGGACCTGTGCTATTCACATTTAAAGGTGCTGCTCGCCACCCTGCTCCCCAGTGCTGCACTCTAACCACCGAACTGGTTTGTAGGTCAGCCAAAACAGAATGAACTGGTACGCCGAACCACGAACCGGTTCATATTCAAACTGCAGTTCATGCACTTCTCGCTTCCTAAGGCTTTTCCTTAAAAACAAAACAAAACAAAAAATCCTAACAACTATTTTTTATATATATATAACAAAATACACTGCCCAAATGGTAGTTGGCATAAGCCCCACTTTTAGTTAATATTTTGAGAATTAACTAATTCTCTAGAAAATTCCACAAGTTGATTATGCATTGTGTGAAAAAGTCCTTCGTTCATTTGTCCTAAATTTTCTAGCAATCAATTTCATGGGATGACCCCTGCTTCTAGGGTTATGTGAGAGGGAGAAAAATTTCTCTCTATCTACTTTCTCCACACCATGCATGATTTTATAGACCTCTATCATGTCTCCCCGCAGTCAACTTTATTTTTAACTAAAAAAGCCCCAGGTGTTGTAGCCTCGCCTCATGAGGAATGTGCTCTAGGCCCCTGATCATCTTG
This sequence comes from Hemicordylus capensis, assembly GCF_027244095.1. Classification (NCBI taxonomy): domain Eukaryota; kingdom Metazoa; phylum Chordata; class Lepidosauria; order Squamata; family Cordylidae; genus Hemicordylus; species Hemicordylus capensis. The sequence goes on along the minus strand of NC_069659.1, from coordinate 266,360,504 downwards.
GTTACCCTCTTCTGCACCTTTCCCAATTCTACAACATCCTTAAAATATGGTGACCAGAACTGTACGCAGTACTCCAAATGTGGCCATGCTATAGTTTTGTATATTATCAATCCCCTTCCTAATGATTCCAGGCATTGAATTGGCTTTTTCACAGCAGCAACACAACAACAACACTGAGTTGACTCTTTCAATGAGCTGTCCACCATATCCCCAAGATCTCTCTCCTGGCCAGTCACTGACAGATCAGTCCCCAACAGCATATATGTGAAGTTGGGGGGGGGGTTTCCCAAATAAGCATCACTTTACACTTGTTAAAGTTGAACTGCAGCTGCCATTTTGTTGCCCACTCCTCCAGTTAGGAGAGATCTGTTTGGAGCTCCTTGCAATCTGTTTTGGGTTTCACTGCCCTAAATAGTTTGGTGTTGTCTGCAAATTGACCACCTCGCTGCTTATCCCAACTTCTAGATCATTTATGAACACGTTAAAGAGCACTGGTCCCAATACAGATGCCTGCAGGATCCCACTTCTTATTTCTACCCATTTAGAAAACTGTCAGTTTATTCCTACCCTCTGTTTCCTGTTGTTCAACCAGTTACCAATTCACACATGAACTTGTCCCCATGATTCCTAAGTTTACTCAAGAGCCTTTGATGGGGAACTTTGTCAAAAGATTTTTGGAAGACCAAGTATACTATGTCAACTGGATCCCCTTTATCCACATGCCTGTTGACACTCTCGGAGAACTCCAAAACGTTTGTGAAGCAAGACTTGCCCTTGTGGAAGTCATGCTGGTTCTCCTTCAGCAGGGCCTGTTTTTCTATATGTTTAAGCATGTTTTCCGTCAATTTGCCCAGCACAGGATGTTAAGCTAATTGGCCTGTATATTCCCAGATCCCCCCTGGATCCCTTATTGAAAATCAGAATTGCATTAGCTACTTTCCAGTCCTCTAGTACAGATACTGATTGTAGGGATAAGTTACATATTTTGGCAAGGAGATCAGCAATTTAACATTTGAATTCTTAAACTCTTGGATGCCATCTGTCCCTAGCGAATGTTTAATTTTTAATTTTTCCAGACAGTTTCAAATCTCATCACCTCTATCTGACTCAGTTCTTTAGCCTCTGTCCCTGAGAAGATCAGTTCAGGTACAGGTATATGCAGTGTTCCCTTTAATTTTTATGATCCATGAGCAGAAAGAGTTTTGTCCTGGGTGGTAGCATCAAGTCAGTCTGCGCACATAACACTCTCTCTCTCTCATACACACACACGTTACTGACTATAACATGCAAAATGTAGCGCAGAAAATTTCTAAACTTTTCCTCCATGCATGGGGGGGTGGGCGGGCACCGCTGCCTCCTGTCGTTGTCCTCCTCCCCCATCCCCAGCTCCACTCTCTCTGTGCTCTCGGGCGAAGGGGAGCCACAGCCACCTCCCGTTGTCTCCTCCTCCCACCGTCCGCAGCTCCACTCTCTGTGTGCGGGGGAGCCACTGGGGGGTGGCCGCCACCCCCTCCTCCCGTCCTCCATGGAAGCCATGGTGGGGAGGGTGCCACTGCCTCCCATCCTCCTCCGGCTGCTTGGTCTTGCAGTTGGAACTGGAGGAGGAGGAGGTCTGGACGTCGTGGGAAAGGAAGGAGGTGGCGGCAGCATGGCTGGGGAGCAGAGTGCTGGGGCGGCAGTGGTGGGCACAGCAGAGACTGCGCACCCGCCAAAAACTTCTGCACAGGGGCCTGGAAGTTGGTGCGCACGCACACAACTTAAAGGCAACAGTGATGCTCAGTATCCTCAGTATTGTCTGCCATGATGACAGATGCAAATAACTTGTTTAGCTTCTTTACAATCTCCATATCCTCCTTAATAATCGCTTTCACTCCATCATCTAACAGTCCAACCGCCTCCCTGGCAAGTTTCCTGCTTCTGATGTATGTAAAGACGTTTTTGTTATTCCTCTTGATGCTTTTAGCTCTATATATTAATTAATTAATTAATTACTACCAATAATAAATATTTAGCTAAAAGCATCACGGGGAATAACAAAAACGTCTTTACATACATCAGAAGCAGGAAGCCTGCCAGAGAGGTGGTTGGATTATTATTATTATTTCAATTTATATACCGCTCTTCCAAAAATGGCTCAAGGCAGTTTATACAGAGAAATAACAAATAAACAAGATGGATCCCTGTCCCCAAAGGGCTCACAATCTAAAAGAAACATAAGACAGACACCAGCAACAGTCACAGGAGGTACTGTGCTGGGGGTGGATAGGACCAGCTACTCTCCCCCTGCTAAATAAAATAGAATAACCATGTTAAAATGTGCCTCTTTGCCAAGTTAGCAGGGTTTTTTTTTGCCTCGCTTGTTGTCTCTTTACATTTTTTTTTTTTTTGCCAGAGAGTGTGTTCCTTCCTGTTCTCTTCATTTGGGCAGGCCTTCCAATTTCTGAAGGAAGTCTTCTTCCCCTTTATAACTTCCTTGAATTTACTTGTTAGCCATGCTGGCATCCTGCCGGACTTGGTGGTATCTTTGCTCCTTTTTGGTATACATTTTAACTGAGATTCTTTTATTGTGGTTTTAAATAAACTCCATGCATTCTGGAGCGAAGTGACTCTCCTGGATTTTCCCTTTTCTTTTCACTAAACTCCTCATTTTAGAGAAATCTGGTCTTCTGATATTCAGAGTGTCAGTGTTAGACTTCCTTGGCGATTCACTCCTCACATGTATGCTGAATTTTATTATACTATGGTCACTATTCCCTAAAGGTTCCGTGACACTGACATCTTGCACCAAGTCCTGGGTGCCACTCAGGATTAAATCCAAGTTCACCTTCTCTCTGGTTGATTCCATGATCAACTGTTCTAGGGCACAGTCATTCAGCATGTCTAGAAATATGGCTGTGTGTCATTACCTGACTGAATGTACTCAGACTATGTGTGCATAATTTACAGCTCTGTTATTACAGCTCTGTCTCTTTGATGCCCCCCCTGATTTCCTTCTGCAACTCCCAGTCACTGGCAGAATTTTAATCAGGAGGGCTATAGCACGTCCCCTAGTAGCACATTTCCTTTCAGGCCTTGCATTGCCACCCTCAGAGTTTCTGTGGAGGATTCCAGTCCTTCTAGCATGCGAGATTCTATCCCTTCTTTAATATACAGTGCTACTCCACCTCCAATTTGCCCTATCCCTGTTCTTTCTATAGCATTTATATCCAGGGATAACCATGTCCCACTGGTTTTCACTGTTACACCATGTTTCCGTTATGCCCACTCTATATTTTCATTAGCAGCCAAGCACGCCCAACTTGGCTTCGAGGCTTCTAACATTGGCATACAAGTACCTATATGGTGCATATCTTACCTGGTGTGTGTTATTGTTCTTTTGGCCATTTTATCTCTTCGAATGGCTAGCACATCCTTCTGTCTGCTTTTATCCTATTCTATTCCCCTTCTGGCTTATCTGAAACATTTACACCCTTGCACTTTGAGTGATGGCATTTAGCGAACCAGGTACTGCCCAGCTCCTGTCAGCTATCCCCCAGGAGTCATTTTAAAAGCTCCTCTGTGACCTTTTTGATTTTAAGCACCAGAAGTCTGGCTCAGTTGGTTTCAGCCAACAGCCTGGATGGCTTTAAGAGGGGTTTAGCTAAATTAATGGAAGACAGGTCTATCAATGGCTACTAGTCCATTGGCTATAGGCCACCTCCAGTCTCGAAGGCAAGATGCCTCTAAATACCAATTGCAGGGGAGTAACAGTAGGAGAGAGAGCATGCCCTCAGCTATTGTCTGTGGGCTTCCCAGATGTATTTGGAGGGCCACAGAGTAAAACAGGATGCTGGACTAGATAGGCCTTGGACTCAATCCAGCAGGGCTGTTCATATATATATATATATATATATATATATATATATATATATATATATATCTCCTATATAATAAAATGCTTGGTGTCCGTGTCTCTGACAGGTGTTCTGGGCATGCGTGGTGCGCGTGTGCAGAACATGCCGAGAGAGACTCGGACGCAGGCACCGGCCGCCATCTTGGGTGTCCTGCAGGTGGCGGTGGGCAGCGAGAGGAGGAGGAAAAGACCAGGCGAGCGGAGGAGGGGGAGAACAGGCGAGCGGAGGAGGCAGCCGCCGCCTCGGCCAGAGGAGACGGAGGGCCCGGTCAGGAGAAGGCGGCGGGGGAGGCCGGAGAAGGCGGAGGCGGCAGGGAAAGCTGGGCGAGGCGGCGGCAGAGCCGCCACCGTGCCCAGAGGAGACGGTCCCACCAAATGCGGGCCCTGGTGGGCGCCGCCGGGTGGGCTGCGGAGAAGTGGCAGCCGCCGCCAGGCGGGTGGAGGAGAAGCGGCGGGCCGAGAAGCGGCCACTGCCGGGCGGGTGGAGGAGAAGCGGCGGGCCGAGGAAAAGCAGCCGCCACCGACGCCAGCTGCTGCGGTCAGAGCTAGGGCTGATGGGCCGGGGTGCCCTCGCCGGCACTCCCGCCGGCCAAGAGGTCACCTGGGTTGTGCGGCCCAGGGATGGCGAGAGAGATCCCCTCCGTCTCCATGTGGTCCGGCACGATTGGAGGGGGGAGGGTAGCCGAATCCCTGCTTCCCCCCTGCGACCCGCCGGCCACGGGTGCCCAAGGTTCCGGGAGGGTGGGGGGAATCAGGGAGGTCCGGGAATTCTGAGCCCCGCTTCCCGAAGTTTGTCCGCCGCACAGCTGCTCGGCACCCCGATCGCCGGGGGAAAGCCGGCAGGGCAGGAGCATGCTGCTGCGGCGCCGAACAGCCCCAGAAAGCGTACGCCAGCTGCTGTTGCGGTCAGGGCTGGGGCTGATGGGCTAGGGGTGCCCTCGCCTGCGCTCCCGCCAGCCAAGAGTTCACCTGGGTTGTTCGGCCCTGGGACGGCAATGGAGACCGCCTCCGTCTCCATGTGGTCCGGCACGATCGGAGGGGTGAGTGGTGCGCACAAAGATCCTAGGGCAAGAGGGAGTGGGGCAGGGGGGAGGGGGGAAAGGGCAAGAGGGAGTGGGGCAGGGGGGAAAGGGCAAGGGGGAATGGGGCAGGGCAAGGGGGAGTGGGGTGGGAGGGAGGGGAAGAGAGGCAAGGGTGTGGGGCAGAAGGGAGGGAGGAAGAGTGGGGCAGTACTCTCGGAAAAGGGCCCCCACTCTTGACCAGAGGAGGTGGTGGGCCCGGCCGGGTGGAAGAGGACACTGTGTGGCCGAGGCCGCGGCAGAGCTGTGGCCTCGGCCAGAGGAGGCGGAGTTAGCTAGTCCCAAAGGGCTACTAGCGCCCGTTAATTTAACGGGCTTAAATTTACTAATATATATATATATTGTCTAAACAGATGAAAGTAAAGCTAATGTTATGGGGGTGGGGGGAGAGAAACAATCTCCAGTGTAGAAAGATACAGCTTCTGGTTTCCTTATAACTTAGTAGGGAAATATCTAATAGTCATCACTATGTGTTAGCTTCTACATAATCACCAGTATTTAACAAACAGTTCAGAATAAAGAACCATCCCACGTAGTCTCCATTTCTTTGCTGAAACAGAAGCTGACTTGGGATGCAAATCCTATTCTCAACAGATGTTCAGATTTGAATGTATATCTTTGGCTTCAATCATAATGGTTTATCGTACCATGAAGACTGGAATTCAGCTGGGCACACAGAGTAGGGAGCAAACGAGTACATTGCTGGTTTGTGATGCAGCAAACGATGGTTTGTTCAGTAATCTGAACTGGACAAATAACTTCCTCCAGCAAGTGGATGATAACCATTGCGCTATAGGACTGACAGGGATGGTCAGCTTTTAGAGGAATAAGCAATCCTTTATGGCTTATTAAAGTCAAATTTATCAGGTAGACAAAACCACAATACAAGCAAGATTCAATACAAATTTGTGAAAGACAGACTTTTTCATAGATTAACATTTTTAATTTTTTAGAAATGGCTTTCTGCTTTAAATATGCTGGATATTCTGAACAAACTGATTTCTTTGCATATGAAGAAGGAACACCAATGAAGTCCAGAGAGGACAAAAATGAGGTAACCTTCCTCTTAATAGTTTTAATACTTACAGCTCTTGCTTTCCTCATCATTAAGGCAGGCAGGCAATAAAGGATTTGTGTGTTGAAGTTTCTGTGCTAAAATCACATGGATTCTAGGAACTAATGAGGCTGGAGGACTATGAACTCTTTGTTCTTCCACTGTGTCCATACAATCCATAGACTCCACTGGAAATGAATTCTCCCTAGCAAATAAAAAAAACACACTTTAGCTTAAACACATCCTATGCAGAAAGCTGCTGTCTATGAATATAACAGAATTCACAAGTTGAACTGGAAAAGAGCATGGAAGTAAGGAGGGGAAATTCCAATAGATTTAAAGCACATGATGCTAAGCCAGGTTTCCTAGAATCAAAATTGTCACCATGGAAACAAGCCATGAGAGGAAGATTATGTCTCTAATAAAGCCCTAGAGTTTTAATACTCAGGACCAGGATGGAGCAGCATACACCTGAAAGGCAACTTGACTAGAAATTCTTTCCAGCACTGTAGACCTAAAAGCATAACAGAAATTTTAAGAAATAAAGCATGGCCACTCTTTGCAGGAGACTACATCCTATTGGGAAGCTTCTGGTATTATAATGGCATGGTTTATGAAGCCAGAATCCATGCCAGGAAATTTGAATATAAAGAAAAGGTAACACTTGATTTATCATGAAAGTTTCTTCATAACCAATCTGTTACATTCTGAAACCAAGTAAAAACCACAATATTGATTTTGGAACAAATACAAATATATAGGAGAACCTCAGTATTTGTGGGGGTTCCATTCTCCACAATTACTACGGATAAAGAAACCACAAATATTGAGTAATTACATTGATGAGTTCGTGAGGATTAGGTTCCAGGAGGTCAGGAGCAAGTGGAAAACAGGTAACTTGGCATTAAAGACACACGGGAAAGTGCCCTACTGTGCTCAGTCTATCCCGAGCTGTCAAGCAATGCCCTCCCAATTCTGCAATTTTCATTTTTTTCTGAAAAAAATAGTGGGGTTTTCTGTGAATTCCCCCCCCCCTATTTTTTAAGAACAAAAATGAGCCAGAAAATGGCTCCCTTACACAAAATGGTGGGTGGAAATGACCCCAGAGTTCAAACTAAACCCTTTTTTGCTGGTTTTTTTCTGCATAAACCAAGGTAGAGCGCCAATTACCCAATCACGGATACACAAAACCACAAATAGTTTTTGTGTATCTGTGGTTGAGTCAAAGACAGCTGACCTCAGCATATGGGGAGGAGGGGAACATGTCGACCTCACCTATCCGTGGGTCGGAAGTGGCTGGAAATGACTGCAGAGGTAATTTCTGGCAGCCATTTTCTTTCTCGGAGCCACAAAATGGCTCCCATTAAAAACAACCCCAAACTGGCAATTTTTGGTTATTCCAGGGGCACAGTGCAACATGGGGGGAGCAGCAAAGCACGGGAAGAAGCTCCCCCCTCCAATTTGGTACAACCGTGGAATGGAACCCCCACGAATATCAAGATCCTCCTGTACTTTTACAAGTATGCTTGCTACAATGAATCAGATTGAAATATTAGTGTTGTAAACTAGGGGTGTGCATCAACTGGTTCGCAGTCAAACCAGTCTGCCATGAACTGCTTCAAACCGGACCAACAAGTTTGTGGAGTGGCGGTTTAGTCAGAATTAGGACTGAACTACCGCATGGGGTCTGTGCACACCCTTATTGTAAACAGATAACAGAAAACAAGACCTATAAAGAAGTATGTTTTCAGAAAAGAATGCATCATAATCATAATCCTTTCTTTATGTGCCTTATAATCCACAACTCTTTCTCAAAGTAGCCAAAACCTGGTATTTCAGATAAGTGTTTGAGAAATTACCATGAAAAACAAATGGGACAAGCATAAAGCAGTGGTTCCCAATGTCTCTTCTTCTGGGATCAGTTAGTCATTGAAAAGTAGTGCTAGGAACGGGATCTAATGTGCCTTCATGTGGAAATTCAACAGGGCAAAGACACAGCAACATGCTTATCTCACCAACTGGCGAGAGGCTGAGTTTGTTGAAGGGAGAGAGACTTTCGTTCACATCAGAGCTTCTGTGCCAGCTAATCTCTAAATGCCACGTTGCAGGAAGGGAAGGGTGTGTACAAATATTTCAAGTGTTTTGCCTATTCAACAGCAAAGGTTGACTGCAACCTTTGTTATTAGGAAGAAAGGTACTATACAATATAGTGTTGCTTATTTATAGTTCTAGTTTATAAAATGCTCCATGATCTCTGTGGTGGTGACCCTCACCATAATTCTATGAAACAGACCACTATAATCTTATATAGGGGAAAATGAGGCCGAGGGAAACTAATTCCCAAAACCATACACTCAGTCTGTGAAAGAACAGAGACTTGAACCAGGTTCTCCAGATTCAAGTCCCAACTCTCCAGCAATTGAACCACACTGGATGTTAACAAGGACCCGTTTGCTCGCCGGCATGCGTAGTTTATGCTACACTAGTCCTCAAATAAAAGCATAAACTGTGCTTCTATTCAGTTCTGAAGCACAGTGATCAAGAGATTATGTACATGCTGCCATGATTATACAGAAACACAGAAGATTACTGTTTGTAAGCGATATACACACTATACATTTTGTCTTCAATACAAATGCAAAATTTGATCCTATATAATCAGAACATTACCTTTCTTCACTGTTTATCATGTTCAGGACTGGATCGACTGACAAAATTCCATACACCTCAAGAATATCATTCACCTTGAAGCTATCCCCATTTTCATATACCTACCACAAAGAATATTTTAAGAGAAGAGAAAAACTGTAACATAACACAGAAAACAATGACAAATGGGCACTTCAGCAAAATCATACCACAGAGAAGCAGAAATGTAAATGGCAGAGATTAAAAAACCAAAAAGCTATTGCACTGCATGTTATTGTAGCTGCCATAAACCAGTTCCTTTTACATACATCCATTCAGAGGCTCTGTATTTAGCACTGAATGTTGCTTCTCATGAAGAGCTCCAATATTATTCATAACATGGGCTCTGCACCTGCACAGTTGCTCCTGTGGAAGGATTCACTAGCTCCTTGAAGCACTTTGTAGCCATGCGCTTTGTGTGCGGAGTGCATTTGGTATCTTTGGCATCAGAGTACTGTTTCCCTCAGTTCCTGGATGGCTGACGTTGAATTGAAGCTTTGTCAGAAGATACAGGTAAGGAAAGAAGGTAAAAGTATTTGATGAGCAGGGAGGCTGGGTGTTATGAATGATCCAGGACCACCAAAAGATAAAAAACTACAGATAAGCAACCTGTTCTTTGTGGTGGTTTGGTATCATTCCCAACGTGGGCAATTAGCTAGCTCCCCAAAGAAAGGAAGCTGGATATAAAGAACCTACTTAAGGACTGTGTACCTGAAACCAGCCTCTGTCACAGAGTGGATGAAGGGCGTAAGGCTTAATAAAGGGCTAGCAGCCTTGTGAATTTCAGCAGAGACAACTCTGGACAGGTGAGCAGCTGAAGTGGCCATTGCCCTTGTGGAATAGCCTTGATAACAGAAGGTGGAATGAGATCTTTTCTCTCAAAAAAAGAGCAGGATCGTTCAAACCATCCATTTGGGCAATCTCTGTCTGGAGATGGGTTGGCCCCTTTAATCATTTATGTATGCTATGGCCGTGGTACAGTTCAGCATCACCTGAATGCACCATTTTGTCCAACAAGAGGAAGGAACAATTTTAGAGCCAGGAAGACTGCCAGAAGTTCCAGGAAACTGATATACAAAGATGAGCATCCCTTGTGACGAAAATTATAGGCACAGGCGGTTGGAAGGGTAGACCCTCAAAGTTTTCTGGTAGAGTCCACCAGCGAAGAGAGTCCAATACAGGCCCAAGAAGGAGTTATAATTGCTGGTCATCTACGTTCAGTTTGAATACAGACAGCAGCCACAGCTGGAGGCGCATACGCAATCTGGCACAGTTCATTATTGACGTGCAGAAAGCCATCAAGCCCAAGAGCTGCTGTGTGGATTGTGTCATCTGGGTTGCACTGAGGAAGAGAGGAAGGAGTAGATAATGTTCTGAATTGCTAGTTGTCATTCTTGAGGAATGAAAGCACGTTTGAGATTCACATCAATTAGTAGATATTTCTGGTGACATGGGCGGTGTGAAAATAGGTGTCCTTTAGATCTAGTGGCAAACCATTCTTCTCCGGATAGTAAGGGGAGGAGTTGTTGCCATGTCAGCATCTGAAACTTCCTAATGTGTATGAATTTGTTCAAGGAGTACAGGTCCAGCATGTCCCATTGCAGAGAGGATGAATCAAGTCAGGTGTGTCTGCGAAGAGCCGAAACTTGTCGTAGGGAAGAGGTGAGGAGCATACATCGGGTCCCGAAACCTTCCCAGTCTATGGCTATAACCTGGGTCAGAAGCGCCAGGAGAGATCCAATAATATAGCTTCCTATGATAAGGAGAATAAATTGGCAATGAAAAACTGTGGTGTTCTGTGCATTGAGGTGGGGGATGAGAAGGAGAACAAGCAGGTGTGCTCTTGCCAGGAGAAGACAACAGTGCAATATTAGGCAATATTGAGTCAATGTAGTAAAAAACTTTTCAAGGTAGATCCAGAAGATGTAGTTAGAAGAGAATCCAGGATGGAGTCGAAGTCTGGCATCGGTAGGAAGTCCCTTGATGTTGAGCCGAAGGCTAGCGATGTCAAAGATGAAGAAGCGCTTCAAAGACCTAGTGAATCCTTCCCTGGGAGCAACTGCGCAGGTGCAAAGCCCATGTTGAGAATGATGCCAAACCACCACAAAGATCAACATGATCATATAGAACAGTGGAACTATAACCTATATGCTTTCTGAGATCCACATAATTAAGAAACACTTGTCTCTGCTAATGTTGCAGAAACAACACAGTGGCAGCAATATAGAGTTTTTATGTCTCAGTGTACTGAATCTTAAAAATATACCTAATATTGCCTTGAATGACAAGATTTATTTTTTCCAGAATAGATAAAAATGTACTACTACATCTGCTAACACAAATGCTAGCACAATATATAGATAAGAGTAATAGGTTTGATTATAATAACTTATGTCCCAGATGCAGGTTTTAATAGTCATCCCAGATCTAGCAGAAGGCACTCCTATTTTGGATAATGCTCATCAGGCTTATTACCTTCACAAGACATGCAGGGCCCTTTTCTCCTGGGAGTGGAAAGTTTAAATCTAGTGGAGGTGAGCAATTTATGGAGATCATTTGATGTCTTGCAGAAGCTTCCGTTTCTAATCGCTTTGGCTCTCCACTCCCGTGGATATCAGTTACACTCCCTGCAACATACAACAGTCACAGCTTCTAACATCTCCAAGACAAAAAGCTCTAAAGTCTAAAGCTTCTTCTTGTTTTTGAAACAACCTTTGCAACATACTGAAGAAAGCAAACAAAACACATGTTGCATGAAGTGGGACCGATATACTTTTCAGAGTGCCAATAAACAGATGTACCTTCAAAAAGTTTGGATTTAATATTACAACAGTTATAAGAACATAAGGACAGCCCTGATGGATCAAGCCCAAGACCTAACAGGTCCAGCATCCTGTTTCACACAGTGGCCCACCAGATGCCTCTGGAAAGCCCACAAGCAAGAGGTGAGGGAATGCCTTCTTTATTGCTGTTGCTCACCTGCAACTGGTATTTAGAGGCATCGTGCCTCTGTAGCTGGAGGTGGCTTATCACCACCAATGTAGTAGCCACTGATAGATCTATCCTGCATGAATTTGTCTAAGCCCTTTTTATAGCCATCCAAACTAGTGGCCAGTTACACATAGCTAACAGCTTTGTAATATGCTGATTAAGACATACTAAGCATGTGACATCAGAATTGGTGGGAATCTCCAATACTAATATAAACATTCTACTCCCCTGCTGTGCTCCATGAAGGTGAGTGTTTCAACATGGCCATTACCAGGCAGCAGTTGCTGTTTCTGGTGTTGCAGAACACAACGGGGAGGGGGGGATTTCACTGGATCTGGAGGCCAGGTACACAGAACACACAAGACTCTAGTTCCTCCTAAGGCTTTCCTTACAGTCTCTAGGCATCTTGTGCACTTATCTAACATCCCATATGCCTACTCTTGTTGCACCCAATGTGTTGGAAGTGAAGGTCTCTGCTCTGGATCACGCCTCAGTGACAGAGGGAGACAGACTAGTGAGTCAGAGGGCTAGAGGGGTCAAGACATTCGTCATCCCTTCTCTACTGCTCTGACACTATCCCTTTGATATGTAGATTGCTACTCTCAGGGACTTCCTTCCTTCCTGCCTGTCTTCTTCCTCCTTCCCTTCTCCCTTGCAGCACCCACGCTCCTCTCTCCCTGCACCATGTGTTCAGAGATGCAGAAACCATCCCTCTGCATCCAGCTGGATAGTTATATTAGAGATCCTATCTCTCCACTTTACTATCCAGAATGGAGTTCACCAATAAAGACTCCTTATATTGATTTGAAACTATGAACTGGCTCCAAGTTTCTTTTACCCTCAGCATACATGCATGCCTAGGCAGACTCCGCTGTGTTTTGCCTCTGTGCACTCTGCTGTAATAGAAGGGTATCTCTTACCAGAGAGGATTCCCAACACCATGTGTGTCTTCTAGATCCAGTAAAACACCCGCCACTGCACAGGAATCAGCAACTACTGCTTGTACCTGACTCACCCACCTCTGCATGGTACGGAAGCGGGGTAGCAAGTGTATCAGAATCAGAGATTCTGACTGCACAAGTCTAACATGTAGTATTTATATTGACATGATAAAAATAGTGAAGGATAAAATATTGATACAGTACAATTTATTGACAGCACAATCCTATAGCTGTGCTGCAGTCGAAGGAGTACAAACAGGGCTGTGTGCCAGACTTGCCACATTAGTACCCAATCCATTAGCTGCTAATTTCACTGATTAATGCAGTTAGCTCAAAAAGGATAATTCAGAAAAATCTAATTCCAAAGAAAAATCTCAAAGTAAAAATGCCATATTGAATGTACACTCAGATTATTATAAATGCAATCAAGGCAACCAGTTTTTACCTCCTACAACAGTTGCTGAACAAGAGAGAGAACAAATTAAACAAATTAAGCTTCAATGTGCCCAGCAGGACTGCCAGTATAAGAGACTAAGCATCCATATAGCACAACATTCTGTTTTCAACAGTGGCCAGCCAAATGTTTCCAGAAAGCATACATACAGGGCATAAGGGTGACAGTTTTCCATTATTCGTCTGCAGAATTTGGTATTCAGAGATGGACTTTTTCTGAAAACATTCTTTTAGCTTTTGTGGCTAGTAGATTTTTCCTCCTTCAATCTGTCTAATTTAATTCCATCTCCTTCCAACACCTGGAATCTTTCTTGCTTTTACAGACACTTTGTATGCGAGTATTCTGCAGAAGCTAGTCACCTAAAAGGTAGTCATCTTTACAAAAGTCGAATTATAAACATGGTGCTGCAGAACCCATCAAATATTAGTGAGGAATCCTGCAGCTGCTGCTGCTTCAGCTTCATCCATGTACACTCCCTCTAGATCACATATGCACAACTTTGATCCTCCAGCTGTTTTTGGACTACAGCTCTAACCACTCCCAGCCACAGTGGCCAATAGTCAGGTATGATGGGAGTTGCAGTCCAAAATCTGCAGAAGGGCTGAAGTTGTGCAGCTTCTTATATGACACAATATCCTTAGACTAACTCCAAACTGATTATTCTTATAACAAATTGTTCCAGTAAGAACTAGTAAGCCTACTTTCCTTTCACTGTCTCTACATCAGGACTAAATTTGGTGAAAATTGAGGTCCACAAGTTAGATCTCTTGCACCTCAAATGTTCAGGTGTCCGCCATCTTAGAGTGGAGGTCATCATTACAAACTACACCATTGAGGTGTCCCTGTGTGTCACTCACTACAGCTGTTCCAAATTTGGTTCAAATTGGTTAGATAGTCCTCAAGTTAGTGCACTTGCACCTCAAAAGTATATGTGTCCTCTATCTTGAACTGGATGACATCGTCACAGTCTGCACTGTTGAGGTGTCCCTATGGGTTCCTACAGCCGTAGCAGATTTGGTTCAAATGGATAAAACAGTTCACAAGTTAGCTCACTTGCACCTCAAAGGTTTACGTGTCCGCCATCTTGAATCAGGGTGGATGACATCACCACAAACTATACCACTGAAGTGTCTCTGTGTGTCACTCACTACAACCATACCTAATTTGGTTCAAATCAGTTAGATAGTCCACAAGTTAGCCCACTTGCGCCTCAGATGCTCACGTGGCCACCGTCTTGAATTGGAGTGGATGACAGCATCACACCCCACACCATTTGGGCATCCCTATGTATCCCTACAGCTGTAGCAAATTTGTTTCAAATCGGTTAGGCGGTTCACAAGTTAGCCCACTTGCGCCTCAAAGCTTTACGCGTCCGCCATCCTGGACTGGGGTGGATGACATCATCACAAATTATGCCATTGTGGTGTCCCTATATGTCCATACAACTGTACCCGATTTGGTTCATACTGGTCCAGACATTGCGAAGTTGATAGTTGGGGACACACAAACCGACACACAGAAAGCTGGGTGATCTCATAAGCCTACTGGAAAGTAGGCTAAAAATGGAGAGGAAACCACCACAGCGTGTAAATAGTACTCTTAATTTTTTTAAATAAGATGTCAATGCAGATTGCTTTTAAGCATTTCAGTGTACTGTGAAGTACCAATCCCCAAAACGAGTGACTTTTAAAATGAAAGCATCAGAGTTGCAGGTGATACCTAGGTGCTCTCTCTGTTTAGATGGATGCAACTCCATATCTTCATCGTCCTCATAACTCCTCTTGTGGCGACTTGGTGTGTAGGATGTTGAAGGACAAACTCGAGCCTGGCTTGCACTGGTATAGGCGTAGCATTTTAAGTTAAGGACAACACTTGCCGATTTAATATTTAACCAAGACAATTTCATCTGGTATTTTGATTGTGCGCAATTATTTAAAATTAAGGTAGGCGGGCCACGATCTTTCATAAATATTCCTGAAGTAAGATACAAGAGTATGATAATCTATCAAACAGTCATCACCCCAAATGTACCACACCCCTAGCTGTATATATTTTCTCATCACTCCACCGGAAGAGTCAATTTGTCTTTCAGTGGTTCTGCAGAGATGGGACTCAAGTGAATGAAGGCTGTAGACAAATAAAGAGGAGATAATGGGTACGTGGCAGCAGGCTATAAGTGAATAAGGAGGGAATCTGATCTGGCACTCACCACCTAAGACTTTCCTTCAGTTAAATCTTCATTAAAAAGTACATGCTATTAACTCTCAAAATTCCAGGGCTAAAATTCTAAAACAGTTGCTATCAAGAAGTCCCTCATAAAATTTGTTCAGCTGCCCTGTTTGTGTCTGTATCCAAGTTTTAACCTCCTTCCCAACTTATTCTCAAAACCAGTTCCCAGTTGCCTGAAGCAGAGCAATATCATCCAATCGCAACAGAAACATTTTAGAAACATTCATATTTTCCATGCCATTTGATGGGCATACCACCTGAATTCTCAATTAAAACTTAACTGTAAGATTTATTTACTCAACATACATTCACTAGCTGCAGAAGGAAAGGGGGAGGACTGGTTAAAAAAAAAAATCACTCTCCGCATCCCATGTACAAATGTAGGCGATCCACTCACATGCTTCTTACTTGGGATACAGTCATCCCTCACCAATCACGGGTATCCCAACCACGGATTTGAGTATCTGCGACTGGGAAATTGTGGTAGGTCTCGCCAACTGAGAGATTTTTTTGGAAATTTGGGCGTGGGTGAGATGGGTGAATTTCAGGGGTCAGGGGCTTCCCCCCTATTTTTAACAGTTTCCCTCCCCAGTCTTTTTGTGACCATGATTCCCCTAACTCCGTTTCCCATTGGTTATGATGCCTTGTAAATCACGAATTTGCCAACTGCTAACTTGGCAAAGAGGCACCTTTTAATGTGGTGATTCTCTTTATTTAGCAGGGGGAGACTAACTGGCCCTATTGACCCCCAGTACAGTACCTCCAGTGACTGTTGCTGGTGTCTATTTTATGCTTCTTTTAGACTGAGCCCTTTGAGGTCAGGGATCCATCATATTTCTCTGTGTAAACCTCCCTGAGCCATTTTTATAAGGGCAGTATAGATATCGAATAAATAATAATAAAAAAACAACAACAACAACAGTGAGGTTTTCCAGGAACTGAACCCTTGCGGTTAGTGAGGGACGACTGTACTACCCAACATGTGCAACATTACTTATGAAAACCCTACACTGCATTTTGCAGAACAAAAAAAAGCCTACAATGCATCTCTACACAAACACTGAAATTTTCAAAAACATGTTCAATGCCATCTGTTACCATCTGCGCTCCTTCCCCAATATAAGCCCTATTGTATATTTTTCTGGAAATATACATATGGCAGTTAAAACAAAGGATATTTCTTTTACCCATGCTGATTCTCCAGGCACTGGAACACAGTAAAATGTCTGTCTCTCTGCAGTGACTGTTTGTTTAGGGTTTAAGTCTATTTCCTGGTGAGACTAGGATAAAAAAATTGAAATCAGAATAGTTTCAAATGTAAAATCATTGCAAAATGAGACAGTGTGTAATGAAGTACTTTAACAACATTGGGGAAAGTGCATATTAAAAAAATCTAACACTGGACAAGGTTTACCCAGAACAATTAAGGGCATAATCCCTATTCCACTGAAGCAGCTTAACTCCCACAGATGTGAGTGGACTTGTCTCTCTTTCAGATAAATACCAGCACATTTTGGGCTCAGTCAGCAAAAACAGACCCATACAGTGACATTCTCTTTCACAATAATATCTAATCGCTCCTGCTCTTTTAGTAACAATCTTTATGACATAGCTGATGTTTGCAATTATTTTAATTGCAAGGAAAAAAGATGTACAGCTGGTTTCCTTTTTATGAAGAAGCAGCAGCAGCAATACAATTTGAGTCTTAGCAAGCAAACAGTCACATCTGAAGCACTACTACAGTCAATTAACATTATAGTGCCATGTAGCACAGCTACAAAAACTGGGTTTTACAACTTGAGATTGTTTTGTTCAATCCATGATGATCATACTACATCATCAATAACTACATCACTCAAAAAGAGAACCAGTATAACACAAGAATTTCCATTTGTACTGGAACTTGATTTAATCAAGTTGTATTTCTAATCAATCTCAAATTCTTTCACATAATTGCAAATGTTCAAATGACAATTGTAGTAAGCAAAATGCCTTGCGGCAATTTCAAGAAAAAAAGAGGTGGGAAGGAAAGGAGGGGAAGAGCGGCACCAATATAAGCAGGGGACGGGGGGGGGGGGGGAGAAGGGGACACCAAGGTGCTAAAAAATTTTTTTTATACACACACACACACACACACACACACACACACACACACACACACACACACGGAATATATATTCCAATAATATTATATATTCCAATAAAATGATTACACCTGACCCATTTCAAGCTCTTGGTATACTTGGACAGATTGCTTAAAATGCTTCCATCTGGGACAAATTCCATCCCACCTTCAGCTTCCCCCTCCCCCACCCCGAAAAGCCTGCTTAATGCATCTGATGGACTCTCATCTATGAAACTCCAATGCACAACTAATGTGTTCGTCTTTAAAGCACAAGGTTTTTAAAAAAAATTTCTGCAGAATGGAGGCCTAAATAAGATTTTTCTATTTAAATAAAATATAAAAGCAAAGTGAATTCACTACTAGATGTACTAAACAATACTAATGTCAAGACCTTCTACAACTTGGTAGTGTTTTCTCTTCCACATCACTGTGTTAACCACCCAATACAAGGGCAGAGGCAAGACCAAGTACACTGCTAACTAGTAGTAATAGTAATGGGAACCAACCAGACCAACATTGTGAGAGCCAAAAAACGTCAGGTGCAACATATGCTTATCTCCCCTTTTAACACACTCATATATCTCCAGGAAATACGTCCCTGAGAGTCCCTCAACCTTCAAGTACATATTTTTAGGAGACACAGTGGGCTGCAGAAAAGTGTGGAGACTGGTTAAAATCGCTCATCCCCTGTGTACTTGTCTGCACACACAGCATTAGTCTGGATGTCAGTCATCAACACTTAGGTTCAATGACATTAAAGGTGTGTGTGTGGGGGGGGGTCGCTCCCTCTCCAGCTATGCACAAAAGAATGAATTCCTAACTTTATGAACAAACTATAAATTTCATACCGACAGTATTTGCACTTACCCCACATTCTGCAACATCTCTGTATTTTCCAAAATGCAAAACCTATTATGAAAAAGAACATATAATATCACTGTTCCATCCTGCATTAGTTATTTCTATACATAGCAAGTAAGCCTTTGAGCAAAATCACTTTCTCTTCATTTGTGTTTGTGCTAACAAATGAGCTTGTCCTAAGAGTGTGCTAAATTTGTCAAATAATATAAATCTGGGGAAGGGGAACCATGGCCAATACCAGTGGTTGCTGCTGGCATTTACCTTGAGTTTCTTTTTAAACTATTATCCCCTTTGGAATAGATAACCAATTTCTTATTTTTGTTCCTTTTGCTACGTAAACTGACTTTTTGTTTTTTAAAAATCACACAAATATCAACCACCAACTCTCTTTCTTAAAGCAACCATTCAATTTACCACATTTCTATGAGTGAAAATCTAAAAAGAGTGCTGCAGTTACTCATTGTGATGCTACCAACATAATCTTCAAGCTCCACTCATCTGGACTCCACTTATCTACTCTCCAAACTATGATTACACCATCAGCTTCAACAAAGGGGAAGCCCCTTATAACCTCACTTGTCAAGAAGCACAAAATGAACTGTATCTCACAGCAATAAACTAGAGTGGCTCGGCTGCAAGGAAATTCAAGGCTAGCACTTCTGTGTCAAAGACATGTCAATTTATCAAAGAACCAAGACCAAAAGGTTGTGCATCTATATAGGGTCTTAGTCTCTGGACTAGGACCGGGGAGACCTGAGTTCAAATCCCCACTCAGCCAAGAAACTCACTGGGTGACTCTGGGCCAGTCACACACCTCTCAGTCTAGCCTAACCTACCTCACAGGGTTGTTGTGAGGACAAATATAACCATGTACTCCTTGGAGGAAAAGTGGGATATAAATGTAAAAAAATAAAAATAAAAATAAATAATAAAAGGACTGTATATCTTACCTCTAAATGAAACCGTGTTATCTCCACATATACTGGGAACAAAAAAATGCCACTGAACAAAAGCTATAAGGTCCTGATCACACAGAAGTATTGTGATAGCTTGTCCTGGATGGCAGGATGGCAAGTAGGTCTCTACAAATCCTCTACTTGCTAGCCAAAAGGTGCTCTTTCCCTCATGTTCTCATGGGGAAGGGACAGGTCTATCTCTCACCATGCTGGCTGGAGAAAGATGAGCCTCCCTTTTGTTTGGGCTTTGGAGAGCTGAATCCTCATCGTGGCCTAAACTCTCTACCAGCTCACCAGCCTCACTGAGTTGAGCAGGAATATCCTTGTAGCTGTTTCCAGTGAGTTTTCTTAGGGTGGTTCAGATCAGACCATCCTTTCTGTTTGCCCATAGTGAAAGAGAAAGCAGCCAGGATACACTTACAGCCCAGTCAGGAATCCACAGCTATAGGAACACAACACTGGTGAAATTTAGTCGTCCTGCCTCTGCACCAGTTCCTTCATCAATCTTTGTCATTAAAATATTGGACTTAATGTCTTCTCCAGTACTAGCTCCAAACAAGATCTGCACTCCTCTCTCTGTCCCAAGAATTCTACATTCTTGTTCAGCACTATTTTTCTATCTTGTTTCAGGGAAGGCATTACTTCCCCCTGCCCAGCACTACTATGTACTGACATGCTGAATGGGATTAGTAAGCATGGATTAGTTGCTGATGCTCTCTATGCATCAGTAGAAGACTGAGTAGATCCTATTTCTTTTACACAGGGCTTTTACACAACACCACATCTTCTGGCACACATAGGACTTGGAGAAGAGTGGGCTTTCTGGCAGTCACAAATAATGGTTGGCTTACTAGGCACACAAAAATGCATGTACTCCAGTGTGTGCACCTCTGCATGCTGGGGACACACAGAGAGATGTAGATAGTAAAATAGTAAGGGCCACAATAAAGCAAATTTCAGAAGGCTCAGTACTTACACGTGATTTAGTATGTGTGTCAATTGTTTCATAGACATTCATAAAGAATTCAGGATCAAACATATCTTGAACCATACAACGGAATTTGACTAAACTATTTGGTTTCAAATAATGTAGAGGAACATCATTCAATGAAGGTACCTATAAAAAAAATTCAGTGATTATCAGTTCCATGGAGTTCTGCACTCCAGCCCCTAACAATTAATTAAATCTTAATTTAAGTAGTATTCATTCATTCATTCGATTTCTATACTGCCC
Organism: Hemicordylus capensis; assembly: GCF_027244095.1. Lineage (NCBI taxonomy): Eukaryota > Metazoa > Chordata > Lepidosauria > Squamata > Cordylidae > Hemicordylus > Hemicordylus capensis. Next base: position 266,340,000 of record NC_069659.1, on the reverse strand, counting down.
TTCCAAAAATGGCTAAGGGCGGTTTACACAGAGAAATAACAAATAAATAATTATTTATTGTTAACAATTGTTAATCAGAAGTTGTCTCTAAATAGTTAATTACATTCTTCAGCTTCTTTCTATTATTTTACTTGACTGAGTAAGTACAATTGGTTAGGGTCACAATATTTTAAATTACTGCTTAAAATACTGCTGTTTTTTCAAAAAATAGTTCCAGCTTTTAAAAATTAGCTTGCTACTAAATCTTGATCTGGGAAATGTTGTGGCACCCAAGGGCAAATAACTACCACTCTAGTACTAAGCTTTGTTTCCCCCTCTGTAAAACAGAAGCAGCAAGAGTTGCAAAGGAGCAAAAGACATTTTGAACAAGAGAATGTGATAAATACAGGTAAAACTCGGAAAATTAGAATATCATGCAAAAGTCCATTAATTTCAGTAATGCAAATTAAAAGGTGAAACTGATATATGAGACAGACGCATTACATGCAAAGCGAGATAAATCAAGCCTTAATTTGTTATAATTGTGATGATCATGGCGTACAGCTCATGAAAACCCCAAATCCACAATCCCAGAAAATTAGAATATTACATGGAACCAAGAAGACAAGGATTGTAGAATAGAACAATATCAGACCTCTGAAAAGTATAAGCATGCATATGTATTCAGTACTTGGTTTGGGCCCCTTTTGCAGCAATTACTGCCTCAATGTGGCGTGGCATGGATGCTATCAGCCTGTGGCACTGATGAGGTTTTATGGAAGACCAGGATGCTTCATTAGCAGCCTTCAGCTCTTCTGCATTGTTTGGTCTCATGTCTCTCATCCTTCTCTTGGCAATGCCCCATAGATTCTCTATGGGGTCGGGTCAGGCGAGTTTGCTGGCCAATCAAGCACAGTACATTTCAGAGGTCCGATATTGTTCTATTCTACAATCCTTGTCTTCTTGGTTCCATGTAATATTCTAATTTTCTGGGATTGTGGATTTGGGGTTTTCATGAGCTGTATGCCATGATCATCACAATTCTAACAAATTAAGGCTTGACTTATCTCGCTTTGCATGTAATGCGTCTGTCTCATATATCAGTTTCACCTTTTAATTTGCATTACTGAAATTAATGGACTTTTGCACGATATTCTAATTTTCCGAGTTTCACCTGTAACACAATTCCCTCATTACCCAAACCTTCATTTCTGAATTCATGGTATCCATCATAGGGACCTAGATTTAAATATTATCTTAGCCACCCTAAGTGAAGCTATATTAAAATCTCTTTCAATAAACTTTATTGTTTTTCACTTTGGGGGTAAAGATTTACTTACCAGAAAACCTGAGTGACTACAAGCAACACAAACACGATAAATAAAGAAATCAAACATTTATCACAAGTTTATTACATTACTTGTACAGGACCTGGCTCAAGAGAGGTTTGGTACTGCTAGTCTCTAGCTCTACTGCAAACAACTTCAGGAAGCTGTCACAGGGGTTAGGGAAGGAGCTACTGCCAAAGCAATTAGGAGAACAACATAGCAGATAATTCTACTACTATAGCATTTTCATTATTCCTGCTTATGATTGAAATTTTTTTAAATTTTTTTTTTAAGTTGGTTAGCATTCCACTTGCAGATATTTTGCCTTTAGCACAATTCCTGCTTCCATTTCTGTGACTATCATTAAGTCTGCAAACCCATTCCTACCTGAGATCTCTAACTTGAAGCTCATTCAACTTAATCTGGTTGATTTCAATGAGATCAGAAAAATTGCTTAGTGTGTATTTCACTTAAGACAAATACTTTCAATTCCTATTTCAGTTAACCTACTTTGAGTCTTACAACCAGTTCATTAGCTCCTTTCAGAACTATCAGTAAATTCCTTAAATGCAATGCTAAAAGAAGATCTTGCATAAAAAGCTAGAATGTTGTCTCCAAAGCAAAAAAGGACATTATATGCAAGATGTACATACACACTCTTACCCAATTAGTTGCATTGTTTTCTTTAAGTTTCTCTTTGAAGTATTCTGTTACTTTTCCCTCCCATTCAGGATTTGGACCATTTTGAGCTAGGGAAAAATCCAAACAAAAACTATTTAAGTATATTCAACATTCCAATGAATTTTGGCAGCACAATAAGATCCTGACCAAAATTTGTTTATCCACAAAAAGGAGAGTGACTGAAGAAAAGCCTTTCTTCTCAATTCCGTTGCTATATTACATCAATACAGCTTATGAAGTTTTGTTGGTCTAGAACCTGGACCTTTGCAAGATTAGCAAGGTTCTTGAAAACTTTGCCAGTTGGTAGGCAAAGAAAGAAACGGACTTACCGTGAAGGGTTCTTTTGCAGACTGTACAGAGGGCATCCTCAAACATGGGTTTTGCACAGTGTTCCCTCTAAGGTGTGTGCATGTGTGGACACTCACATGTTTTTTTAATGTCCACTCAGTTAATTTTAGATCCCGCTCAGGTTGAATCAGGAAGTTCCCACTCTGAATGCACGGGCACACACATTGCCTTGATACTGCCGCCCAGAACAAACCTCATTCTGCACACAGATGGAAAAAATTAGAGAGAACACAGGTTGCGTACTGAACATACTCTGCAGACAGGACTAATCTAAACTTGAAGGCACAGCCAGCTTCCTATAGGCGCTCCATACCCCAGTTCCAGAACTGTTGTGCAGAAGGAACACACACTGAGAAGAAAACAAGCCAAAAGGAGGAATAAATGAAAACTGTATGAAAATGGAAACAGGGAAAGTGAAAGAGGGAAGACTACAAGGCTACGACCTTGGGAGTTGCCTCCACCCACAAAGGTGTTCCCAACAATGCATACTGAGAAAGAGCACATCCTCTCAGGTGGGTCAGATGACCTCTGTACATTGAGAAAAAGAACCCTTCAGGGCAAGTCCAAGGTTTCTTTTTCCAGTGTAGGCGGTCATCCTGAAACATGGGACATGCCCAAGTGGAATCCTGAGGGAAGGTGAGGATGTGGTTAGCCCACCTACTGGAGGACAGTGAGACCAAACGCCACCTGAATAGTCAGAAAGGAGGCAATTTTGTAGTGTGATAGACAGCCATGTGGATGCTTTATAGATGTCTAGGAGAGGGGCGCCCCCTGAAAAGGCTGCTGAAGTTGCGGTGCTGTGCACAGTGATGCCTCTAGGAATGGGAACTTCTCTCTCTGCTCGCGAGGGAGGGAAACAGTGGCTAGAGAGGTCTGGAAGAATGCCTCAGGGTGTCGTAGGGACGAAGATGGTGGCTCTTGTGGAAGGTGACCAGGAACTCATGGGACCGGAGGTAGAGAAGGGTGTGTTAGACATCTAGCTAAGCCCGATGAAGGGAGGGGGCCCAAGTCAAGAGGTCATCCAAGCACAGGTGGATACAGTGAGGGAAATAAGTATTTGATCCCCTGCTGATTTTGTCCGTTTGCCCTCTGACACAGAAATGACCAGGCTATAATTGGAATGGTAGGTTTATTGTAGCTGTGAGAGACAGAACAACAACAAACAAACCCTCAAAAGCCCAGTGCCCAAAAGTCAGTGATGGATTTGCATTGTAGTGAGGGAAATAAGTATTCGGTCCCTTCACAAAAGATGTCTTAGTACTTGGTGGCAAAACCCTTGTTGGCAATCACAGAGGTCAGACGTTTCTTGTAGTTGGCCACCAGGTTTGCACACAACCCAGGAGGGATGTTGTCCCACTCCTCTTTGCAGATCCTCTCCAAGTCAGAAAGGTTTCGAGGCTGATGTTTGGCAACCCGAACCTTCAGCTCCCTCCACAGATTTTCTATGGGATTAAGGTCTGGAGACTGGCTGGGCTACTCCAGGACCTTCATGTGCTTCTTCTTGAGCCACTCCTTTGTTGCCTTGGCTGTGTGTTTTGGGTCATTGTCATGCTGGAATACCCATCCACGACCCATTCTCAATGCCCTGGCTGAGGGAAGGAGGTGCTCACCCAAGATCTGATGGTACATGGTCCCGTCCATCGTCCCTTCGATGCGGTGAAGGTGTCCTGTCCCCTTAGCAGAAAAACACCCCCAAAGCATAATGTGTCCACCTCCATGTTTGACGGTAGGGATGGTGTTCTTGGGCTCATAGGCAGCATTCCTCCTCCTCCACACACGGCGAGTTGAGTTGATGCTAAAGAGCTCGATTTTGGTCTCATCTGACCACAACACTTTCGCCCAGTTCTCCTCTGGATCATTCAGATGTGCATTGGCAAACTGCAGACGGGGCTGTACATGTGCTGCCTTGAGCAGGGGGACCTTGAGGGCACTGCAAGATTTCAGTTCTTCACGGCATAGTGTGTTACCAATTGTTTTCTTGGTGACTATGGTTCCAGCTGCCCTGAGATCATTGACAAGTTCCCCCCGTGTAGTTCTGGGCTGCTTTGTCACCGTTCTCATGATCATTGCAACTCCATGAGGTGAGATCTTGTATGGAGCCCCAGACCGAGGGAGATTGACAGTTATTTTGTGTTTCTTCCATTTGCGAGTTATCGTGCCAACTGTAGTCACCTTCTCACCAAGCTGCTTGGCGATAGTCTTGTAGCCCAGTCCAGCCTTGTGCAGGTCTACAACCTTGTCCCTGACATCCTTCGACAGCTCTTTGGTCTTGGGCATGGTGGTGAGTTTGGAAGCTGAGTGATTGCTTGCTTCTATGGACAGGTGTCTTTTATACAGGTACTGTAACAAGCTGGGATTAGGAGCACTCCCTTACAGAGGGTGTTCCTCATCTCAGCTCGTTACCTGCATATAGTGAAAAGACACCTGGGAGCCTGAAATCTTGCTGGTTGATAGGGGATCGAATACTTATTTCCCTCACTACAATGCAGATCCATCACTGACTTTTGGGCACTGGGCTTTTGAGGGTTTGTTTGTTGTTATTCTGTCTCTCACAGCTACAATAAACCTACCATTCCAATTATAGCCTGGTCATTTCTGTGTCAGAGGGCAAACGGACAAAATCAGCAGGGGATCAAATACTTATTTCCCTCACTGTATGTATGCCCTTCATGTGCATGTGTGAAATGAGGGCTACATTATCTTGATGAAAGCCCTAGGGACCGAGGACAGCCTGAAGGGCACTGGTAGTGTTGTCCATTGTAACAGAACTGGAGGAACATGCAGTGGATCGGAAGAATGGGAACGTGTCAGTAGGCTCCAACAGATTTATGATGGCCAGGAAGGCCTGAAGACGGATCTCCTTCTTGATGTTGCGGAGGGACTCCATATGAAATTTCTTCTTCTGGATGAATCAGTTCACACATTTCAGATCCAGCACCACCCTCCACAAGCTGGCTCACTTGAGGACCAAACACAATATGGAATAGATGCCTTGACATGAGCCTGTCAAGGGAACAGGTTCTATTCCTTTGATATGAGTCAGGTGAAGGATGGCCTGACTCATCCAACGATGTATGGTTGGATTCTTGGATTTCAGGGCAACTATGAAGTGGTTGGGAGGAATGGAGATAAAGTCTAGGAAGCAACTTTTGGACAGGGTGGGGAGGACCCAACGGTCGCTGGTGGTGACTCTCCACTGATGGAGGAAGTGAAGAAGTCTGGCTCTAACTGGAGCATAGTCATTGCTTACCCAGTGGGGTGGGGGTGGGGAGACTGGTGGGACGTTTGCGGTCTGGCCTCTCCTCTAGAACACTGCTGCCACTGGTTGCGCCAGGTGGACTTGTAGGAGGAAGGATGGTTGTCCCTATACTGGTTTTCTGCAGGTCTGGAGAAGTTCCTGGAGAAATGAGTTAGCACAGAAAGAGCAGTAAACGTCTTTACGCCCAGCAGGTAAAGTTTGTTTGTTTTTAAATCCTGCGTTTCCACCACAATAGGATCTAGGGCCTCCCAAAAAAGGTGACCACCCTTGAAGGTCATGGCAGCCAAATTAATTTTAGTGCTGGAGTCTACGTTCCAGTGTTTCAACCAGCACTGCCACCCCAGAGGCCATAGCTCTGGATGCATGTTGGATACAGTTCAGCATGAGAGCTGCTGCCTTAGCCCATTTATTAGAGCCCTGATGGTATTTGGCATTCTTGGTAGGAATGTGCTACACCAAGTCCTTGGAGCATAGGCTGTGTACCCGAGGTCACGTGAGCTTTGCGAAGTAGAATGTTGCATTCCCTATCCTTCCGAGTTGCTCGTCCCCCTCTTTGTACATCACAGTGCCCAAAACCAGCTGTGCCACAGGGGCATCTACAGAAGGAATAGCAATGAGATCAGAAACATCTTGGGGAAGAGAATAAAGCTTCTTAGGACCAGTATTCTCTCTAATTTTTTTCATCTCTGTGTGGGGTGGGTTTTGTTCTGGGTGGCAGTATCAAGATAGCATGTGCGCACATGCATTCAGATTGGGACCTTCCTGATTCAGCCTGAGTGGGATATAAAATTAACTAAAATTAATTAAAACTTATGTGAGCACATGCACACCTTAGAAGGAACACTGCTTAGGACATGAGCTCACCGGTTTCAAGGAGACTGGGACTGCCCATTCCGCCATCATGACATTGCGAAAAAGAGGCAGGAAGGGCACTGAAGCCAGCAGCAGACACAGCTGAAGATGGGAAAACATGCTGTGGTCAAGTAAGGACGAGGCTTGGGGTGGCTGTACTGGGAAAATGTCATTGATATC